>NC_060181.1:85488647-85700656 GCF_021184085.1 Oncorhynchus gorbuscha | reverse complement strand
ATGCCTCCATTGTGCCTTTTGACCTTTGTTTTCCTTGATCCCCATTATTATTTGCACCTGTGCCTCGTTTCCCCTGATTGTATTTAAACCCTTTGTTTTCCTCTGTTCTTTGCTCTGTGTTTGTATGTTAGCACCCAGCCCTAGTACTCTGAGAACTCTTGTTGATCCCGGTGGACTCTCTTGTGGAATTCTGTTTTTTGTTCTTGTTTGTTTGTTTTTTGAGTATCTTTTGAGGCTTTTTGTGCTTTACCTTCCACCTTGTGGATTTACCTTTTTTGTCTTGGAGGATTACCTTTGTTCTTGTAGGATTCATTTTGAGGTTGTGGAGTTACATGTTTTCCTGAAGAACTTCACTTTTTACTTCATTAAATACACCGTCTCAAGTACTGCTGTGTCTGCCTCATCTTCTGGGTTCTGTCGACTATTCGAGGCTCAGTTGATTAAGTGACTGTTTCTTACTCCGGAGACCCGGGTTCGTAACCGGGTCCTGACAGAAACACAGAGCCAAAAATGAACCCAGAGGCAGCCAGTTCCCAGGACCTTGTTGCCATGCTGTCCCACCACCAGGAGACTGTCCAACGCCACGAAGCCGCCCTGGTTCAGCAAGAGGCCTTAATGGCTAGACATTCTCATCTTCTGTCGGAGATGCTGACTTCCATAAAGCAGATATCTGATCGACTTACCCCGGCAACAGTTCCCGTCCCAGTACCTCAGATTCACGTACCCATGGCAGTTAACCCTCTGGCTGAACCTCGTCTTCCACCTCCCCAACGGTTCTCAGGTGATCCAAGTGCTTGTAAAGGGTTTCTCACCCAATGTTCTCTCTCCTTTGAGCTGCAACCCTTGTCGTTCCCCACCGACCGGTCTAAGATCGCATATATCATCACCCTGCTTTCGGAAAAAGCCCTGGCCTGGGCTACTGCTGTGTGGGATGCCCATAGTTCCTGCTGTGCCAGCTACTCTGCCTTTGCTGAGGAATTCAAACGAGTGTTTCAAGGCCCAAGCAGTGGTCCTGACTCAGCCAAACAGCTCCTGACTCTCCACCAAGGTCGGCGCAGCGTGACGGACTATGCCATCCAGTTCCGCACGGTGGCAGCAGCGAGTGGCTGGAACAACGAGGCGCTCATGGTGTGCTTTCTGAAAGGCCTTTCCGACACTATCCAAGATGAACTGGCCACTCGGGAACCACCAGACAATCTCGAGTCCCTGATCAAGTTGGCCTCACGCATTGACCAGCGTCTGAGAGAGAGAGAACTCAACCGTAGACCTCTAGCCCCTATCAGTCCCAGCTCCGAGTCCCCACCTTTATCCTCGCTGGCTCCACCGGAATCCATGCAGATTGGACGCATCTCCCAGGCTGAGAGAGACCGCCGGATGAGGGAGCGGCGCTGTCTATATTGCGGCAAACCGGGCCATTTCCGTTCCACGTGTCCCGGGCTCCAGGGAAACGCTCTGTCCCGTACAGCCAGGGGGGGAACTGTAATGGGAAACATAACCTCCTCCCATCCGTCCAACTCCCGTCTGCTCATTCCAGTCACCCTTTCCTGGGACAACCACAAGCTTCACCTTCAAGCCTTGGTAGACTCTGGAGCCGCAGGTAACTTCATAGATGGTGTCTGGGCGAAGGAGAATGGCGTTCCCCTCTGAACTTCTAACCCATGAGGGTTACTACATTGGATGGAAGCCCTTTCGGATCTGGACTTGTCACTCATGTCACTACCTCCTTGCGACTTTCAGTTTCACAACACCAGGAATTGATGAACTTTCATTTGATCTCCTGTTCCGAGTTCCCTCTCCTCCTTGGATACCCCTGGCTTCACAGCCATAACCCTCACATCGACTGGTCTGTGGGCACTATCAAGCAGTGGGGTCCTACGTGCCAAGCTACTTGTATTTTCCCGAATTCCCCGAGTTCTACTCCCGAGTCTTTAGAATCCATCGACCTGACCCGAGTTCCCGAGTGTTACCATGACCTCAAACTGGTATTTAGCAAACAGAGGGCCACCATGCTACCACCCCATAGACCTTATGATTGCCCCATCAAACTGTTTCCGGGCACTTGCCCTCCCAGGGGTCGGATCTTTTCCCTATCTCCACCCGAACGAGCTGCTATGGATACCTACATCAAGGACGCTCTGGAAGCAGGCCTCATGCGTCCATCCACCTCCCCGGCGGGAGCAGGGTTTTTCTTTGTGGCCAAGAAAGACGGTGGATTACGTCCTTGCATCGACTACCGGGGACTCCATACCGTCCGTAACCGTTACCCGCTACCCCTTATGGCCACAGCCTTCGAGCTGCTCCAGGAAGCAGTTGTTTTCACTAAGCTTGACCTGCGGAACGCATACCATCTTGTGCGGATCAGACCTGGTGACGAGTGGAAGACCGCTTTCAACACGCCTACTGGTCACTATGAATACTTGGTGATGCCCTTCGGCCTGACCAACGCCCCAGCGGTGTTCCAAGCGCTCATAAACGATGTGCATAGGGATATGCTTAACATATTTGTGTTCGTTTACTTGGATGACATCCTCATCTTTTCGAGCTCTCTTCAAGAACACACTAAGCATGTCAGACAAGTACTCAAACGCCTACTAGACAGCCATCTGTACGTTAAGCCGGAAAAATGTGAATTCCATTCATCCCGAGTACAATTCCTGGGATTTGTAGTGGAACCCGGTCGAGTCCAAATGGACCCCAGGAAGGTAGGGGCGGCAGCGGATTGGCCCACCCCCAAATCCGTTAAAGAAGTTCAGCGTTTCCTGGGCTTCACTAACTTTTACTGCAAGTTCATCAAGAACTTCAGCTTGGTGGCAGCCCCTCTCTCAGCTTTAACCAAAGGTGGCAATGCAAGGTTTTTGTGGGGAAGAGAAGCTGAGACGGCCTTCCAAGGGCTCAAGCAGCGCGTCCTCTCTGCTCCCATCCTGATACTACCGACTACGGATGAACCGTTTGTGGTGGAGGTAGACGCCTCAGAGGTTGGTGTTGGAGCTGTCCTGTCTCAGAGGGGTGAAGACAAGAAGCTTCATTCGTGCGCTTTCTTCTCACACCGGCTTACCCCGGCTGAGAGGAACTACGATGTGGGGGATCGTGAACTCCTAGCGGTTAAGATGGCATTGAAGGAATGGAGACACTGGCTCGAGGGGGCTTCTCACCCGTTTCAAGTGCTTACGGACCACAAAAATCTGGAGTATATCCAGCAGGCGAAGCGGTTGAACTCTAGACAAGCTAGATGGTCTCTTTTCTTCAATCGATTCCAGTTTATCCTCACCTATCGGCCCGGGTCAAAGAATCTCAAACCGGATGCCCTGTCCCGAGTCTACGCTCCTGCCATTTGAGATGACACGGACATGCCTGTCCTTCCTGCTGCTAAGATCGTGGCTCCGATCTCGTGGCAAGTTGAGGATGCCGTGAGACGAGCTCAAGCTATTGAACCGGACCCAAAAGGAGGTCCTGCCAATCGGTTGTTTGTCCCCAAGGCAGTGAGGACTCAGGTCCTTCTGTGGGGGCACTCCTCTCGCCTCACCTGTCACCCGGGCGTAGGTCGCACCTTGGAGTTCATCCAGCGTAAGTTCTGGTGGCCTACCATAAGAGAAGACATTGCCACTTTCGTCAATGCCTGCCCCGTGTGCTGCCAGGGCAAATCTTCTCACCTCCGCCCGCAAGGACTCCTTCACCCTTTACCTGTTCCCCACAGACCCTGGTCCCATATCTCGTTGGACTTCATTACTGGCCTTCCTTTCTGCCAAGGAAACGGCTGAGTTGGTAATTAATGTGTTCCGAGTCTTCGGCATTCCTCAAGATATGGTTTCTGACAGAGGTCCCCAGTTCGCCTCTAGGTTTTGGAAGGCCTTCTGCCAACTCATGGGGGCTTCTGCCAGTCTATCTTCAGGGTACCATCCGGAGTCCAACAGCCAAACTGAGAGGATGAATCAAGAGCTGGAAACCACCCTCCGATGTATGACTCGTAACAACCCATCCACGTGGTCGTCCTTCATTGTTTGGGCCGAATACGCGCACAACACCTTGCGCTCCTCCTCCACTGGTATGTCCCCGCACGAGTGTCAGTTTGGCTATGCCCCTCCATTGTTCCCGGACCAGGAGGCAGAAGTCAGAGTGCCTTCAGCCTTGAAGTTCGTCAGACGCTGTCGGCTTATGTGGAGGAAGACCCGTCTTAATCTTATGCGTTCCTCACAGAAGGACCAACAACAAGCCAACAGACGTCGCCGTCCCGGGCCTACCCTGCGCCCCGGCCAGAGAGTCTGGCTCTCCACAAGAGACTTACCACTACGGGTGGAGTCTCGCAAGCTGTCCCAAAAATACATCGGTCCCTTTAAAGTTGCCAGGAGAGTTAACCCAGTTTCTT
Organism: Oncorhynchus gorbuscha; assembly: GCF_021184085.1. Classification (NCBI taxonomy): domain Eukaryota; kingdom Metazoa; phylum Chordata; class Actinopteri; order Salmoniformes; family Salmonidae; genus Oncorhynchus; species Oncorhynchus gorbuscha. The sequence continues at coordinate 85,696,293 of NC_060181.1, read as the reverse complement.
ATCGCCTACACTTACCCAGATCCCTTAAGATTAATCCCACGTTTCACATTTCCTTATTAAAACCTGTTTGTTCTCCCCTTGTCCCGACAGACAGACCTCCCCCTCCGCCTCGTGTCATTGGAGGCCAGCCGGCTTATACCGTCCATCAGATACTGGATTCCCGTCGGGTGCAGCGGTCCTGGCAGTATCTGGTGGACTGGGAAGGCTACGGTCCTGAGGAGCGCTCCTGGGTTCCTGCCAAAGACATACTGGACCCTGACCTCATTCGTCACTTCAGGGCCCTCCACCCTGAGAGAGCTGGTAGGAACGTCAGGAGCCGTTCCTAGGGGGGGGATTCTGTCAGGATTTGGCCAGGGTTGTTCCGGTTTTTGGTCACTAGATGCCCCCATTGTGCCTTTTGACCTTTTGTTTTCCCTTGATCCCCATTATTATTTGCACCTGTGCCTCGTTTCCCCTGATTGTATTTAAACCCTTTGTTTTCCTCTGTTCTTTGCTCTGTGTTTGTATGTTAGCACCCAGCCCTAGTACTCTGAGAACTCTTGTTGATCCCGGTGGACTCTCTTGTGGAATTCTGTTTTTTGTTCTTGTTTGTTTGTTTTTTGAGTATCTTTTGAGGCTTTTACTCTCTCCGCATCTGCCTTTTTGTCTTGGAGGATTGCCTTTGTTCTTGTGGAATTCCTTTTGAGGTTGTGGAGTTACATGTTTTCCTGAACTTCACTTTTTACTTCATTAAATACACCGTCTCAAGTACTGCTGTGTCTGCCTCATCTTCTGGGTTCTGCCGACTATTCGTGGCTCAGTTGGTTAAGTGACTGTTTCTCACTCCAGAGACCCGGGTTCGTAACCGGGTCCTGACAGCACCTAGTATTATGATAATATCGTATCATGAGGTTCCTGGCAATTCCCAGCCCTAATTCCCACGACCTCTTTCTCCAGACTCACAAGGTGTTCTACCAGGGTGATCTTGGAGTTAATTGACCCCCCAGAATAAATTGAATGGGCAGGCGCATGAATCACACCAATCTTGATTAAAACACAATAAGGGTTTAGTTTAGTTGTGAGTATAGTGCTGAAATTGATCTCAATAGTGAGTCAGATTCAATTCAATTTGGAGGGCTCTCTAACACACACACACACTCTTTCACAACTCAGCATTTCGCTACACTCGCAATAATCTGCTAACCATGTGTATGTGACCAATAAATTAGATATTTATTTATCTACAAACACACATTATTTTGTTTTCTCTCAGTCTCTCTTTTAGTACATTGTGCATCTCTCAATGTCAACACTTTACTCTCTCCGCATCTGTCTCTGTCCCTCTCCCTCCCTCCCATCAGTCAACAGTATCTGTGCCCCCCCACACACACACACACACACACACTGTTTGACTGCCCACAGTAGCCGACAGTAGCAGTAGACCATGATGGCGATGGGCAGGCCCAGGCAGAAGACGAACAGACAGATGATATAGGCATGGGACTGAGCCGTCCTCAGGGTCCAGGACACGGAGCAGCTGGTGCCGGCCCCCTCCAGGTCGTAGCTACTCCAGCCTAGCAGGGGGGGCACCGTCCAGATCAGGGAGTACAGCCAGGAGCCCCCCACGGCCAGCAGGGGCTTGCGGTAGTCAGGACCACGCTTGTTGTACACAGTCAGGGTACTGTAGCGGTCATATGAAAGGACCACCAGGGAGATCAACGACACGATACCTGGGGAGGGGAGGGAGAGGAGTGGGAGAGAGGAGAAGCGGAGCAGGAGAAAGAGTGGTAAGAGCGAGAAAGAGAAGGAGAGAGGCATTGGGTGGTAGTGAGGAAGGGAAGGAGAGAGGCATTGGGTGGTAGTGAGGAAGGGAAGGAGAGAGGCATTGGGTGGTAGTGAGGAAGGGAAGGAGAGAGGCATTGGGTGGTAGTGAGGAAGGGAAGGAGAGAGGCATTGGGTGGTAGTGAGGAAGGGAAGGAGAGGGCATTGGGTGGTAGTGAGGAAGGGAAGGAGAGAGGCATTGGGTGGTAGTGAGGAAGGGAAGGAGAGAGGCATTGGGTGGTAGTGAGGAAGGGAAGGAGAGAGGCATTGGGTGGTAGTGAGGAAGGGAAGGAGAGAGGCATTGGGTGGTAGTGAGGAAGGGAAGGAGAGAGGCATTGGGTGGTAGTGAGGAAGGGAAGGAGAGAGGCATTGGGTGGTAGTGAGGAAGGGAAGGAGAGAGGCATTGGGTGGTAGTGAGGAAGGGAAGGAGAGAGGCATTGGGTGGTAGTGAGGAAGGGAAGGAGAGAGGCATTGGGTGGTAGTGAGGAAGGGAAGGAGAGAGGCATTGGGTGGTAGTGAGGAAGGGAAGGAGAGAGGCATTGGGTGGTAGTGAGGAAGGGAAGGAGAGAGGCATTGGGTGGTAGTGAGGAAGGGAAGGAGAGAGGCATTGGGTGGTAGTGAGGAAGGGAAGGAGAGAGGCATTGGGTGGTAGTGAGGAAGGGAAGGAGAGAGGCATTGGGTGGTAGTGAGGAAGGGAAGGAGAGAGGCATTGGGTGGTAGTGAGGAAGGGAAGGAGAGAGGCATTGGGTGGTAGTGAGGAAGGGAAGAAAGAGAGGCATTGGGTGGTAGTGAGGAAGGGAAGGAGAGAGGCATTGGGTGGTAGTGAGGAAGGGAAGGAGAGAGGCATTGGGTGGTAGTGAGGAAGGGAAGAATTGGGTGGTAGTGAGGAAGGGAAGAAAGAGAGGCATTGGGTGGTAGTGAGGAAGGGAAGGAGAGAGGCATTGGGTGGTAGTGAGGAAGGGAAGAAAGAGAGGCATTGGGTGGTAGTGAGGAAGGGAAGGAGAGAGGCATTGGGTGGTAGTGAGGAAGGGAAGAAAGAGAGGCATTGGGTGGTAGTGAGGAAGGGAAGGAGAGAGGCATTGGGTGGTAGTGAGGAAGGGAAGAAAGAGAGGCATTGGGTGGTAGTGAGGAGGGGAGGGAGAGAGGCATTGGGTGGTAGTGAGGAAGGGAAGGAGAGAGACATTGGGTGGTAGTGAGGAAGGGAAGAAAGAGAGAGGCATTGGGTGGTAGTGAGGAAGGGAAGAAAGAGAGAGGCATTGGGTGGTAGTGAGGAGGGGAAGGAGAGAGACATTGGGTGGTAGTGAGGAAGGGACGAAAGAGAGGCATTGGGTGGTAGTGAGGAGGGGAAGGAGAGAGGCATTGGGTGGTAGTGAGGAAGGGAAGGAGAGAGACATTGGGTGGTAGTGAGGAAGGGAAGGAGAGGCATTGGGTGGTAGTGAGGAAGGGAAGGAGAGAGACATTGGGTGGTAGTGAGGAAGGGAAGAAAGAGAGCGGCATTGGGTGGTAGTGAGGAGGGGAAGAAGGAGAGAGACATTGGGTGGTAGTGAGGAAGGAGAGAGACATTGGGTGGTAGTGAGGAGGGGAAGAAGGAGAGAGACATTGGGTGGTAGTGAGGAAGGAGAGAGACATTGGGTGGTAGTGAGGAGGGGAAGGAGGAGAGAAGACAGAAGGACAGAGTGAGGAAGGAGGAAGGGGGAGAAAGAGAGACTCATTGACCAATTATTGGCTGACTAAATGAGAAAACAGATTGAGTTGAAGAGTTCCACAGATTGATCTATTGGGAGATCAATACACTCATGAAGGATTAGTAGTAAACAGGGCCTTGGGGAGACATGGGCTGCGGTCCAAACACTTAAAACACTCTCCCCTCGGCCCTCAAATTAAGTGGACACTTCTGATGATGTATCATGACGTCTGACGAGTATACACTTACAGGGCAAGGGGTGAGGGAGGAAGGAATGATTTTTAAATGGACCACCCTTGGCCGAGAAATTGGTCACTCGTTCATCATGATTGTGTTTTCAGCAACCGTTAGCTTGTGGGTGCTTTATATCCGCTACATTTAATGATGAGTGCATGTCTACTTATACTAAATATATCAATATTAATATACGCCTAATGTATGATAGCTAGCAAATTCATTAGATAAATAACATTAGCCTGCCTAGCTGGAACTTCTGAAGAAGTCAAATGTTTTATTTCTACAATTTCCAAAAGCTAACCAAACAAAAACATATTTACTTTTTACGTAGTAGCAACATTTCCAACTTATTTGCATTCGTTTTTACTTACACTTGTATGCCGACTTCTCCATTGATGTTGTTTTTAAGTTTTCATTGACTTTTCTTAGCGGATGTACAATAGTCACAAATTGAATTATGGGGACTTTCAGGTCCTGGAGTGAACATAATTGTACACTCGCAAAGCCGACTAAAAACGAGGGCTGAGGGGCTTATGTTGTAAACTTCCCTTGTTTGGCTAATCATTTGAACCGCCCTCCAAGATGGCGACGGGGATTCCCCCAATGGGAATAAGGTGAGGGTATGCGGACGAGGGTGTGTCTTTTAAGTGTTTGGACAGCAGCCATATGGGACCTTCTAAAATCAGTGTGTGCACTAAACATAGGAGCTGCATGAGACGACAGATACATAGATGTCTGCTCGTTGATCCCTCTGGTGATATTTTAACAGCCCAGTGATCCCCTAGCATTTGTATTAGCACAGTGATCCCCTAGCATTTGTATTAGCACAGTGATCCCCTAGCATTTGTATAATAATAATAATAATAATATTAGCACAGTGATCCCCTAGCATTTGTATTAGCACAGTGATCCCCTAGCATTTGTATTAGCACAGTGATCCCCTAGCATTTGTATTAGCACAGTGATCCCCTAGCATTTGTATTAGCACAGTGATCCCCTAGCATTTCTATTAGCACAGTGATCCCCTAGCATTTGTATTAGCACAGTGATCCCCTAGCATTTGTATTAGCACAGTGATCCCCTAGCATTTGTATTAGCACAGTGATCCCCTAGCATTTGTATTAGCCGCTTTGATAAATCTTAACTGACATGTCTGACTGGCAGCACGTCTCTCTACACTTCTTTTTTATTTTTGGTGCTTGAACACATTTGAGGTGTTTTAACACTCAGGCAGACAGTAAGGAAATTAGGTGGGGACACAAGCAAGTGGGATAAACAGTGGATGCTGGGATTGAACCCTGATCTCGAGTGGGGAGTGTTACCACCCCAGCACAGCTCTGCACAAAGATCTCTATTGGTAACCTCTTTCTACCGACTTTGTGCTTAAAGACTGAACGTTTACAGACATTGTGAAAATATTTGTGCCTCCAGGATTCCTTCTACAAAATCAAGAACTTCCTGCATATTATGTGAGGGCCTGCAAGTGTTAAAAATCCCCACACTATTTCTGCATAAAATTGTCAAATCATTGCAATATATATTGCATAAAACTGACCCACCACCACTGTACAAAACAGAGGGGTTGTATTTTCAACCAATCACACCACATCAATACATTTTCGCAACAAATTCATTGCAAAGTGCCTTACAAATTGTCAGACTTGTCACACCAAAATCAATCATTTTTGCCCGCAAATGTCACTAGAAATCCCCACTAAATCCTGGAGGGTCTGGATACATCATTTCGTACTAATTGGTGAAAAAATGTGTTGTTTATTCCTATCTCGATACGTGGAGGTTCTGCTCTGAATACCAACACCCACAGCTTGAACTAGACTTTTTAATGAGAAACAAGTGGAAAGGATCACAAGAAGCAACACATTGGGGACATTGACCTTTGCTCTGTGTATGTGTGTGTTAGAGTCAAGGGAAATAATTAAAATCTGCAATACTGCTGCTGTCCCTCAGGAGTTGAGTTTACCACCCCAGCTTTCCCTCTACAGAGGTGGGATTGTCTGTAAACTCCATCTAACCTTGGCCTTGGAGGCAGATTCTGACCTACAGCGAGTGAGGAAGTCTTTCTCTCCCTCTTTTCTCTGCTTTTTTCGTATCAGAGAGCTGCCGAATTCACAAATCGCTTCTCTAAGAGGCTTTGATCTCAGCCACAGTCTAATCTAGCACAACGTTGTGTATTATTGTAACATCTGAACGTGAAACAACACATAGAGAACACATGTAAATGTACTGAATATAAACATGAACAAAATAGCTATCTCCATAGTTATGTAACAGTGCTTCTAGGAAGGTTCTGAACTGATTTAATAACGCATAAAGTCTCACATCAACAGAACACAATGAGATTCTATTAGGCACGTCACTGACTAAACACACGCATGTACACACACATACCACAAGCACACGCACACACTCTTTCTTTCTTTCTCTCTCTCTCTCTGTTTATCTTTCTTTCTCTCTCTCTCTATCTATCTATCTTTCTTTCAATTCAATTCAATTCAAGGGCTTTATTGGCATGGGAAACGTGTCAAATCAAATACATTTTATTTGTCACGTGCCAAATACAACAGGTTGGGACCTTACAGTGAAATGCTTACTTACAAGCTCTTAACCAACAATGCAGTTTTAAGAAAATACATTTTTGGGGGGTAAGAGATAAGAATAACAAATATTTAAAGAGCAGCAGTAAATAGGAGGTGCTATATTTTTTATTTGACCTTTATTTAACCAGGTAGGCAAGTTGAGAACAAGTTCTCATTTACAATTGTGACCTGGTCAAGATAAAGCAAAGTTTGACAGACGGAACGACGTTACAGAAACACCCACCACTCACAGACCGAGCAGCGTGTGAACTGGCAGGAGTTAAAGGAGGACGTTATGGACAGCAGAAGCATGGAGTATACGACGTGGGAGGAAATCGACAGGTGGGCGGCCGACCCAGAGCGAGTGCAGGAGCCCGCCTGGGATTCGCTTCAGCAGTGCGAAGAGGGCTACAGGCTAATGGAGTCAAAAAGGAAAACACGGCGACGCAGAGCGAAAACCGAAAGTAACGGGGGAGAGCGCAGAGAGAGAGTGGCTGAGTCTGGAGTCAGATCTGAGCCTACTCTCCCTGTTAATCGTGAAGAGCAGTTGCAGTGGGAGAGGCTGCACCACTTGGAGATTTGGACATCGGAGGAGGAATTAGACGGTAAAGGACCTTGGGCTCAGCCTGGAGAATATCGTCGTCCCAAGGAAGAAATAGAAGCGGCTAAAGCGGAGCGGCGCAGGTATGAGGAGGCAGCCGGAAAAGCAGCCCAAAAATGTTTTGGGGGGGGAGGCTAGAAGGGAGAATAGTTATGCCAGGTAGGAGACCTGCGCATACTCCCTGTGCTCACCGTTGGGCTAGAGAGACCGGGCAGGCACCGTGTTATGCTATGGAGCGCACGGTGTTTCCAGTGCGGGTGCAGAGCCAGGTGCAGCACATACCAGCCCTTCCTATTGGCCAGGCTAGAGTGGGCATCGAGCCAGGTAAGCTTGGGCAGGCTCGGTGCTCAAGAGCTCCAATGCGCCTGCACGGTCCGGTCTATCCAGAGCAACCTCTACACACCAGTCCTCCGGTAGCAGCTCCCCGCACCAGGCTTCCTGTGCGTGTCCTCGATCCAGTACCACCAGTTCCAGCACCACCAGGCCTCCAGTGCGCCTCGCCTGTTCAGCGCAGCCAGCGCTTTTCTCCTCTCCTGCGCTGTCGGAGTCTCCCGCCTGTTTAGCGCAGCCAGCGCTTTTCTCCTCTCCTGCGCTGCCGGAGTCTCCAGTCTGCCCAGCGCGGCCAGTGCTCCCAGTCTGCCCAGCGCCGCCAGTGCTCCCAGTCGGCCCAGCGCGGCCAGTGCTCCCAGTCTGCCCAGCGCCGCCAGTCTGCCCAGCGCCGCCAGCAGTGCTCCCAGTCTGCCCAGCGCCGCCAGTGCTCCCAGTCTGCCCAGCGCCGCCAGTGCTCCCAGTCTGCCCAGCGCCACCAGTGCTCCCAGTCTGCCCAGCGCCACCAGTGCTCCCAGTCTGCCCAGCGCCGCCAGTGCTCCCAGTCTGCCCAGCACCGCCAGTGCTCCCAGTCTGCCCAGCGCCGCCAGTGCCGCCAGTCAGCCCAGCGCTGCCCGACAACCAGTCTCTTCCAGATCTGCCCGACAACCAGTCTCTTCCAGATCTGCTCGACAACCAGTCTCTTCCAGATCTGCTCGACAACCAGTCTCTTCCTGATCTGCCAGCCAGCCAGGATTTACCGGAGCCTACTACCTGCATGGGCTTCATCTCAGTACTGGGCTTCCTCTCAGTACTGGGCTTCCTCTCAGTACCGGGCTTCCCCTCAGTCCCGGGCTGCTTCGGTCCCGGGCTGCCCCTCTGTCCCGGGCTGCCCCTCTGTCCCGGGCTGCCCCTCTGTCCCGGGCTGCCCCTCTGTCCCGGGCTGCCCCTCTGTCCCGAGCTGCCCCTCTGTCCCGAGCTGCCCCTCTGTCCCGAGCTGCCCCTCTGTCCCGAGATGCCCCTCTGTCCCGAGATGCCCCTCTGTCCCGAGATGCCCCTCTGTCCCGAGATGCCCCTCTGTCCTGAGATGCCCCTCTGTCCCGAGCTGCTCCTCAGTTATGTGGGGATCTGAGTGAGGACTATTAGGCCATGGTCGCCGGAGAAGGTGGATTATCCCAGGACGCGAAGGGGAGGAACTAGGACATTAATGGAGTGGGGTCCACGTCCCGAGCCAGAACCGCCACCATGGACAGACGCCAACCCGGACCCTCCCTATGCTCTTGAGGTGCGTCCGGGAGTCCGCACCTTAGGGGGGGGTTCTGTCACGCCTTGGTCATTGTATTTTGTGTTTTTGTTATATGTTTGGGTAGGCCAGGGTGTGACATGGGTTTATATGTTGTATTCGTATTGGGTTTGTATTATTTGGGATTGCGGCTGATTAGGGGTGTGTCTAGTTAGGCTTGGCTGCCTGAGGCGATTCTCAATCAGAGTCAGGTGCTTGTCGTTGTCTCTGATTGAGAACCGTATTTAGACAGCCTGACTTTCGCTTTGTATTTTGTGGGTGTTTGTTCCTGTCTCTGTGTAGTGTTCACCAGATAGGCTGTAATAGGTTTTACGTATCGTTTGTTGTTTTCATATACAGTTATTTCATGTACCTTTTCATTCATTAAAGTCATGAGTAACCTACACGCTGCATTTCGGTCTGACTCTCTTCATTCGACAGACGAACGACGTTACAAGTTCGGCACTTACAACAACACAGAGTTACACATGGAGTAAAACAAACATACAGTCAATAATACAGTATAAACAAGTCTATATACGATGTGAGCAAATGAGGTGAGGAGGGAGGTAAAGGCAAAAAAAGGCCATGGTGGCAAAGTAAATACAATATAGCAAGTAAAAGACTGGAATGGTAGATTTGCAGTATACAGTGGGGCAAAAAATGATTTAGTCAGCCACCAATTGTGCAAGTTCTCCCACTTAAAAAGATGAGAGAGGCCTGTACTTTTCATCATAGGTACACTTCAACTATGACAGACAAAATGAGGAAAAAAATCCAGAAAATCACATTGTAGGACTTTTATGAATTTATTTGCAAATTATGGTGGAAAATAAGTATTTGCCTAGAGAGCTGTTGGTGACTGTCTACTGTGGCGTGTCACTGGCCAGATCAAAGATTTTATTACCTTGCTTTAATTTGGAAGACCATGTGGTAATTTTATGCTTTCTAAATCAATTTATGTGCAAGCGTATTAAAATTACAACATCTAGCCTTTCTGTTATGTTCAACAATGTGGAAATGTTTCTGACTATCATTATTTTAATTGCCTTGTTGACACAGGATTATGATGATGTCGTGACGACATTGATTTTTTATTTATTTTATTTCACCTTTATTTAACCAGGTAGGCTAGTTGAGAACAAGTTCTCATTTGCAACTGCGACCTGGCCAAGATAAAGCATAGCAGTGTGAACAGACAACACAGAGTTACACATGGAGTAAACAATTAACAAGTCAATAACACAGTAGAAAAAAAGGGGAGTCTATATACAATGTGTGCAAAAGGCATGAGGAGGTAGGCGAATAATTACAATATTGCAGATTAACACTGGAGTGATAAATGATCAGATGATCATGTACAGATATTGGTGTGCAAAAGTGCAGAAAAGTAAATAAATAAAAACTGTGGGGATGAGGTAGGTGAAAATGGGTGGGCTATTTACCAATAGATTATGTACAGCTGCAGCGATCGGTTAGCTGCTCAGATAGCTGATGTTTGAAGTTGGTGAGGGAGATAAAAGTCTCCAACTTCAGCGATTTTTGCAATTCGTTCCAGTCACAGGCAGCAGAGTACTGGAACGAAAGGCGGCCGAATGAGGTGTTGGCTTTAGGGATGATCAGTGACATACACCTGCTGGAGCGCGTGCTACGGATGGGTGTTGCCATCGTGACCAGTGAACTGAGATAAGGCGGAGCTTTACCTAGCATGGCCTTGTAGATGACCTGGAGCCAGTGGGTCTGGCGACGAATATGTAGCGAAGGCCAGCCGACTAGAGCATACAAGTCGCAGTGGTGGGTAGTATAAGGTGCTGTAGTGACCAAACGGATGGCACTGTGATAAGGTAGGTAACAATGTGATAATGTCATAGAGACATGGTGAGTTCAGAATGTGATGATGTCATAAAGATTAGGATTATAGAGACCTATTAAATTACTAGAGGGGCTGTGTCATAAACCCAAAAGTTCCAGAATGGTCTGAAAATGGCAGCTATTGTGGTCAGGGATGAAATCCAAAAGCAGTGTCAAAGACAGAGCCACCATGTCTCTGAAAGAGGTGCCGCTTTAGATTATAGATACAACTGTCCAAGCGCCCCGGTTAGACAACCTAAATCACCAGTAGGAAACAGGGATATAATTCACACTTTATTTCCATAGACCAAACAGACACACACACAGAAAACAGGAAGAGGAGAGAAGCAGGGACATAACTACATATGAGGACACAGAATGTTTGTTCTAATTTGGAAAAATATATTACCATGAAAAAAATACATTTTGTACACAATAAAGAAGATCAATTTACGGGTCATCATGTAAATATTGCTTCCAGTGTAGATCAAAGCTCAGAACGCTTATATTCTTGATCTGACTGAGTTCTGATCGCGGCTCCCTCTTTGCGGACGAGTGGAATCATCAACAGTGGTTTGTTAGATATTTTCACCTGTGTCCCCAGGATTTTCCTATTTAGCGGCACATTCACCAGTCAAATTTCAATTTATGGGGCTTTATTGGCATGGGAAACATATGTTTAGATTGTCAAAGAAAGTTAAATAAATAAACAAATAAACAATAAAACATTTACAGTAAACATTTCACTCACAAAAGCTCTAAAAGAATAAAGACATTTCAAATGTCATTATGTACAAATAAAAAGTACAAAGGGAAAATAAATAAACATAAATATGGGTTGTACATACAATGGTGTTTGTTCTTCACTGTTTTCTTGTGTCAACGCGTCACAAATCTTGCTGCTGTGATGGCACGCTGTGGTATTTCACCCAATAGATGGGAGTTTATCAAAATTGGATTTGTTTTCTAATTCTTTGTTGGTCTGTGTAATCTGAGGGAAATATGTGTCTCTGATATGGTCATAGGAGGTTAGGAAGTGCAGCTCAGTTTCCACCTCATTTTGTGTGCAATGTGCACATAGCACATTGGGACAGTCAGAGTGGTCAGGTATTCTGCCACTGTGTACTCTCTGTTTAGGTCCAAATAGTATTCTATTTTGCTCTGTTTTTTCGTTAATTCTTTCCAATGTGTCAGTAATTATCTTTTTGTTTTCTCATGATTTGGTTGGGTCTAATTGTGTTGCTGTTCTGGGGCTCTGTGGGGTCTGTTTGTGAACAGAGGCCCAGACCAGCTTGCTTAGGCGACTCTTCTCCAGGTTCATCTCTTTGTAGGTGATGGCTTTGTTACGGAAGGTTTGGGAATCGCTTCCTTTTAGGTGGTTGTAGAATTTAATGGCTCTTTTCTGGAATTTGATAATGAGTGGGTATCGGCCTAACACTCTCAAACAGCTAACTCCACCCTCTCGCAGCCAAGGCCCTAGGGCCTGAGAAGTAAACGAACTACCCCAGCTTGGAATCGGCTCAATTAAGCAACTAGAGACGCTGCTGACACCGAGTGTTTGCGAGATGTCGTAAAAGAGGGAAACGTAGCGGTCTTCTGGTCAGACTCCGGACACGGGCACACCGTGCACCACTCCCTAGCATTCTTCTTGCCAATGTCCAGTCTCTTGACAACAAGGCTGATGAAATCCGAGCAAGGGTAGCATTCCAGAGGGACATCAGAGACTGTAACGTTCTCTGCTTCACGGAAACATGGCTCACTGGAGAGACGCTGTCCGGGGCGGTGCAGCCAACGGGTTTCTCCACGCATCGCGCCGACAGAAACAAACATCTTTCTGGTAAGAAGAGTGGCGGGGGCGTATGCCTCATGACTAACGAGACATGGTGTGATGAAAGAAACTTACAGGAACTCAAATCCTTCTGTTCACCTGATTTGGAATTCCTCACAATCAAATGTAGACCGCATTATCTACCAAGAGAATTCTCTTTGATTATAATCACTGCCTTATATATCCCCCCACCCAAGCAGACACATCGATGGCTCTGAATGAACTTTATTTAACTCTTTGCAAACTGGAAACCATTTATCCGGAGGCTGCATTCATTGTAGCTGGGGATTTTAACAAAGCTAATCTGAAAACAAGACTCCCTAAATTTTATCAGCATATCGATTGTGCAACCAGGGGTGGTAAAACCTTGGATCATTGTTACTCTAACTTCCGTGACGCATATAAGGCCCTGCCCCGCCCCCCTTTCGGAAAAGCTGACCACGACTCCATTTTGTTGATCCCTGCCTACAGACAGAAACTTAAACAAGAGGCTCCCACGCTGAGGTCTGTCCAACGCTGGTCCGACCAAGCTGACTCCACACTCCAAGACTGCTTCCATCATGTGGACTGGGACATGTTTCGTATTGCGTCAGATAACAATATTGACGAATACGCTGATTCGGTGTGCGAGTTCATTAGAACGTGCATTGAATGACCGAATACAAACACTGCAGCTATTCCCCCGCAAGGCTATCAAACAAGCTAAGCGTCAGTACAGAGACAAAGTAGAATCTCAATTCAACGGCTCAGACACAAGAGGCATGTGGCAGGGTCTACAGTCAATCACGGACTACAAGAAGAAACCCAGCCCAGTCACGGACCAGGATGTCTTGCTCCCAGTCAGACTAAATAACTTTTTTGCCCGCTTTGAGGACAATACAGTGCCACTGACGCGGCCTGCAACGAAAACATGCGGTCTCTCCTTCACTGCAGCCGAGGTGTGTAAGACATTTAAACGTGTTAACCCTCGCAAAGCTGCAGGCCCAGACAGCATCCCCAGCCGCGCCCTCAGAGCATGTGCAGACCAGCTGGCCGGTGTGTTTACGGACATATTCAATCAATCCCTATACCAGTCTGCTGTTCCCACATGCTTCAAGAGGGCCCCCATTGTTCCTGTTCCCAAGAAAGCTAAGGTAACTGAGCTAAACGACTACCGCCCCGTAGCACTCACTTCCGTCATCATGAAGTGCTTTGAGAGACTAGTCAATGACCATATCACCTCCACCCTACCTGACACCCTAGACCCACTCCAATTTGCTTACCGCCCAAATAGGTCCACAGACGATGCAATCTCAACCACACTGCACACTGCCCTAACCCATCTGGACAAGAGGAATACCTATGTGAGAATGCTGTTCATCGACTACAGCTCGGCATTCAACACCATAGTACCCTCCAAGCTCGTCATCAAGGTCTCAACCCTGGGTCTCGACCCCGCCCTGTGCAACTGGGTACTGGACTTCCTGACAGGCCGCCCCCAGGTGGTGAGGGTAGGCAACAACATCTCGTCCCCGCTGATCCTCAATACGGGGGCCCCACAAGGGTGCGTTCTGAGCCCTCTCCTGTACTCCCTGTTCACCCACGACTGCGTGGCCACGCACGCCTCCAACTCAATCATCAAGTTTGCGGGCGACACAACAGTGGTAGGCTTGATTACCAACAACGACGAGACGGCCTACAGGGAGGAGGTGAGGGCCCTCGGAGTGTGGTGTCAGGAAAATAACCTCACACTCAACGTCAACAAAACTAAGGAGATGATTGTGGACTTCAGGAAACAGCAGAGGGAACACCCCCCTATCCACATCGATGGAACAGTTGTGGAGAGGGTAGCAAGTTTCAAGTTCCTCGGCATTCACATCACAGACAAACTGAATTGGTCCACTCACACAGACAGCGTCGTGAAGAAGGCGCAGCAGCGCCTCTTCAACCTCAGGAGGCTGAAGAAATTTGGCTTGTCACCAAAAGCACTCACAAACTTCTACAGATGCACAATCGAGAGCACCCTGGCGGGCTGTATCACCGCCTGGTACGGCAACTGCTCCGCCCTCAACCGTAAGGCTCTCCAGAGGGTAGTGAGGTCTGCACAACACATCACCGGGGGCAAACTACCTGCCCTCCAGGACACCTACACCACCCGATGTTACAGGAAGGCCATAAAGATCATCAAGGACATCAAGGACATGACCCAACTCCAGCCACTTTAATAATGGGAATTGATGGGAAATTATGTAAATATATCACTAGCCACTTTAAACAATGCTACCTTATATAATGTTACTTACCCTACATTATTCATCTCATATGCATACGTATATACTGTACTCTATATCATGGACTGCATCCTTATGTAATACATGTATCACTAGCCACTTTAACTATGCCACTTTGTTTACTTTGTCTACATACTCATCTCATATGTATATACTGTACTCGATACCATCTACTGTATGCTGCCCTGTACCATCACTCATTCATATATCCTTATGTACATATTCTTTATCCCCTTGCACTGTGTATAAGACAGTAGTTTTGGAATTGTTAGTTAGATTACTTGTTGGTTATTACTGCATTGTCGGAACTAGAAGCAGAAGCATTTCGCTACACTCGCATTAACATCTGCTAACCATGTGTATGTGACAAATAAAATTTGATTTGATTTGATTTGATTTTGAGATGCCGGACAAACGGCCATTTTAAAACCGTCCGGCAATTACTTACATGTCAACAGAGAATGAGTGCACACCTGGTAAATAGTCACTTATATATCAGTCATTTAGTTGGCTAGCTGCCAGCAGAGACTTCTATTGCATTAACATTGGCTAGTATTACTTAGCCAGCTAGAAGGATGAAGTAAAAAGCTAACATTAAACGAAGTCTACCTCAGCAGGGGCAAAAAAATAGGCTATTAAGTTCTCATAATAACTTTGCTTTATGGGGTTAGGCTATTATGACAGCCACAGATGTGGTGCTCAGTGGTGAGGCTGAGGCAGGCTGCAATGCACCATGGAGCAGGAGCCAGGTGGAGCTCTTCAACATTTTTAGCACAATATTTATTTGTTATTTTTTTATTATTATTTTTTGGGTGGGGTTTGTCTGTTTTGCATGTTATTTTGGCATTAATACATGTAACATATCAGTTTGCAAACAATGTACAATATATATCATTGAGTTAATAAAGCTGCATACAAACATTGTCACTTCGTTGTTTTCTTGAGAAGGCAGCTCCAAAATGCAGGTGTTGCAGTTTAGCTCAGTGCTTTCTGTGGTGGTGGGGCAAAGCAGCAGAAAATACAGAGCATTGCGCAGTGATTGGCTCAGTGTTCTGTCACTCATGGGGACACTACGTCACCGCCAAGTATAAGGGTAGAGCTAGAAAATCCTAGCCTCTTAGGTGCTGCCATAGAGTTACATTAGTAGCGCCCATCAAAGAAGGCTCAAGGTCATTGGCCACAGATAAAATGTAGTCAAATCACATTATATGTACAGTAGCTTTGATTGGACTGATCATGTCAACATCATACTTTCAAAATCTTAACTAGCAGTCATCATCATGAATCATGTCGACAATCTACTGGCGAATCCTTTTTAATCCTTGTCATATGAAGAGAAATAATGAAGAGAAATTATAAATAAAATGTATCGGTTCTCATCTGCCATTGGACTTAAACATTACACGTAAATTCAACAATGAGTGGTTTGGAAGGGATCAGTGACAGTGAGTAACTGCAAGCATTGCAAAGCGATCACTAGCCTGCTATTCAGTAGAGTGGCTGTGTGGTCCCACATCTGGGATTAAGGGGCTCTTTTCCAAGTTTAAAATGATAAACATTCAACATTGGCCATGCTGTCAATGAAGCATGATTTGTGCCGCGCTCAAAACAACTGTTAACTCGGAATTGTGAAAACTGTTTTGGAAAAGACGTTTTGAACGGACATCCAACTCAGAATGATAAATCCGGCCTTTTTCTAGAGCTACGACCTGAAGATCAATGAAGAAGATCAAGACCGTTTGTGGGCACCGTTTGTCACCGTTACAGTGCAATTCATGTATTGTTTAGTGTTGTGTAATGGCTTTGCTGGCATGCATCCCACTTTTTATTTATTTTTTGCCCCACAAATCTCCACTGCCGAGGAGGAAGAAGAGGAGACAGACAGAGAGAGAGAGAGGAAGCAAGCAGAGAGAGGTTAGTAAAGTGGTTCCCAAACTTGGGGTCGGAGCCCATGTTAGGACCCCTGAGAAAATCTGTACTACTCTTATCAAACAAGTAAGGACATCACTGATATTAATACAGAATAGTAAGTAATATTCTAATAATTCATATTAATGTGATAATACGATCATCTGTGTGCTCCATTGATGTTTGTTTGTGCAGTGCTTGATTAGTACTGACTGGTAATACAAATGTGAACGCTATGTAATTTGAGAAAGGAGAGATCTATGTAAAGAGTTGATGAGCAATTCATCATTACAGCTGACTGAGCAGCAGCTGATTCTACGTCTCAGTGTGATTCATTTATCACATTTCCCCCCTTTCAACTGCATAGCTAATTGGCTGTTTATCTATGCATAGTCACTTCACCCCTACCTACACGTACAAATTACCTCGACTAACCTGTACCCCCACATATTGACAGAGTAGCATGTGACGAATAAAGTTAGATTTGATGTGTTTGTAGATGGACTGAGGTGAATGAACCTACAGCAGCCCAGTTGATAATGGCTGGGGTCATTTATTCATGTTCTTTTTTTCTGTTCTCCAAATCACATTTTGACATTCTTTAATTGTATAGAAATGCAGTGAATGAGCTTCAACTTTCAAAAAATGTCCCCTTCCGGACACCACAAAAACTTAAACAGTGGTTACAGCCCTGCAGATTAGTGGCAAAAGTGATTTAGTGTTACAGTCATGGTTCATGGTCAGCCCACACCCTGGCGTTACGCCATGCTCTACCAACTGAGCTGGACCACAAAAGTGATAGGAAGTGTCCAGCTGATGAGTTGGTGTGGAGCCCTGGAGTTTATAGAGCTGTAGTCAACCTGGGCTCCTGGATGCAACTAAATTATTCAGGTGCAGCTGAAACCCCAGGCTTGGCCACTGATTGGCTAACCGGGTGTCACATGATTCTGGTTACCCATAGCAACAGAGTGTTCCAGGGGAAAAGGTGTGAAAGTTGGGGGCTGAGTGACTGTAAACAATGGAATGCCCATCCCCCTACCTACATGTAATAAAGTGTCTTAAACTTTGAGAGTTAGAGAAGGACTCATGTGCAACTATAAGTTTTTTTTTTAGTTAGATTACTTGTTGGTTATCACTGCATTGTCGGAACTAGAAGCACAAGCATTTCACTACACTCGCATTAACATCTGCTAACCATGTGTATGTGACAAATACAATTTGATTTGATTTGATTACACAGTCTATTTGGAATGAACAGCAATAGCTTTGACTGATGCAGGAAACATACAATAGAGCATCTGATGCATCAGAAATGGTGTTAGAGTTATTGCCAACCTAAAATATTATCATATAATTAGTAATACTGTTTATACAGGTTTTATACAAATGTTCTACATAAATATCCTCTAAAATATATGTAACAGACCATAAATGCCGAAATGTTTTGTTTTCTTGGAAAGCTGTGAGTGTTATTATATGATACAATATCAGAAAATCTAAGTCCTATCATCAACTGATTTAAGACAGTGTATGGCTGTGGTTTGACTGCATTGACTGCACTTTAACAACTATACCTACATGTACATATTACCTCAATTACCTCCACACCAGTGCCCCCGCACATTGACTCTGTATAGGGTAGCCTAGTTTTTGGACTAGTAACCGAAAGGTTGCAAGTTCGAATCCCCGAGCTGACAAGGTACAAATCTGTTGTTCTGCCCCTGAACAGGCAGTAAACCCACTGTTCCTAGGCCATCATTGAAAATAAGAATTTGTTCTTAACTGACTTGCCTAGTAAAATAAAGGTAAAAAATACAAATATAGTCCCACTATTATTATTTTACTGCTGCTCTTTAATTATTTGTTCTTATCTCTTAACTTTTTGGGGGTATTTTGTTAGAACTGCATTGTTGGTTAAAGGGCTTATAAGTAAGCATTTCACTGTAAGGTCTACTACACCTGTTGTATTCAGCACTTCACTGTAAGGTCTACTACACCTGTTGTATTCAGCATTTCACTGTAAGGTCTACTACACCTGTTGTATTCAGCATTTCACTGTAAGGTCTACTACACCTGTTGTATTCAGCATTTCACTGTAAGGTCTACTACACCTGTTGTATTCAGCACTTCACTGTAAGGTCTACTACACCTGTTGTATTCAGCATTTCACTGTATTCAGCACTTCACTGTCTACTACACCTGTTGTATTTTTCACTGTAAGGTCTACTACACCTGTGATTCAGCATTTCACTGTAAAATTTGTTTTGGCATTTAAAATTTGTTTGAATGGCTTGTTGGCATATTGACAGTTGTTTTTTACACAGTACCGGTACCCCCTGCTATGCATACGGGTGGCAGGAAGCCTAGTGGTTAGAGTGTTGAACAAGGGGCAGAATGTCATTGAAAATAAGAACATTGAAAATAAGAATTTGTTCCAGGTTAAATAAAGGTAAAATACATTTTGAAAAATGTATAGAATAGTCCCAGTAAGTAGGGAAAACAACCTGTGGTTATCTAGGTTAACACAATTTTCTTGTCTGGTTGTTTTAGCAAATTACAAAACTTCATTTAAGAAAAGTACACAATTTCTAAAGATTACTTTTGAACATTGCCTGCTGCAGAGCGTTGTCATTACTTAGAAATAGAAAAACATAACATTGTATGCCTTCCCTCATGCCCCTTTCATGACGGGGCTAGTAGCCATGTGCTAGCTAGCTACCGACCAGATCATTAACCAAGACCAACAACACAAACACATGGACTATACAGCTACAAGTAGTGAGTGCAGTTACATATGGACTATCCTAAACAAATTAAATGTCTTACCTGTGATGAAATGTTTTCTACACTGGGCATTCAAAACCTAAATACTGGTTATATTTGATTATTAAGTTAGTGAAACAGTAAATTAATAAAGATAAAAGATACAGGGAAACAGAGAGAATGTGAGTGTCCATAGAGCCACACTGTACTTGGTCTTAACTTTAAGATTTAGATGCACTATTGTAAAGTGACTGTTCCACTAGATGTCATAAGGTGAATGCACCAATTTGTAAGTCGCTCTGGATAAGATCGTCTGCTAAATGACTTAAATGTAATGTAAATGTTAACTGGCCTACCTGGTTAAATAAAGGTGTTCTCAACTAGCCTACCTGGTTAAATAAAGGTGTTCTCAACTGGCCTACCTGGTTAAATAAAGGTGTTCTCAACTGGCCTACCTGGTTAAATAAAGGTGTTCTCAACTGGCCTACCTGGTTAAATAAAGGTGTTCTCAACTGGCCTACCTGGTTAAATAAAGGTGTTCTCAACTGGCCTACCTGGTTAAATAAAGGTGTTCTCAACTGGCCTACCTGGTTAAATAAAGGTGAAATCAAAAAATTTCAAATTAACAGTAGAGGTGTTATAATACCCATAAAACCTAGCAGTCAAACAGGGAAATGGAACTCTATTACAGAGGAGTCCTTAGTCTGTGTGTAATACTACATAATACAGAGTACTCCTGTCCAATACTTCAGGAAGCTTTTAAATACTTTAAAATACTTAACAAAACTACATATGAATGTATTATATTGCTTAATTGTGTCATTCCATGACATAGACTGACCAGGTGAAAGCTAGGATCCCTTATTGATGTCACTTGTTAAATCCACTTCAATCAGTATAGATAAAGGCAATTGAGACATGGACTGTGTATGTGTGCCATTCAGGGTGAATGGGCAAGACAACATATTTATGTACCGTTAATAACGGGGTATGCCAGTAGTAGGTGCCAGGCACACTGGTTTGTGTCAAGAACTGCAACGCTGCTGGAGTTTTCACGCTCAATAGTTTCCCGTGTGTAACAAGAATTGTCCACCACCCAAAGGACATCCAGCCAACTTGACACAACTGTATGAAGCATTGGAGTCAACATGGGCCAGCATCCTTGTTGCAACTCAATATTAGGAAGGTGTTCCTAATGTTTGGTATACTCTGTGTATTTTCAAATAACTTCCCTTTTTCTGGCCTGAAAACTGATTTTGACTAACAACTCGATAAAGAAAAAATACATGCTGCCCTCTGTTTCTAAATCCCGATGTGACCCTCTGTTTCTAAATCCCGATGTGACCCTCTGTTTCTAAATCCCCATGTGACCCTCTGTTTCTAAATCCCCATGTGGCCCTCGAGCCAAACACTTTGCCCACCCCTGGAACACTGCACCAACTACGCAGCACTCTCAAAGACCAACAGATCAGTTGTGGTACACCTGAAGCCATAGCATCTCTCCCTAAATAGTAATGATGGATGACACTACAATTCAGAGGCAAGGATATTGCTGCCAGTAAGATTGCACCTAAATCAACCATTTATCAGATCATCAAAAACTTCAAGGAGAGCGGTTCAATTGCTGTGAAGGCGGCTTCAGGGTGCCCAAGATAGTCCAGCAAGCGCCAGGACCGTCTCCTAAAGTTGATTCAGCTGCGGGATTGGGGCACCATCAGTACAGAGCTTGCATCTGCACGCACAGTGAGGAGAAGACTTTTGGAGGATGGCCTGGTGTCAAGAAGGGCAGCAAAGAAGCCACTTCTCTCCAGGAAAAACATCAGGGACAGACTGAAATTCTGCAAAAGGTACGGGGATTGGACTGCTGAGAAATGGGGTAAAGTCATTTTCTCTGAATACCCTTACCGATTGTTTGGGACATCTGGAAAAAAGCTTGTCCGGAGAAGACAAGGTGCTACCATCAGTCCTGTGTCATGCCAACAGTAAAGCATCCTGAGACCATTCATGTTGCTTCTCAGCCAAGGGAGTGGGTTCACTCACAATTATTCCTAAGAACACAGCCATGAATTGTAACGCTCGCCGGAAGAAGTGGACCAAGGTGCAGCGTGGTACGTGTTCATGATTCTTTATTTAATCCAAACACCAAACAAAAGAACATCACATTCTGAAGGCGACACAGAGCTAACAAAAAACAACATCCCACAACCTAAGGTGGCAAAACAGGCTGCCTAAGTATGATTTCCAGTCAGAGACAACGATAGACACCTGTCCCTGATTGAGAACCATACCCAAGCCAAAACATAGAAACACAAAACCTAGAAATAAAGAACATAGAATGCCCACCCAAATCACACCCTGACCAAACCAAATAGAAACATAAAAAGGCTCTTTAAGGTCAGGGCGTGACATGAATAAAGAATGGTACCAACACGTCTCCGAGAGCAACTTCTCCCACCATCCAGGACCAGTTTGGTGTCGAACATTGAATTTTCTAGCATGATGGAGCACCTTGCCATAAGGCAAAAGTGAAAACTAAGTGGCTCGGGGAACAAAACATCAATATTTTGGGTCCATGGCCAGGAAACTCCCCAGACCTTAATCCCATTGAGAACTTGTGGTCAAACCTTAAGAGGTGGGTGGACAAACAAAACCCACACATTCTGTCAAACTCCAAGCATTGATTATGCTATAATGGGCTTTAGTCAGGATGTGGTTCAGAAGTTAATTGACAGCATGCCGGGGTGGATTGCAGAGGTCTTGAAAAAGAAGGGTCAACACTGCAAATATTGACTCTTTGCATCAACTTCATGTAATTGTCAATAAAAGCCTTTGACATTTATGAAATGCTTGTAATTATACTTCAGTATTCCATAGTAACATCTGACAAAATTATCTAAAGACACTGACGCAGCAAACTTTGTGGAAATTAATATTTGTGTCATTCTCAAAACGTTTGGCCACGACTGTACATGTCAACTTTAATTGGCGTTTATTTAACTTTGTTTGTGTTTATTTGTCCTTGTTCAATGTTCATTCCTCCTGACTACTTAACTCTGTTTTAAGGAGTGATGTAACAGATGTGACACAGTTTTTTTGTTCTCTGAGTTTTTCTCTGCAGAGTTTTACCGCAGCAAATCCTCCAGCACTGTGGGGTTCTGTTGGGTTACCAGTGGTTCAAAGGGATCTTCATTAACATTCTATGGGCATCCAAGCAGTTATTTAGCCTGCACCTTAAATGTGGTATATATAGCCTGAAATAAACAACCAGGATGTATATCTGCTACTCTTTGATGGGAAGGTCTCTGTCCCACCATCTGGCTATTAAAACCTATGCCTCCGCCTGACTCGCTCTGATTACTAAAAATGCACTTTGATGTTGGGCAGGCAATAATGTGATTTGTTTGGCAGTGCCAGGTCTCCCACTATGCAAATTGAATTGAATTCCAGCAAATCAGAATCCGAAAAAAATCTGTTTTTCTGCCACAGCTGGCTGGAAGAGGTTTAGTGTAAATATCTAAGGCAATAAAATTGATCATCATAGAGATTTATCTGGCCTCCCTTGCAGCTGAGACCTATTCTGCCTATAATCTGGATTTAAAAAACAGAGATTACCCTGCCGCACGTGTCTCTGTGTGTGTCTGTGTGTGCTTGCATGTGTGTTGTAAAAAGGGCATTGTACTTGGCTCTCCCCTCTGTCTTACCATGTAGAGTGCAGTGTGTAGGAGAGATCTTCACCTTTTGCTGTTCACAGCCAACAGCCATTTGTATCCTCTAACCACCCCCTCTAACCAACCTTCTCTTCTAACCACCCATGTCTCTTTCTGCCAGCCATCTCCTCTAACCACCTATCTCCTCCAACCACCTGTCTCCTCTATCCACCCATCTCCTCTAACCACCTATTCCCTCTATCCAACCATTTCCTCTAACAACCCCTATCCCTTTATGCCACCCATATCCTCAAACCACCCATCTCCTCTAACCACCCATCTCCTTTAATCTCCAATCTACCTTTCTGCCATCCATCTCCTCGAACCACCCCTCTCCTCGAACCACCCAGCTCCTCGAACCACACACCTCCTATCTAACCCTCTCTTCTAACCACCCATCTCCTCCAACCCTCCCATCTCCTCTATCCACCCTTCTCCACCAACCACCCTCTCCTCTAACCAACCATCTCCTCTATCCACCCTTCTCCAACCACCCACCTCCTCTATCCAACCATCTCATCTAACCACCCAACCCCTCTCCTCTAAAAACTCATCTAATCCAACCACCCATCTCCTCAACCACCCATGTCTTCAACCACCCATGTTGTCCAAACACCCCTCTCCTCCAACCACCCCTCTCCTCTAACCACCCATGTCCTCCAACCACCCATGTCCTCCAAACTCCCATATACTCCAACCACCCCAAACAACCACCCCCATCTCCTCTAACCACCCATGTCCTCCAACCACCCATCTCCTCCAACCACCCTCTCTCATCTCCTCCAACCACCCACTCTAACCACCCATGTCCTCCAACCACCCATGTCCTCTAACCACCCCTCTCCCTTTCTGCCACCCATCTCCACTTACCTCCCCTCTCCTCT
Source organism: Oncorhynchus gorbuscha (assembly GCF_021184085.1). Taxonomy (NCBI): domain Eukaryota; kingdom Metazoa; phylum Chordata; class Actinopteri; order Salmoniformes; family Salmonidae; genus Oncorhynchus; species Oncorhynchus gorbuscha. Next base: position 85,672,575 of record NC_060181.1, on the reverse strand, counting down.
ATCCACCAATCTCCACCAACCACCAATCACCTCTATCCACCAATCACCTCTATCCACCCATCTCCTTGAACAACCCATCTCCTTGAACAACCCATCTCCTCGAACAACCCATCTCCTCGAACAACCCATCTCCTCGAACAACCCATCTCCTCCATCCACCCATCTCTTCCAACCACCCATCTCCTCGAACAACCCATCTCCTCCATCCACCCATCTCTTCCAACCACCCATCTCCTCCAACAACCCATTTCATCCAACACCCACCTCCTCTAAAAACCCATCTCATCTAACCACCCATCTCCTCTATCCACCGCTCCCCTCTAAAAACCCATCTAATCCAACCACCCATGTCCTCTAACCACCCATGTCGACCAAACACCCCTCTCCTCCAACCACCCATGTCCTCCAAACTCCCATATACTCCTACCACCCCGCTCCTCTATCCACCCCTCTCCTCTAACCACACCTCTTATCTAACCACCAATCTCCACCAACCACTCATCACCTCGAACCACCCATCTCCTCAAACCTCCCATCTCCTATATCCACCCTTCTCCACCAACCCCTCTCCTCTAACCACCCATTTCCTCTAACCACCCTTCTCCAACCACCCATTTCATCCAACCACCCATTTCATCCAACCACCCATTTCATCCAACCACCCATCACCTCGAACCACCCATCACCTCAACCACCCATCTCCTCTAATAACCCATCTCCTCTAACCCCTGTGTACCTTTCTGTCACCCATCTCCTCTAACCACTCCTCTCCCTGTCTGCCACCCATCTCCTCTAACCACACCCCTCCTCTATCCAGACCCTCTCTTCTAACCACCCATCTCCTCCAACCTCCCATCTCCTATATCCAACCTTCTCCACCAACCACCCTCTCCTCTAACCACCCCTTTCCTCTAACCACCCTTCTCCAACCACCCATCTCATCCAACCATCTCATCTAACCACCCATCTCCTCTATCCACCCCTCCCCTCTAAAAATCCATCAATTCCAACCACCCATCTCCACTTACCACCCATCTCCTCGAACCACCCATCTCCTCTAACCACCCATCTCCTCTATCCACCCATCTCCTCTAACCACCCATCTCCTCGAACCACTCCTCTACCTTTCTCAACCCTTTTCTTTTCATTTTCTTCTCCATCTCTTTCTTCTCCATCTCTCCCACCCACTTCAGTCAATCCCCATCCAAAACTCTGTGTGTGTGTGTGTGTGTGTGTGTGTGTGTGTGTGTGTGTGTGTGTGTCACATGAAGAAATGAACAGTAAATGAAATGTGTGTGTGTAAAGAGCCAAGTGTGTGGGAGGGTGTGAGTGTGTGTGTGATGTGTGTGTGTGAAATGTTTCATTTCTTCATGTGAAAGAGCCAAGAGTGAGGGAGGGGAGAGTGTGGAGTGATGAAGTGAGAAATGTTTTATTGGTGGGAAAAGACAGTGTGAGAGACAAACATTGGATAAGTCATACATATATATGAACTTGGCCAACTTCAGATATGAATGCCATATTTCTGCTTCTCAACAAGCAATCAACGTTCAGAGTCAATAGACTGTAATAGACTTCCAAAGTCTGTAATTGGTCAATAGACTGTAATAGACTTCCAAAGTCTGTAATTGGTCAATACTGACCAGAGGCGCTATTATATCTGACATTAAATTGTGGGAAGTCATTAAGTATTTACAAGTCATTAAGTAATTAGAAGTCATTAACCCTTTTACTCTTGGCCTATATGGATAGTGCTATATTTAAATGTTTCTTACAGAAGAAATATGAAAAGCATATGCATAACCATGGTAATAATTGAAAGGCAACAGTTTAGAGATAATGGGGAAATTACTAGACCAAAGGTGAGGACACAACAGTTCACCTGACACAGGACTGAATCCAAACTCTACACTGTTGATTTTACATTTACTGTACTTTTTGCCGCATATGATGATAACAAAATCTGAAACTACTTTGGATGCATTCAGTAACATGATAACAATAACCTGCAACATGTGGGGTGGGTGTAACATAAGACAAAACAATTACGAGGGTTTGAGTACTAAGTGGCCACACCCCTATAAAGATGCATGCTGACACTAGGGAAGGAAGTTCAGGAAGTGAATACATTTAATATATAAATGAACATGAACAAACCACGAACAGCGCACCGACATGAAACAGATACAGAAACCGTAACACCTGGGGAAGGAACCAAACGGTGTGACATACAGAGGACCGGTAATACAAGGAGGTGATGAAGTCAAGGTGAGTGTCAATAAGAGCTGGTGCTGGTGACGATGGTGACAGGTGTGTGTAACAATCAGCAGTCTGGTGACCTAGAGGTCAGAGAGGGAGTATACGTGACAACCCCTCTCCAAAGTGTGCAGCTCCTAAGTCATTTGAATGCACTTTTATGACTCAAATAAGAGTCTTCAACTCTCTATATATTTGTTTCTCTCCTAGCTGTGTTGTTGAGGAACTAGAGCACGTACACTTATAGTTGTTTTGTTTGGAACACAAACCTACATCAAAGCGGTATTTATCAGAATCATCAATGTCTCATCTTTCAAAATACATTGAATTATCTTGATTTATAGCTCACACGCAAGCCTGCACACACATCTTCTTACAATTTCACGACACTATTTCATACTATTTTTATTTTAGCAAGACACAGCTCATTGGGTGTTTGAGCCGTTTCCCCCTGGAGGAACCTGTCAAACACAGACAGACATGTTAGTGAGAGACAGTCAAACACAGACAGACATGTTAGTGAGAGACAGTCAAACACAGACAGACATGTCAGTGAGAGACAGTCAAACACAGACAGACATGTTAGTGAGAGACAGTCAAACACAGACAGACATGTTAGTGAGAGACAGTCAAATACAGACAGACATGTCAGTGAGAGACAGTCAAACACAGATAGACATGTAAGTGAGAGACAGTCAAACACAGACAGACATGTTAGTGAGAGACAGTCAAACACAGACAGACATGTCAGTGAGAGACAGTCAAACCCAGACAGACATGTCAGTGAGAGACAGTCAAACACAGACAGACATGTCAGTGAGAGACAGTCAAACCCAGACAGACATGTCAGTGAGAGACAGTCAAACCCAGACAGACATGTCAGTGAGAGACAGTCAAACCCAGACAGACATGTTAGTGAGAGACAGTCAAACACAGACAGACATGTTAGTGAGAGACAGTCAAATACAGACAGACATGTCAGTGAGAGACAGTCAAACACAGACAGACATGTTAGTGAGAGACAGTCAAACACAGACAGACATGTTAGTGAGAGACAGTCAAACACAGACAGACATGTTAGTGAGAGACAGTCAAACCCAGACAGACATGTCAGTGAGAGACAGTTAAACCCAGACAGACATGTCAGTGAGAGACAGTTAAACCCAGACAGACATGTCAGTAAGAGACAGTCAAACCCAGACAGACATGTTAGTGAGAGACAGTCAAACACAGACAGACATGTTAGTGAGAGACAGTCAAACACAGACAGACAGACATGTCAGTGAGAGACAGTCAAACTCAGACAGACATGTCAGTGAGAGACAGTTAAACCCAGACAGACATGTCAGTGAGAGACAGTCAAACCCAGACAGACATGTCAGTGAGAGACAGTCAAACCCAGACAGACATGTCAGTGAGAGACAGTCAAACCCAGACAGACATGTCAGTGAGAGACAGTCAAACCCAGACAGACATGTCAGTGAGAGACAGTCAAACCCAGACAGACATGTCAGTGAGAGACAGTCAAACCCAGACAGACATGTCAGTGAGAGACAGTCAAACCCAGACAGACATTACATTTACATTTAAGTCATTTAGCAGACGCTCTTATCCAGAGCGACTTACAAATGTCAGTAAGAGACAGTCAAACCCAGACAGACATGTCAGTGAGAGACAGTCAAACACATGTTTGTGAGAGTAGAAATCCAAGAAGCAGCCAGACCCAAAGACATGTTCTCTGAGTTCAGAGAAAGTCCAATCCGTTCACAGTGGAAGTGAGAATAATGAGAAAGGAGGATATAACCAAGAATATCTTCAAATATTCCTTCTTAAAGCCTTGGGGTTGGCCTTATGGAAAGAATGAGATATTCCCTGCTTGTCTGAGTTAGATAGCGGAGTGGAAACGAATAGGGAAGGACATTTTTTTATTCACTTCAAACCTTTCCTCATTCTTCATGAAGACATCCACCTGCTGTTTCTTCACGGTTGCAATTTCAGGGATGTACAAAAGCCAAAGGTATGTGGACACCTGTTCGTCGAACCTCTCATTCCAAAGTCATGAGCATTAATAGGGAGTTGGCCCCCTGTTGCTGCTTTAACAGCCTCCAATCTTCTGGGAAGGCTTTCTACTAGATGTTGGAACATTGCTTAGGGGACTTGCTTCCATTCAGCCACAAGAGCATTAGTGAGGTTAGGCACTGATGTTGGGCGATTAGGCCTGTCTCGCAGTCGGCGTTCCAATTCATCCCAAAGATCTTAGATGGGGTTGAGGGCAGGGCTCTGTGCAAGCCAGTCAAGTTCTTCCACACCGATTTCGACAAACTATTTCTGTATGGACCTCGCTTTGTGCACAGGGGCATTGTCATTCCTAAACATGAAAGGGCCTTCCGCAAACTGTTGCCACAAAGTTGGAAGCATTGTCTAGAATGTCACTGTAAGCTCTAATGTTACGATTTACCTTCACTGGAACTAAGGGACCCGAACCATGAAAAACAGCCCTGGACCATTATTCCTCCTCCTGTGTGTGTGTGTGTGTGTAGTTGAGATGCGAATCAATTTCACTGAAGGACAGAAAATTCACCGGTACACTGCCTTTGCCACGTATAATCCCTCTCCGGCCTCTAGGTCATCAGGCTGCTGATTATCCTGCACACCTGTCACCATCGTCTCGCACACCTGCGCCTCATGACACTCACCTGGACTCCATCACCTCCTTGATTATCTTCCCTGTATCTGTCACTCCCCTTGGTTCTTTCCTCAGGTGTTATTGACTCTGTTTTCATGTCGGTGCATTGTTTGTTTCGTGTTCATTGTTTCTTTTATTTAATAAAACACTTACTCCCTGAACTCGCTTCCTGACTCTCAGCGCACTCGTTATAGCCTTGAATGATTTTAAAATACACACAACCTTAAAAGATTTTCCAATCTCACTTATGTAGTTCTCTCTCCACTTTTGTGTTACAAAAATATCTGACACATATTTAGTGACTGTGGATCAAGAATTCAAGTCCACAGAAACATGAAAATCTGAGGCAGCGGGATCTATACACTGGCCTGAGATGAGCTGAGCAAGAAGAAAATAAATCTTTATAATAATGTTAACTGCCTCCTAGAATGAATCCTACTACGCCGGCTCTGTCACTCGTCGGATGTGGCAGGGCGTACAAATGATTCGGTACTACAAAGGGAAGCCCAGCCATGAGCTGCACAGTCACTCACGCCTACGGGATGTGCAAAATGCCTTTTATGCTCGCTTTGAGGCAAGGAACACTGACACATGTATGAGAGCACCAGCTGTTCTGGATAACTGTGTGATCACGCTCTACGTAGCCAATGTGACCAAGACCTTTAAACACGTCAACATTCAAAATAATATTGCGGGGCCAGATGGGTTACCAGGACGTGTACTCAAAGCATGTGCAGACCAACTAACATTTTCAATCTCTCCCTGACTGAGGCTGTAATACCTACATGTTTCAAACAGACCACCATAGTCCCTGTGCCCAAGACAGAAAAGGTAGCCTGCCTAAATGATTACTGCCCGTAGCACTCACGTCGGTAGCCATGAAGTGCTTTGAAAGGCTGGTCATGGCTCACATCCACACATCCACACTGCCCTTTCCCACCTGTAAAAAATAACACCTATGTGAGTATGCTGTTCATTGACTACAGCTCAGTGTTCAACACCATAGTGCCCAAAAATCTCATCACTAAGCTAAGGACCCTGGGACTAAACACCTCCCTCTGCAACTGGATCCTGGACTTCCTGATGGGCCACCCCCAGGTGGTAATTGTAGGCAACAACACATCTGCCACGCTGATCCTCAACACTGGGGCAATCAGGGGTGCTTGCTTAGTGTTTGGTGTTTGGCCTTAATAATCGTGGGTGACCAGGGAGCACAGGAGGGGTGCCAGGTTAACAACCTCTCTCGTAATGTGAGAAAGACAAAGGAGCTGATTGTGGAATATAGGAAAAGGAGGGCCCCATTAACATCTACGGGACTGATGTGGAGCGGGTCAAGAGTTTCAAGTTCCTTGGTGTCCACATCACCAACAAACTACGGTCCAAACACATCAAGAGAGTTGTGAAGAGGGCACGACAATACCTTTTCCCCCTCAGAAGACTGAAAAGATTTGGCATGGGTCCCCAGATCCTCAAAAGGTTCTGCAGCTGCACCATCGAGATCATCCTGCTGGTTGCATTACCGCCTGGTATGGCGCCTCAGAGGGTAGTGCGTACGGCCCAGTACATCACTGGGGCCAAGATTCCTGACATCCAGGACCTATATTACTAGGCGGTGTCAGAGGAATGCCCAAAGAATTGTCGGACTCCAGTCACCCAAGTCATAGACTGTTTTCTCTGCTACCGTACGGTAAGCGGTACCAGAGTGCCAAGTCTAGGACCAAAAGGCTCCTTAACAGCTTCTACCTCCAAGCAATAAGACTGCTGAACAACTAAACTAATCAAATGGCGACCCGGACTATTTACATTGAACCCCCCCCCCTTTGTTTTTACACTGCTGCTACTCGCTGTTTGTTATCTATGCATGGTCACTTTACAAATGACCTTGATTAACCTGTACCCCTGCTCATTGACTCGGTACCGGTACCCCCTGTATATTGTTATGTACAGTTCTTGTGTTGCCTTTTGACTGATTCGATTTTTTAAACTTTTGTTAATTTAGTAAATATTTTCTTAACGGTACTTCTTGAACTGCACTGTTGGTTGAGGGCGCATGTGACAAATACATTTTGATTTGATAACTCCATTTAATATGACAGGAATGCATTTTTACTCTAGTGAGAATTTCCTTTTCCAAGTACTTCTCCTACTCCAATACTGTGCATTCAAATTGCTATATTGTACGCTATGTTCCAGAACATAATTTTTTCTCAATCTCTCATTAAGACTTCTTCACTTCACTCTGCCACCTCCTACCAATGATCTCTGCACTCTGTTTGAGACAGAAGGACCCTTTCCACTGGGCACAGGCGTCAATTCAATGTATATTCCACATTAGTTCAACATCATTTCATTGAAATGACGTGGAAATAACATTGATTCAACCAGTGTGTGCCCAGTGGTTTGGCTTCCCCAGCAACCCTCCTCAGAGTAACGGATGTCGTTACAAATAGCTATTCCTTTGATTAGCCTGTTTGCTAATTCGGATGACCCAAAGCAAATGGTTTTACTTCAAAGCCTAGATGGAGTTGAACACATCACACGGAAGAGTGGATGGGTTTTTCTGCATAACATTACCGAAATAAATGAAATGAAAGAGTCAGTAGTCCACTTGAAAAGCATGGCCATGTGGAGTTTCTTTCTTCACGCCACACTCCTCAATCCCTTATCCCACCCACAGTGAGCCCATAGCATTTGTGTATGTAAACGGACCATGGCCATGTTACTGACAATCTCAGTTCAGGAAATGGCCGGGACGGTTATCACAGAATTCAGATAACTCGTTGTGACATTTGCCATCTCAGCCAGAACCACGTGTCTTGTTATAGCAAGGGAGTCATCTCAGACATCCCAGACCTATAGCAACAGCACTAGGTCTGGGAATAATTTAGGATTTTCTTGGCCACTTCAAAAGAGGAGAAAATACATCTGTTCAAAGAGACTTAAGAGTCTGCAGACTGCAGCCCACATGGCTAAAAGCTCCTCAGCAGGAAATATGTCTTATGTTGGAGCTCTAACCTCAGTCCACATGGCACCTTTGTGTTGTTGTGGTCCCTGGGAGAATGAGGACAGAAACCTCTGACCATTAAATTAAATGTTTACTTAATATGTAAATATCAATCCGAACAATATAAATTATTGGATAAATTATTGGACTATATATAAATTCACATATATATCTATATATATTTATACTACCGGTCAAAAGTTTTCGCCCCAGTCTGAGGTCCTGAGCGCTCTGGAACAGGTTTTCATCAAGGATCTCTCTGTACTTTGCTCTATTCATCTTTGCCTCGATCCTGACTAGTCTCACAGTCCCTGCCGCTGAAAAACATCCCCACAGCATGATGCTGCCACCACCATTTTTCACCATAGGGATGGTGCCAGGTTTCCTCGAGACATGACGCTTGGCATTCAGGCCAAAGACTTCAATCTTGGTTTCATCAGACCGGAGAATCTTGTTTCTCATGGTCTGAGAGTCTTTAGGTGCCTTTTGGCAAACTCCAAGCGGGCTGTCATGTGCCTTTTACTGAGGAGTGGCTTCCGTCTGGCCACTCTATCATAAAGGCCTGATTGGTGGTGCTGCATAGATGGTTGTCCTTCTGGAAGGTTCTCCCATCTCCACAGAGGATCTCTAGAGCTCTGTCAGAGTGATCATCTGGTTCTTGGTTACCTCCCTGACCAAGACCCTTCTCCCCCGATTGCTCAGTTTGGCTGGGTGGCCAACTCTAGGAAGAGTCTTGGTGGTTACAAACTTCTTCCATTTAAGAACGATGGAGGCAACTGTGTTCTTGGGGATCTTCAATGCTGCAAATATTTTTTCGTACACTTCCCCAGATCTGTGCTTCGATACAATCTTGTCTCGGAGCTCTACGGACAATTCCCTTGACCTCATGGCTTGGTTTTTGCTCTGACATGCACTGTCAACTGTGTGACCTTTATATAGACAGGTGTGTGCCTTTCCAAATCATGTCCAATCAACAAAATTTACCACAGGTGGACTCCAAGTTGTAGAAACATCTCAAGGATAATCAATGGAAACAGGATGCACCTGAGATAAAGTCTCATAACAAAGGGTCTGAATACTTATGTAAATAAAGTATTTCAGTTTTTTTTTTTTATACATTTGCAAACATTTCTGAAGACCTGTTTTCGCTTTGTCATTATATGGTGTTGTGTGTAAATTGCTCAGGACATTTTTATTTATTTAAACCATTTTAGAATAAGGCTGTAAAGTAACAAGATGTTGAAAAAAGTCAAGAGGTCTGAGTACCTTCCAAAGGCACTGCAAATATATATCCAATAATTATATGGATTTATATATAATCCAAACATTTATCCATATAATGTATAATGTATCTAACCGTTACTGTATATATACTATATATAAGTCCAATAAATAATCATTATTATGCCTTAGTATATGTAGCCTTTGCCTTCTATGTTTTATTACACAATGCATTGTGTGCTTATAGTACAGTGTGTTGATGATATTGTATGCTTGATGTAGACTATGCCTTCTTCACTACTCTGTGCATTGTGTGCTTATAGTACAGTGTGTTGATGATATTGTATGCTTGATGTAGACTATGCCTTCTTCACTACTCCGTGCATTGTGTGCTTATAGTACAGTGTGTTGATGATATTGTATGCTTGATGTAGACTATGCCTTCTTCACTACTCCGTGCATTGTGTGCTTATAGTACAGTGTGTTGATGATATTGTATGCTTGATGTAGACTATGCCTTCTTCACTACTCCGTGCATTGTGTGCTTATAGTACAGTGTGTTGATGATATTGTATGCTTGATGTAGACTATGCCTTCTTCACTACTCCGTGCATTGTGTGCTTATAGTACAGTGTGTTGATGATATTGTATGCTTGATGTAGACTATGCCTTCTTCACTACTCCGTGCATTGTGTGCTTATAGTACAGTGTGTTGATGATATTGTATGCTTGATGTAGACTATGCCTTCTTCACTACTCCGTGCATTGTGTGCTTATAGTACAGTGTGTTGATGATATTGTATGCTTGATGTAGACTATGCCTTCTTCACTACTCCGTGCATTGTGTGCTTATAGTACAGTGTGTTGATGATATTGTATGCTTGATGTAGACTATGCCTTCTTCACTACTCCGTGCATTGTGTGCTTATAGTACAGTGTGTTGATGATATTGTATGCTTGATGTAGACTATGCCTTCTTCACTACTCCGTGCATTGTGTGCTTATAGTACAGTGTGTTGATGATATTGTATGCTTGATGTAGACTATGCCTTCTTCACTACTCCGTGCATTGTGTGCTTATAGTACAGTGTGTTGATGATATTGTATGCTTGATGTAGACTATGCCTTCTTCACTACTCCGTGCATTGTAACCTATGCTCTGCTTTAGCGCATTTCAAAAACCACTAGCCGACACCCCGTCTCACCGTCAGAATTTAGTCAACTAAGTGGGTAGGCTATTACGCACATTGCGCATCTGGACATCAACACAGAGACAAACTCGAAATGTTCCAGTGACATTATTGTGACAAGTTGGGGACACATTTAGAAATCAACTTTTAGCTATTCGTTTTTGTGAAAATAACTAATTCGAAGACATTTAGAATAATATTCCAAAAAAACTGGGGCTGCAGGTAGCCTAGTGGTTAAAGGCAGGTAGCCTAGTGGTTAGAGGCAGGTAGCCTAGTGGTTAGAGGCAGGTAGCCTTGTGGTTAGAGGCAGGTAGCCTAGTGGTTAGAGGCAGGTAGCCTAGTGGTTAGAGACAGGTAGCCTAGTGGTTAGAGGCAGGTAGCCTAGTGGTTAGAGGCAGGTAGCCTAGTGGTTAGAGGCAGGTAGCCTAGTGGTTAGAGGCAGGTAGCCTAGTGGTTAGAGGCAGGTAGCCTAGTGGTTAGAGGCAGGTACCCTAGTGGTTAGAGGCAGGTACCCTAGTGGTTAGAGGCAGGTAGCCTAGTGGTTAAAGGCAGGTAGCCTAATGGTTAGAGGCAGGTAGCCTAGTGGTTAGAGGCAGGTAGCCTTGTGGTTAGAGGCAGGTAGCCTAGTGGTTAGATGCAGGTAGCCTAGTGGTTAGAGGCAGGTAGCCTAGTGGTTAGAGACAGGTAGCCTAGTGGGTAGAGGCAGGTAGCCTTGTGGTTAGAGGCAGGTAGCCTAGTGGTTAGAGGCAGGTAGCCTAGTGGTTAGAGGCAGGTAGCCTTGTGGTTAGAGGCAGGTAGCCTAGTGGTTAGAGGCAGGTAGCCTAGTGGTTAGAGGCAGGTAGCCTAGTGGTTAAAAGCAGGTAGCCTAGTGGTTAAAGGCAGGTAGCCTAGTGGTTAAAGACAGGTAGCCTAGTGGTTAAAGGCAGGTAGCCTAGTGGTTAAAGGCAGGTAGCCTAGTGGTTAGAGGCAGGTACCCTAGTGGTTAGAGGCAGGTAGCCTAGTGGTTAGAGGCAGGTACCCTTGTGGTTAGAGACAGGTACCCTAGTGGTTAGAGGCAGGTAGCCTAGTGGTTAGAGCCAGGTAGCCTAGTGGTTAGAGGCAGGTACCCTAGTGGTTAGAGGAAGGTACCCTAGTGGTTAGAGGCAGGTAGCCTAGTGGTTAGAGGCAGGTACCCTAGTGGTTAGAGGAAGGTAGCCTAGTGGTTAGAGGCAGGTAGCCTAGTGGTTAGAGGCAGGTACCCTACTGGTTAGAGGCAGGTACCCTACTGGTTAGAGGCAGGTAGCCTAGTGGTTAGAGGCAGGTAGCCTAGTGGTTAGAGGCAGGTAGCCTAGTGGTTAGAGGCAGGTAGCCTAGTGGTTAGAGGCAGGTAGTCTAGTGGTTAGAGGCAGGTAGCCTAGTGGTTAGAGGCAGGTAGCCTAGTGGTTAGAGGCAGGTAGCCTAGTGGTTAGAGGCAGGTAGCCTAGTGGTTAGAGGCAGGTAGCCTAGTGGTTAGAGGCAGGTAGCCTAGTGGTTAGAGGCAGGTAGCCTAGTGGTTAGAGGCAGGTAGCCTAGTGGTTAGAGCGTTGGATTAGTTTCCCGAAAGATTCCAAGATCGAATCCCCGAGTTGACAAAGTACAAATCTGTCATTCTGCCCCTGAACAAGGCAGTTAACCCACTGTTCCCAGGCTGTCATAGAAAATAAGAATTTGTTCTTAACTGACTTGCCTAGTTAAACAAATAAAACTTGATTTGAGTATAAGAAGCTGCTACCCAGTGATTTAGTTGCCTGAGCGGTTGAAATTCTTGCAGTAAGACCAGATAAAACGAACCTACATGAATAGGGCATGTTAAACCATCTGAAGGTTTTAGTTCAGGCTAAACATTTAATAAGGTCTATGAAATTACTTTTTAAAGATGATAAAAGTTTAAAGTTCCATTAACTGAGTAAATATACAGCAGCCCTACTACACTGTAAAAAAATATTTGTTGAGTCAACTTAAAAACGTTTGTTACCCTGCTGCCTTAAAAGTTTAAGTTAAATAATATCTGAAAGTCATGTTACGTTAACTTCATCTAAAGTATTTTCAACCTAGTATAGTAAGTGAAACTGACAAATGTGTTTTCAATGACATGTTGAGTGAATTTGATACTTTTAGTCAAATGTAACATTCTTGTAAAATGATTCACCATGAGCAAGCACAATTGGGACTAAACCTCATCTGGAGTTTGAAATCAGAACCTTTCTTGGTGAAAGCCACTGGAAAATCCTGCTATGCCACCAGGTCTGTGGCCAAGTAATAAATTGGTAACAGATTTACTGCCAATATACATGAATCAATTTGCTCTAATTTCTCACTAACATCCTTTATTAGGCTGTAGAGCCGCATCTAGGGTCGACTCACCGAAGCAGGAGTTGATGAAGCCATACCACAAGCAGCCGTGGCGACCCAGGAGCCACTTTCCCTTGATACTGGAGGTGAAGCTGAGCGTGGTGCCGAACGTGCACACCAGCATGTCGCTCACGCTGATGTTGAGTAGGAGCATGTTGACCGGAGTACGCAGAGTTTTAAACTTGCAGAAGAGAAGCAGTACGACGAAGTTGTTGAGGAAGCCGAAGGTCATGATCAAGCCCAGGAACACAGAGAGCACGATGAAGCCAGTCCTGGACAGAGTCTCTTTCGGCGCGTCGCGCCACTCCCGGTCCAGGAAACTGAACGGGTCGTCGCTCACGTTGTAGGTGTAGTTGAGGCCAGCCAGATCAGAAAACATCCTGGATGATGTTCACGAACGCTCATATTACTCAGGCCGCGAGACGTTTGGCAGAGTTGGAGCATGCAGTGCGCGCGGAGCTCATACCATTATTACCTGGCCATGTGTCTCTCTATCTCTCGCCCCCATGTCAGCCCTTCACATAATGTCCAGACCTCCGTTTAATAGACTAGTCTACAGCTTGTCGCGTTAATCCACGCCGTTAATCACGGTGAAATATTACTCTTTCCATCAGTACAATTTTGTTACGTCAAAAACACATCCACTAGACTACTGCGCGGCGGTAGTTTTCTCTAGCTTTGAGTTTCACTGGGGGAAAAAAATGTGTTTTTCAAATAACGTTCTTACAAGTGCAAGCTCACAACATACTTGTGGTGATACTGTGTCCCATCAAGTCTACTGAAGATTGGAGGAGGTGATATCTCAACTGCGTGGCGATGGTGCAAGGCAATCCCGGGGTGTGCAGCGAGGCTCGTCCCGGGTGTACATCGCCGTTACGCGTGGGTTTCACCGTTCATTCACAAATCTCGAATGTCACAGGGTGGGTGCGTAACGTGTTTCACACACTGTTCCCAATTGCTAGGAAATTACTAAAAGACATGATTAATTATTGTTCATTATATTATCGCTGACCGACATACATTAAGAGCGCAATAACCATTTATCTTAATTTGGCAGATTTCTTGCCAAATACTTTTAGATTTAGCCTACAATATTATGTTTTTGTTCAAGATAGTATACAATTTATATTTTTTGATTCAATGGCCAGGCGACTGTAAAAAGTGGCTCTCTTTTGTCTTTGTGATCTAAATCCCATCTTCAGTTCTTGTGTACCTCGCTCCTTTGCTACTGTTGAATTTAGTGATCAATGAGGGCGCGCGAGCCTGAGAGTCCTCCGTTCCAAGTACAGTGCAGATTATTATAGCCAGATTTTACGTCACGAGAGAGAGAGAATCGTCCTGCTCGAGTAATCGACTGGCATCGAACCCTAGCCGTCAGCGCTCTCCAATACAAAGCATAAATTGACACTTTACCTCCAAATCCAAATGATCCATGGTTAAATGTTGTAAACATAGGAAAGTCAGTTTAATTGTGTGACAATAATAACCCACTGGGCACAGCCGTCAGTCAATTCAACATCTTTCCAAATTGGTTCAACAATTTAATTGAAATAAAGTGGAAACCACGTTGATTCAATCAATGTGCGCCCACTGGGAACATTGACAAAAAACTTCGGTGATGGTGCTCCCGAGTGGCGCAGCGATTATGGATTCGCGTCCAGGCTCTGTTGCAGCCGGCCGCGACCGGGAGATCCATGGGGCGGCGCACAATTAGCCCAGCGTTGTCCGAGTTAGGGGAGGGCAGGGATGACCCTGCCCGATCGTGCACTAGCGACTCCTGCGCTCCGGGCGCAGTGCACGCTGACACAGTTGCAAGGTGTTTCCTCCGACACATTGGTTAAGTGGACATTGTTTCAAGCTTGGCTGGGCTGTGTTTTGGAGGATGCACGCTCTCGACCTTCATCTCTCCCGAGGACATGCGGGAGTTGCAGCGATTAGACAAGAATGAAATCATGAAAATGGGTATATAAAAAAAGAAGGCTTCCGTAACACTCTATGTGAACTCTGAAGGAAAATAACACTGGAAGGAAAATAACGCAGTTCTCTTTGTATTCACACGGCCCTTGCCTTTAAATGAAGACTCAACTCTTTTCACTTCAACTATTTTGTGGACCTAGTCCTCTTTGCATTCACATTGCTATGTTTACAATAGAACCAAGATCTTTTCCCAAGATGCCCCCTGGGATTTTACAAAGTGCAGAACAAGCCATTCAATCAGAATGCCTTATATGGACAGCTAGATATACTGTGCCTACTTACATTTAAAAATATAAGACATCATAATTGTAATCAGTAGATACTATTAACATGTCAATTTGATTTGTAACAGAATAAAAAACAATAGAATAACTGCAGAATAAATCATGCTGTAATTGAAACTTGTACACCCAAAGTAGACTAATGCCCCTTTAAGAGCTAGAATAGATTTTGTACCCTATGTGATTCTCACCAAATCTGTTGTCTTTTCACACTATTCAAACTCCACAACCAATTTAGTTTATGAAGCTCTCTTAGCCTTTAGATCACATATTGCAAACAAATAAGAACCAAAAACTCCACACATGGAATTTCTGTGCGTCCTTGACAATCACTAGTCAATATGCAAAAACAGCACACATCTTTTCCCACGAACCTCCAAATCATCGTCTCTGTTTTGTGGCACCAATGTGAGGGTATATGGCAGAGGAAACGGTGTTGCAGTAGTCAGTGGTGGAAAAAGTACTCAATAGTCATACTTGACTAAAAGTAAACATACCTTAATAGAAAAGTGAAAGTCACCATGTAAAATACTACTTCAGTAAAAGTCTAAAAGTATTTGGTTTTAAATATACAGTAGGGCAAAAAAGTATTTAGTCAGCCACCAATTGTGCAAGTTCTCCCACTTAAAAAGACGAGAGAGGCCTTCGTAAGAAGCATTTCAAGGTCCTGGAGTGGCCTAGCCAGTCTCCAGATCTCAACCCCATAGAACATATTTGGAGGGAGTTGAAAGTCTGTGTTGCCCAGCAACAGCCCCAAAACATCACTGCTCTAGAGGAGATCTGCATGGAGGAATGGGCCAAAATACCAGAAACAGTGTGTGAAAACCTTGTGAAGACTTACAAAAAACGTTTGATCTCTGTCATTGCCAACAAAGGGTATATAACAAAGTATTGAGATAAACTTTTGTTTTTGACCAAATACTTATTTTCCACCATAATTTGCAAATAAATTCATAAAAAATCCTACAATGTGATTTTCTGGATTTTTTTTTTCATTTTGTCTGTCATAGTTGAAGTGTACCTATGATGAAAATTACAGGCCTCTCTCATATTTTTAAGTGTGAGAACTTGCACAATTGGTGGCTGACTAAATACTTTTTTGCCCCACTGTACGTAAGTATAAAGAGTAAATGTAATTGCTAAAATGTACTTAAGTATCAAAAGTAAAAGTATAAATAATTTCAACTTCCTTACATTACTAAGCAAACCAGACAGGACAACTTTTAAAATATGTTTTTATTGACAGATAGCCTGGGGCACACTCCACCACTCAGACTTAATTTACAAACAAGCATTTGTGTTTAGTGAGTCCGCCAGATCAGAGGCAGTAGGGATTAACAGGGATGTTCTCTTGATAAGTGTGTGAATTGGCTAATTTTCCTGTCAAAAACGAGTACTTCTGGGCATCAGGGAAAATGTATGGAGTAAAAACTACATTGTTTTCTTTAGGAATGTAGTGAAGTAAAAGTAAAAGTTGCTAAAACATTTACATAGTAAAGTACAGATACCCCATAAAACTACTTGAGTAGTACTTTTGAAGTATTTTTATTGAAGTATTTGAAGTATTTTACACCACTGGCAGTAGTCTCGTGTGTGGTGCATCAAGTGTGTGGTGTGGGAATAATAACAAGCGAACCTGGGTAGCTTTGTGTTCACATTGTCCTAAAAAAGTGAAACAGACCACGGAATTCAAGCGAACTGATCTCAGACCACCCTCAGACCACCTCTGGAGAGGGTCTCAGTTCGGTTAGCTTTGGGGGCTCTTTTGAGGGGTCTGAGTTCCTTTGGAGTGTTCACACTGCACAAAAAAATTAAGCCAACCACACTGTTCACAAAACACACAAGAAATGGCTGAAAGGGACCAAGTGTGAAAACAACCTAAGTATTTGTCATAATAAAGTGGAATTTGGACTTGTGGATAGAATGAGAGAAACCAATCTAGAGATGTACAATTAATATGAATGATTATTTGATCAATTCCCCCAAAAGGGTTTGGCCAGCTTATGGACGGACATAAGCCTTTCTGTAACAGCAGAATTAGAGCTAAAAACGGGTAACCTCATCCAAAATAAAATTCTGGAGATGCTGTGAGCTGAAGGATTCATGAATATATTGTCTGAGTTCGAAACGAACATCCAGCAATCAGGTATACAATTACACAACTGAGAGCATCCTGTCGGGCTGCATCACAGCCTGGTACAGCAACTGCACTGCCCGTAAACACAGGGCTCACCAGAGAGTGGTGCGGTCTGCCCAATGCATCACTGGGGGCAAACTACCTGCCCTCCAGGACACCTACAGCACCCGATGTCACAGGAAGGCCAAAAAGATCATCAACCACCTGAGCCACTGCTTGTTCACCCCGCTACCATCCAGAAGTCGAGGTCAGTACAGGTGCATCAAAGCTGGGACTGAGAGACCGAAAAACAGCTTCTATCTCAAGGCCATCAGACTGTTAAATAGCCTTCACTAGGAGGCTGCCACCCAGTTACGTAACCCTGTACCTTAGAGGCTGCTGCCCCATTTACATAGACTTGAAATCACTGACCACTTATTAATGGAACACTAGTCACTTTAATAATGTTTACATATATTTGTTTTACTCATCTCATATGTGTATACTGTATTCTATTCTGCTGTATTTTAGTCTATGCCACTCCGACTGTCATGCAGGTGAAAGAGGACCCAAAAGCGACTTAACAGAAACAGAGTTTATTTAAGTCCAAACAGGGAATAACAGAAATCCTCTAGTCTGTAGAGGGGAATAACTGGAGAAGCGGCCACAGACTGCAGGTCGCTTCGGGTAGGCGCAGGCCGTAGTGGACCGAGACACCTGCTCACACGCAGCATCTGATGAAGGCAAAAAAACACGACAGGACAGGGCGAAACACAATCACAGCATGGTGAATACAAAACAAGGAACCGACGGGACAGGAACGGAACACAAAGGAATAAATAGGGACTCTAATCAGGGGAAAGGATCGGGAACAGGTGTGGGAAGACTAAATGATGATTAGGGGAATAGGAACAGCTGGGAGCAGGAACGGAACGATAGAGAGAAGAGAGAGCGAGAGAGTGAGAGAGTGAGAGAGGGAGGGGGAGAGAGAGGGATAGAAGGAGGGAAAGAACCAAATAAGACCAGCAGAGGGAAACGAATAGAATGGGGAGCACAGGGACAAGACATGATAATAAATGACAAACATGACAGTACCCCCCCCCACTCACCGAGCGCCTCCTGGCGCACTCGAGGAGGAATCCTGGCGGCAACGGAGGAAATCATCGATGAGTGAACGGTCCAGCACGTCCCGAGACGGAACCCAACTCCTCTCCTCAGGACCGTAACCCTCCCAATCCACTAGGTATTGGTGACCCCGTCCCCGAGAACGCATGTCCATGATCTTATGTACCTTGTAAATAGGTGCGCTCTCGACAAGGACGGGAGGGGGAGGGAAGACGAACGGGGGTGCGAAGAAAGGGCTTAACACAGGAGACATGGAAGACAGGATGGACGCGACGAAGATGTCGCGGAAGAAGCAGTCGCACAGCGACAGGATTGACGACCTGGGAGACACGGAACGGACCAATGAACCGCGGAGTCAACTTACGAGAAGCTGTCGTAAGAGGAAGGTTGCGAGTGGAAAGCCACACTCTCTGGCCGCAACAATACCTTGGACTCTTAATCCTGCGTTTATTGGCGGCTCTCACCGTCTGTGCCCTGTAACGGCAAAGTGCAGACCTCACCCTCCTCCAGGTGCGCTCACAACGTTGGACAAACGCTTGAGCGGAGGGAACGCTGGACTCGGCAAGCTGGGATGAGAACAGAGGAGGCTGGTAACCCAGACTACTCTGAAACGGAGATAACCCGGTAGCAGACGAAGGAAGCGAATTGTGAGCGTATTCTGCCCAGGGAGCTGTTCTGCCCAAGACGCAGGGTTTCTGAAAGAAAGGCTGCGTAGTATGCGACCAATCGTCTGATTGGCCCTCTCTGCTTGACCGTTAGACTGGGGATGAAACCCGGAAGAGAGACTGACGGACGCACCAATCAAACGACAGAACTCCCTCCAAAACTGTGACGTGAATTGCGGGCCTCTGTCTGAAACGGCGTCTAACGGGAGGCCATGAATTCTGAATACATTCTCAATAATGATTTGTGCCGTCTCCTTAGCGGAAGGAAGTTTAGCGAGGGGAATGAAATGTGCCGCCTTAGAGAACCTATCGACAACCGTCAGAATCACAGTCTTCCCCGCAGACAAAGGCAGACCGGTAATGAAGTCTAAGGCAATGTGAGACCATGGTCGAGAAGGAATGGGGAGCGGTCTGAGACGACCGGCAGGAGGAGAGTTACCCGACTTAGTCTGCGCGCAGTCCGAACAAGCAGCCACGAAACGGCGCGTGTCACGCTCCTGAGTCGGCCACCAAAAGCGCTGGCGAATAGACGCAAGAGTGCCTCGAACACCGGGATGACCAGCTAACTTGGCAGAGTGAGCCCACTGAAGAACAGCCAGACGAGTGGAAACAGGAACGAAAAGGAGGTTACTAGGACAAGCGCGCGCGACGCAGTGTGCGTGAGTGCTTGCTTAACCTGTCTTTCAATTCCCCAGACTGTTAACCCGACAACACGCCCATAAGGAAGAATCCCCTCGGGATCAGTAGAAGCCACAGAAGAACTAAACAGACGGGATAAGGCATCAGGCTTGGTGTTCTTGCTACCCGGACGGTAAGAAATCACAAACTCGAAACGAGCGAAAAACAACGCCCAACGAGCTTGACGGGCATTAAGTCGTTTGGCAGAACGGATGTACTCAAGGTTCTTATGGTCTGTCCAAACGACAAAAGGAACGGTCGCCCCTCCAACCACTGTCGCCATTCGCCTAGGGCTAAGCGGATGGCGAGCAGTTCACGGTTACCCACATCATAGTTGCGCTCAGATGGCGACAGGCGATGAGAAAAATAAGCGCAAGGATGAACCTTATCGTCAGACTGGAAGCGCTGGGATAGAATGGCTCCCACGCCTACCTCTGAAGCGCCAACCTCGACAATGAATTGTCTAGTGACGTCAGGAGTAACGAGGATAGGAGCGGACGTAAAACGTTCTTTAGAAGATCAAAAGCTCCCTGGGCGGAACCGGACCACTTAAAACACGTCTTGACAGAAGTAAGAGCTGTGAGAGGGGCAGCAACTTGACCGAAATTACGAATGAAACGCCGATAGAAATTAGCGAAACCTAAAAAGCGCTGCAACTCGACACGTGACCTTGGAACGGGCCAATCACTGACAGCTTGGACCTTAGCGGAATCCATCTGAATGCCTTCAGCGGAAATAACGGAACCGAGAAAAGTAACGGAGGAGACATGAAAAGAGCACTTCTCAGCCTTTACGTAGAGACAATTCTCTAAAAGGCGCTGTAGAACACGTCGAACGTGCTGAACATGAATCTCGAGTGACGGAGAAAAATCAGGATATCGTCAAGATAGACAAAAACAAAAATGTTCAGCATGTCTCTCAGAACATCATTAACTAATGCCTGAAAAACAGCTGGCGCATTGGCGAGACCGAACGGCAGAACCCGGTACTCAAAATGCCCTAACGGAGTGTTAAACGCCGTTTTCCACTCGTCCCCCTCTCTGATGCGCACGAGATGGTAAGCGTTACGAAGGTCCAACTTAGTAAAGCACCTGGCTCCCTGCAGAATCTCGAAGGCTGATGACATAAGGGGAAGCGGATAACGATTCTTAACCGTTATGTCATTCAGCCCTCGATAATCCACGCAGGGGCGCAGAGTACCGTCCTTCTTCTTAACAAAAAGAACCCCGCCCGGCCGGAGAAGAAGAAGGCACTATGGTACCGGCGTCAAGAGACACAGACAAATAATCCTCGAGAGCCTTACGTTCGGGAGCCGACAGAGAGTATAGTCTACCTCGAGGAGGAGTGGTCCCCGGAAGGAGATCAATACTACAATCATACGACCGGTGAGGAGGAAGGGAGTTGGCTCGGGACCGACTGAAGACCGTGCGCAGATCATGATATTCCTCCGGCACTCCTGTCAAATCGCCAGGTTCCTCCTGAGAAGTAGGGACAGAAGAAACGGGAGGGATGGCAGACATTAAACACTTCACATGACAAGAAACGTTCCAGGATAGGATAGAATTACTAGACCAATTAATAGAAGGATTATGACATACTAGCCAGGGATGACCCAAAACAACAGGTGTAAACGGTGAACGGAAAATCAAAAAGAAATAGTCTCACTGTGGTTACCAGATACTGTGAGAGTTAAAGGTAGTGTCTCAAACTTGATACTGGGAAGATGACTACCATCTAAGGCAAACATGGGCGTAGGCCTGTCTAACGGTCTGAAAGGAATGTTATGTTTCCGAACCCATGCTTCGTCCATGAAACAACCCTCAGCCCCAGAGTCAATCAAGGCACTGCATGTAGCACCCGAACCGGTCCAGCGTAGATGGACCGACATAGTAGTACAAGATCTAGATGAAGGGACCTGAGTAGTAGCGCTCACCAGTAGCCCTCCGCTTACTGATGGGCTCTGGCCTCTTACTGGACATGAATTAACAAAATGTCCAGCAACTCCGCAATAGAGGCACAGGCGGTTGGTGATCCTCCGTTCCCTCTCCTTAGTCGAGATGCGAATCCCTCCCAGCTGCATGGGCTCAGTCTCAAAGCCAGAGGAGGGAGATGGTTGCGATGCGGAGCAGGGAAACACCGTTGATGCGAGCTCTCTTCCACGAGCCCGGTGACGAAGATCTACCCGTCGTTCTATGCGGATGGCGAGAGCAATCAAAGAGTCCACATCTGATGGAACCTCCCGGGAGAGAATCTCATCCTTAACCACTGCGTGGAGTCCCTCCAGAAAACGAGCGAGCAGCGCCGGCTCGTTCCACTCACTAGAGGCAGCAAGAGTGCGAAACTCAATAGAATAATCCGTTATGGACCGTTCACCTTGGCATAAGGAAGCCAGGGCCCTAGAAGCCTCCCTACCAAAAACTGAACGGTCAAAAACCCGAATCATCTCCTCTTTAAAGTTCTGGAACTTGTTAGAGCAATCAGCCCTTGCCTCCCAGATAGCTGTGCCCCATTCTCGAGCCCGGCCAGTAAGGAGTGAAATGACGTAAGCAACCCGAGCTCTCTCTCTAGAGTATGTGTTGGGTTGGAGAGAGAACACAATCTCACACTGCGTGAGAAAGGAGCGGCACTCAGTGGGCTGCCCGGAGTAGCAAGGTGGGTTATTAACCCTAGGTTCTGGAGACTCGGCAGGCCAGGAAGTAACAGGTGGCACGAGACGTAGACTCTGGAACTGTCCAGAGAGGTCGGAAACCTGAGCGGCCAGGTTCTCCACGGCATGGCGAGCAGCAGACAATTCCTGCTCGTGTCTGCCGAGCATGGCTCCTTGGATCTCGACGGCAGTGTAACGAGCGTCTGAAGTCGCTGGGTCCATTCCTTGGTCGGTTCCTTCTGTCATGCAGGTGAAAGAGGACCCAAAAGCGACTTAACAGAAACAGAGTTTATTTAAGTCCAAACAGGGAATAACAGAAATCCTCTAGTCTGTAGAGGGAATAACTGGAGAAGCGGCCACAGACTGCAGGTCGCTTCGGGTAGGCGCAGGCCGTAGTGGACCGAGACACCTGCTCACACGCAGCATCTGATGAAGGCAAAAAACACGACAGGACAGGGCGAAACACAATCACAGCATGGTGAATACAAAACAAGGAACCGACGGGACAGGAACGGAACACAAAGGAATAAATAGGGACTCTAATCAGGGGAAAGGATCGGGAACAGGTGTGGGAAGACTAAATGATGATTAGGGGAATAGGAACAGCTGGGAGCAGGAACGGAACGATAGAGAGAAGAGAGAGCGAGAGAGTGAGAGAGTGAGAGAGGGAGGGGGAGAGAGAGGGATAGAAGGAGGGAAAGAACCAAATAAGACCAGCAGAGGGAAACGAATAGCATGGGGAGCACAGGGACAAGACATGATAATAAATGACAAACATGACACCGACATTGCTCATTCTAATATTTTTATTTAGCCTTAATTCCATTATTTTACTTTTAGGTTGTGTGTATTGTTGTGAATTGTTAGATATTACTGCACTGTTGGAGCTAGAAACACAAGCATTTCACAAACACAAGCATTTCGCTACACCCACAATTACATCTGCTAAACGTGTGTATGTGACAAATACAATTTGATTTGATTTGTTTGGATTTAAATAGTCCTGCTTGCCAGATTAGCTCTTTTCAAATACAAAAATACTGTATGTCATATTCTTACTTTTCTTTTTCGCTGGATGTGTTGTATACACAAATGTTTTTTCCTAATTTAACTTTTTAGGGATAGGGGGGCAGTATTCGGAAATTCAGATGAATGACATGCCCAAAGTAAACTGCCTGTTACTCAGGCCCAGAGGCTAGGATATGCATATAATTGGTAGTATTGGATAGAAAACACTCTGAAGTTTCATAACTGTTAAAATAATGTCTGTGGGTATAACAGAACTGATAGGGCAGGCGAAAACCCGAGGAGAATCCATCTAGAAATGTATTTTTTGAGGTCACAGCCCATTCAAATGCTTGTTTATGGGAGATTCAAAAGAATACGTCCCAGAGTGCAGTTCCTATGGCTTCAACTAGATGGCAAAAGTCTTTAGAAAGGGTTTCAGGCTTGTTTTTTGAAAAATGGCTTAGTAATTGTAGTTTCTCAAGGTGGCTCTCATTTTGGACTGTAGTCTTGTGGCACCCGTGGATGAGGGCGTGGATGAGGGCGTGGATGAGGGCGGGCACTTCGTTATTTATTTATACAGTCGTCTCAAATAAAACTGTGAAGGACCTCGGAGTTACTCTGGACCCTGATCTCTCTTTTGACGAACATATCAAGACTGTTTTAAGGACAGCCATCTACGTAACACTGCAAGAATCAGAAACTTTCTGTCCAAAAATGATGCTGAAAAATGAATCCATGCTTTTGTTACTTCTAGGTTAGACTACTGCAATGCTCTACTTTCCGGCTACCCGGATAAAGCACTAAATAAACTTCAGTTAGTGCTAGATACGGCTGCTGGAATCTTGACTAGAACCCAAAAATGTGATTATATTACTCCAGTGCTAGCCTCCCTACACTGGCTTCCTGTCAAGGCAAGGGCTGATTTCAAGGTTTTACTGCTAACCTACAAAGCATTACATGGGCTTGCTCCTACCTATCACTCTGATTTGGTCCTGCCGTACATACCTCTACACGTACACTACGGTCACAAGACGCAGGCCTCCTAATTGTCCCTAGAATTTCTAAGCAAATGTCATGCAGGTGAAAGAGGACCCAAAAGCGACTTGGCGAAAACAGAGTCTTTAATCCAGTAAAGTAAATACAAACAAAAAACACAACTTTCACTCGAAATGACGAGGACAAACTGGAGACTCGATCTTGAACAGCAGGTGAACAGCAGGTTGCCTCGGGAAGGCACTTGAACCAGACAGACTCAGACACCTGCTCACCACGCAGCATCTGAGGAAAACACGACACGACAGGGCGATACACAAACACAGCACGGTGAATTCTAGACAAGGAACCGACAGGACAGGAACGGAACACAAAGGAAGAAATAGGGACTCTAATCAGGGGAAAGGATCGGGAACAGGTGTGGGAAGACTAAATGATTGATTAGGGGAATAGGAACAGCTGGGAGCAGGAACGGAACGATAGAGAGAAGAGAGAGCGAGAGAGTGAGAGAGGGAGGGGGAGAGAGAGGGATAGAAAAAGGGAAAGAACCTAATAAGACCAGCAGAGGGAAACGAATAGAATGGGAAGCACAGGGACAAGACAAGATAATAAATGACAAAACATGACAGTACCCCCCCACTCACCGAGCGCCTCCTGGCGCACTCGAGGAGGAATCCTGGCGGCAACGGAGGAAATCATCAATGAGTGAACGGTCCAGCACGTCCCGAGACGGAACCCAACTCCTCTCCTCAGGACCGTAACCCTCCCAATCCACTAAGTATTGGTGACCCCGTCCCCGAGAACGCATGTCCATGATCTTATGTACCTTGTAAATAGGTGCGCTCTCGACAAGGACGGGAGGGGGGGGAGGGAAGACGAACGGGGGTGCGAAGAAAGGGCTTAACACAGGAGACATGGAAGACAGGATGGACGCGACGAAGATGTCGCGGAAGAAGCAGTCGCACAGCGACAGGATTGACGACCTGGGAGACACGGAACGGACCAATGAACCGCGGAGTCAACTTACGAGAAGCTGTCGTAAGAGGAAGGTTGCGAGTGGAAAGCCACACTCTCTGGCCGCAACAATACCTTGGACTCTTAATCCTGCGTTTATTGGCGGCTCTCACAGTCTGTGCCCTGTAACGGCAAAGTGCAGACCTCACCCTCCTCCAGGTGCGCTCACAACGTTGGACAAACGCTTGAGCGGAGGGAACGCTGGACTCGGCAAGCTGGGATGAGAACAGAGGAGGCTGGTAACCCAGACTACTCTGAAACGGAGATAACCCGGTAGCAGACGAAGGAAGCGAATTGTGAGCGTATTCTGCCCAGGGGAGCTGTTCTGCCCAAGACGCAGGGTTTCTGAAAGAAAGGCTGCGTAGTATGCGACCAATCGTCTGATTGGCCCTCTCTGCTTGACCGTTAGACTGGGGATGAAACCCGGAAGAGAGACTGACGGACGCACCAATCAAACGACAGAACTCCCTCCAAAACTGTGACGTGAATTGCGGGCCTCTGTCTGAAACGGCGTCTAACGGGAGGCCATGAATTCTGAATACATTCTCGATAATGATTTGTGCCGTCTCCTTAGCGGAAGGAAGTTTAGCGAGGGGAATGAAATGTGCCGCCTTAGAGAACCTATCGACAACCGTAAGAATCACAGTCTTCCCCGCAGACAAAGGCAGACCGGTAATGAAGTCTAGGGCGATGTGAGACCATGGTCGAGAAGGAATGGGGAGCGGTCTGAGACGACCGGCAGGAGGAGAGTTACCCGACTTAGTCTGCGCGCAGTCCGAACAAGCAGCCACGAAACGGCGCGTGTCACGCTCCTGAGTCGGCCACCAAAAAGCGCTGGCGAATAGACGCAAGAGTGCCTCGAACACCGGGATGACCAGCTAACTTGGCAGAGTGAGCCCACTGAAGAACAGCCAGACGAGTGGAAACAGGAACGAAAAGGAGGTTACTAGGACAAGCGCGCGCGACGCAGTGTGCGTGAGTGCTTGCTTAACCTGTCTTTCAATTCCCCAGACTGTTAACCCGACAACACGCCCATAAGGAAGAATCCCCTCGGGATCAGTAGAAGCCACAGAAGAACTAAACAGACGGGATAAGGCATCAGGCTTGGTGTTCTTGCTACCCGGACGGTAAGAAATCACAAACTCGAAACGAGCGAAAAACAACGCCCAACGAGCTTGACGGGCATTAAGTCGTTTGGCAGAACGGATGTACTCAAGGTTCTTATGGTCTGTCCAAACGACAAAAGGAACGGTCGCCCCCTCCAACCACTGTCGCCATTCGCCTAGGGCTAAGCGGATGGCGAGCAGTTCACGGTTACCCACATCATAGTTGCGCTCAGATGGCGACAGGCGATGAGAAAAATAAGCGCAAGGATGAACCTTATCGTCAGACTGGAAGCGCTGGGATAGAATGGCTCCCACGCCTACCTCTGAAGCGTCAACCTCGACAATGAATTGTCTAGTGACGTCAGGAGTAACGAGGATAGGAGCGGACGTAAAACGTTCTTTTAGAAGATCAAAAGCTCCCTGGGCGGAACCGGACCACTTAAAACACGTCTTGACAGAAGTAAGAGCTGTGAGAGGGGCAGCAACTTGACCGAAATTACGAATGAAACGCCGATAGAAATTAGCGAAACCTAAAAAGCGCTGCAACTCGACACGTGACCTTGGAACGGGCCAATCACTGACAGCTTGGACCTTAGCGGAATCCATCTGAATGCCTTCAGCGGAAATAACGGAACCGAGAAAAGTAACGGAGGAGACATGAAAAGAGCACTTCTCAGACTTTACGTAGAGACAATTCTCTAAAAGGCGCTGTAGAACACGTCGAACGTGCTGAACATGAATCTCGAGTGACGGAGAAAAAATCAGGATATCGTCAAGATAGACAAAAACAAAGATGTTCAGCATGTCTCTCAGAACATCATTAACTAATGCCTGAAAAACAGCTGGCGCATTGGCGAGACCAAACGGCAGAACCCGGTACTCAAAATGCCCTAACGGAGTGTTAAACGCCGTTTTCCACTCGTCCCCCTCTCTGATGCGCACGAGATGGTAAGCGTTACGAAGGTCCAACTTAGTAAAGCACCTGGCTCCCTGCAGAATCTCGAAGGCTGATGACATAAGGGGAAGCGGATAACGATTCTTAACCGTTATGTCATTCAGCCCTCGATAATCCACGCAGGGGCGCAGAGTACCGTCCTTCTTCTTAACAAAAAGAACCCCGCCCCGGCCGGAGAGGAAGAAGGCACTATGGTACCGGCGTCAAGAGACACAGACAAATAATCCTCGAGAGCCTTACGTTCGGGAGCCGACAGAGAGTATAGTCTACCCCGAGGAGGAGTGGTCCCCGGAAGGAGATCAATACTACAATCATACGACCGGTGAGGAGGAAGGGAGTTGGCTCGGGACCGACTGAAGACCGTGCGCAGATCATGATATTCCTCCGGCACTCCTGTCAAATCGCCAGGTTCCTCCTGAGAAGTAGGGACAGAAGAAACGGGAGGGATGGCAGACATTAAACACTTCACATGACAAGAAACGTTCCAGGATAGGATAGAATTACTAGACCAATTAATAGAAGGATTATGACATACTAGCCAGGGATGACCCAAAACAACAGGTGTAAACGGTGAACGAAAAATCAAAAAAGAAATAGTCTCACTGTGGTTACCAGATACTGTGAGGGTTAAAGGTAGTGTCTCAAATCTGATACTGGGAAGATGACTACCATCTAAGGCGAACATGGGCGTAGGCTTCTCTAACTCTCTGAAAGGAATGTCATGTTTCCGAACCCATGCTTCGTCCATGAAACAACCCTCAGCCCCAGAGTCTATCAAGGCACTACATGTAGCACCCGAACCGGTCCAGCGTAGATGGACCGACAAAGTAGTACAGGATCTTGATGGAGAGACTTGAGTAGTTGCGCTCACCTGTAGCCCTCCGCTTACAGATGAGCTCTGGCTTTTACTGGACATGAATTAACAAAATGTCCAGCAACTCCGCAATAGAGGCACAGGCGGTTGGTGATCCTCCGTTCCCTCTCCTTAGTCGAGATGCGAATCCCTCCCAGCTGCATGGGCTCAGACTCTGAGCCAGAGGAGGGAGATGGTTGCGATGCGGAGCAGGGAAACACCGTTGATGCGAGCTCTCTTCCACGAGCCCGGTGACGAAGATCTACCCGTCGTTCTATGCGGATGGCGAGAGCAATCAAAGAGTCCACATCTGAAGGAACCTCCCGGGAGAGAATCTCATCCTTAACCACTGCGTGGAGTCCTCCAGAAAACGAGCGAGCAGCGCCGGCTCGTTCCACTCACTAGAGGCAGCAAGAGTGCGAAACTCAATAGAATAATCCGTTATGGACCGTTCACCTTGGCATAAGGAAGCCAGGGCCCTAGAAGCCTCCCCTACCAAAAACTGAACGGTCAAAAACCCGAATCATCTCCTCTTTAAAGTTCTGGAACTTGTTAGAGCAATCAGCCCTTGCCTCCCAGATAGCTGTGCCCCATTCTCGAGCCCGGCCAGTAAGGAGTGAAATGACGTAAGCAACCCGAGCTCTCTCTCTAGAGTATGTGTTGGGTTGGAGAGAGAACACAATCTCACACTGCGTGAGAAAGGAGCGGCACTCAGTGGGCTGCCCGGAGTAGCAAGGTGGGTTATTAACCCTAGGTTCTGGAGGCTCGGCAGGCCAGGAAGTAACAGGTGGCACGAGACGTAGACTCTGGAACTGTCCAGAGAGGTCGGAAACCTGAGCGGCCAGGTTCTCCACGGCATGGCGAGCAGCAGACAATTCCTGCTCGTGTCTGCCGAGCATGGCTCCTTGGATCTCGACGGCAGTGTAACGAGCGTCTGAAGTCGCTGGGTCCATTCCTTGGTCGGTTCCTTCTGTCATGCAGGTGAAAGAGGACCCAAAAGCGACTTGGCGAAAACAGAGTCTTTAATCCAGTAAAGTAAATACAAACAAAAAACACAACTTTCACTCGAAATGACGAGGACAAACTGGAGACTCGATCTTGAACAGCAGGTGAACAGCAGGTTGCCTCGGGAAGGCACTTGAACCAGACAGACTCAGACACCTGCTCACCACGCAGCATCTGAGGAAAACACGACACGACAGGGCGATACACAAACACAGCACGGTGAATTCTAGACAAGGAACCGACAGGACAGGAACGGAACACAAAGGAAGAAATAGGGACTCTAATCAGGGGAAAGGATCGGGAACAGGTGTGGGAAGACTAAATGATTGATTAGGGGAATAGGAACAGCTGGGAGCAGGAACGGAACGATAGAGAGAAGAGAGAGCGAGAGAGTGAGAGAGGGAGGGGGAGAGAGAGGGATAGAAAAAGGGAAAGAACCTAATAAGACCAGCAGAGGGAAACGAATAGAATGGGAAGCACAGGGACAAGACAAGATAATAAATGACAAAACATGACAGCAAACAGCTGGAGGTACGGCTTTCTCCTATAGAGCTCCATTTTTATGGAATGGTCTGCCTACCCATGTGAGAGATGCAAACTCGGTCTCAACCTTTAAGTCTTTACTGAAGATTCATCTCTTCAGTGGGTCATATGATTGAGTGTAGTCTGGCCCAGGAGTGCGAAGGTGAACGGAAAGGCTCTGGAGCAACGAACCGCCCTTGCTGTCTCTGCCTGGCCGGTTCCCCTCTTTCCACTGGGATTCTCTGCCTCTAACCCTATTACAGGGGCTGAGTCACTGGGGCTCTTTCATACCGTCCCTAGGAGGGGTGCCTCACTTGAGTGGGTTGAGTCACTGATGTGATCTTCCTGTCTGGGTTGGTGCCCCCCTTTGGGTTGTGCCGTGGCGGAGATCTTTGTGGGCTATACTCGGGCTTGTCTCAGAATAGTAAGTTGGTGGGTGAAGATATCCCTCTAGTGGTGTGGGGGCTGTGCTTTGGCATTGTGGGTGGGGTTATATCCTTCCTGTTTGGCCCTGTCCGGGGGTATCATCGGATGGGGCCACAGTGTCTCCTGAACCCCTCCTGTCTCAGCCTCCAGTATTTATGCTGCAGTAGTTTATGTGTCGGGGGGCTAGGGTCAGTTTGTTATATCTGGAGTACTTCTCCTGTCTTATCCGGTGTCCTGTGTGAATTTAAGTATGCTCTCTCTAATTCTCTATTTCTCTCTTTCTTTCTCTCTCTCGGAGGACCTGAGCCCTAGGACCATGCCTCTGGACTACCTGGCATGATGACTCCTTGCTGTCCCCAGTCCACCTGGCCGTGCTGCTGCTCCAGTTTCAACTGTTCTGCCTGCGGCTATGGAATCCTGACCTGTTCACCGGACGTGCTACCTGTCCCAGACCTGCTGTTTTCAACTCTCTAGAGACAGCAGGAGTGGTAGAGATACTTTTAATGATCGGCTATGAAAAGCCAACTGACATTTACTCCTGAGGTGCTGACTTGCTGCACCCTCGACAACTACTGTGATTATTATTATTTGACCATGCTGGTCATTTATGAACATTTGAACATCTTGGCCATTTTCTGTTATAATCTCCACCCGGCACAGCCAGAAGAGGACTGGCCACCCATTATAGCCTGGTTTCTCTCTAGGTTTCTTCCTAGGTTTAGGCCTTTCTAGGGAGTTTTTCCTAGCCACTTTGCTTCTACACCTGCATTGCTTGCTGTTATGGGGTTTAGGCTGGGTTTCTGTACAGCACTTAGAGATATCAGCTGATGTACGAAGGGCTATATAAATAAATTGGATTTGATTTGATTTATCTCCGGTATTGAACATACTACATTCCGTCTTAAATTTGATAGTTTATTTACATTTTAGGGTACCTGAGGATTGATTAGAAATGTTGTTTGACTTGTATGGACGAAGTGTATTGGTAACTTTTGGGATTCCTTTGTATGCATGTTGAACGAGTGGAACGGGGGGATTACTGAATCAAACGAGCCAACTAAACAATTTTGGGAAGGACTTTATGGAACAAAACAACCATTTGTTGTGTAGCTGGGACCCTTGGCATTGCAAACAGAGGAAGATCTTCAAAGGTAATTGATTTATTTTATCGCTAAAATACTTTTGTGAAGCCTCTGCTGGTTTGGAAAATGTTTTTAATGCTTGTATGTGTGGGGCGCTGTCCTCAGATAATCGCATGGTATGTTTTTGCCATAAAGCCTTTTTTAAATCTGACAACGCAGTTGGATTAACAATAAGTTAAGATTTTAAATGATGTAAGACACTTGTATGTTCATGAATGTTTAATATTCCGATTCTTGCATTTAGAAGTTTGAGCTCTGCAATTTCATCGGATGTTGTCGATCTCAAAGAAGTAATTTAAGTGAATGATCTTCTAAATAACCACTTGCATCTTATATTGTGTACTATACATTTTGGTCTCTGTTGAGAGGTCTGGTGCTTTATAGCACAGGGGGTAGTGCGCTTGCCTTGTTAATGCACAGTGGTTGGTTCAAGGTTCAATGCCAGCTGTTTGATTTGATAATAAGTGTAATTGTAAATCTGTGCATGCTGTACATTTTCAATTGTAACTGTAATCAGTGTTTGGATATGCTCCTGGCCATACAATCGATTCCTTTTCAATTAATTAAACCCTCTCTGTTCCATTATTCCTTTATATTTTATTGTGTTACATTCCACATCAAGTTTTCCATGAACCATTCCATGAACCATTCCATGAACCATTTCCATTGAAATTCCGGAGAAAGATAGTGGACTATTCTCGAAAACCAACTCATTTGAGAGGTCTTCGTTGACATGTTATGGCATCAATTGTTTTGCTTTCTTGGCCATATTTGGATATGTTCTGAGGAAATACTTGCCTTGGAAGCTTTTAGGGCATCTTTCTGGTTTCACAGTTGTCAGTGTGAGCTCTCAGATGTGAGAGGATTGGGAGCTGGTCTTGCCAGAGGCTGTGGTGCCAGTGTTGCTGTGAATTCCATCCCCAGCTGTAAGCCTTACAGAGAGAGAGAGAGAACAAGGAGGAATGACGCTCACCTCATCATCATCCTCCCGTTTGTATCTAAAAGTCAAGCACGTTAAAAGGGATTTAAAATAAAAAGAGAAACCCGCACACTGCTCTTGCTCGTATCACTTATTTGATTAAAGCTTTACACGTCAGCCTCTTGGAAGGTCTCTGAAGAAGGCCAAGAGGCCAACATGTAAGGTTGAATAAAATAAGTGGTACAAGCAAGAGCAGTGTGCAGGTTTCTCTTTTCTCTGAAGTTATCACATTATTTCCATGTACCTGCAATGAGAACTCAGATGTGTGAGTGCTTTTTGAATGTTAAGGTCAATAGGGATTGACATGAATAACCAAATAAAGAGAACGAGGGGTGGGGAGTTTGAGATGAAGTGTGTGTCTGTGCCAGGGAGAGAGAGGGGGAGACAGATTTTATTTTATTTATTTATTGAACCTTTATTGAACTAGGCAAGTCATAGAGAGAGAGATATGAGGGACAGAGACAGGAAGTTGTACTTTGTCTTTGGTCCAATGTCAAATCAACACATGCTGCACCTCTGGATTCCCATTCCAGGATATGAGAGGCCTGGATAGGTATTGACTCAATCTAGTTTTGTGGCAGGCTGAGTGGATTCTCCACCATGTTGCTTATCCCTATCTATCCTGTCAGGTCTTAACTGCATGAGGTAAGAGCAGAGAGGTATAGGCGTAGTGGCTCAGTTTGACATATTCCAGCCAGGTCACTAGAGATCCAAGGCGATATTCAACGTTTGTCCAATTCCCCAGGATGTCAGGAGATGCCTTCAAAACCGGTCACTAGGGGCAACGGTGAGTGCTATAACCATCAAGTATGCTTTCGGCTTGCTAGGGTGCTGTGGATGGGGATGACGGATGGCGTAAGCTGCGAGCACTGGCTCTGAGTGTCAAAAGTTCAATCCCATTTGGGTCAAGTGTTCAATCCCAGTGCTATGGACAAACGGACAAACGAATACTGAAGTCAAACCGTGTCAAATTGTGAGATCTTGCTGTGCTATTCCATTAAACTTATAATGTTTATGCAGTGTCCTGGTTTGAAACAACAACCAGCACACTTACTCTTCTTACTCTGTAAACATCTACTGTATACTGGAAACATCTACTGGAAACATCTACTGTATCTGTGGCCAGAGTCTACCACCTGGTACTAATGGATTTTTACAGTAACCAGTCTGTACTTTTACTTGACATTGGGCAAAATAGCTATTGAGTAAATACTACAATGCAGAGCATTCCCACTGATTGATCCACAGAGCCTTCCCACTGATTGATCCACAGAGCCCTCCCACTGATTGATCCACAGAGCCCTCCCACTGATTGATCCACAGAGCCCTCCCACTGATTGATCCACAGAGCCTTCCCACTGATTGATCCACAGAGCCCTCCCACTGATTGATCCACAGAGCCCTCCCACTGATTGATCCACAGAGCCTTCCCACTGATTGATCCACAGAGCCCTCCCACTGATTGATCCACAGAGCCTTCCCACTGATTGATCCACGGACATTGATCCACAGAGCCCTCCCACTGATTGATCCACAGAGCCCTCCCACTGATTGATCCACAGAGCCCTCCCACTGATTGATCCACAGAGCCCTCCCACTGATTGATCCACAGAGCCCTCCCACTGATTGATCCACAAAGCCCTCCCACTGATTGATCCACAAAGCCCTCCCACTGATTGATCCACAAAGCCCTCCCACGACTCCTACCGAAGGTGGCTCCCCTTCGTCACCGGCCTACTAGCTGCCACTGATTTTTCCCTCCCCCTCCTTGTCTGTTTATTAGTTACACCTGTTATCAATTAGGTTATTAGTTGGGCATTATTAGCCAGCCGGCCATCCTGCTGGGTGTGCGGGATTGTTTCATGTGTACTCGTTGTACACGCATGTATGTCACGGTTGTTCGTGTACGTGAGCTGTTTTTGATACTGTTTCGTTCCCCTGTGTTTTGGGGTATTTGTTTTGAGTGGCGTCTGTTTTCACCTGGTCGGTGTATAAAGAAGTAGCGCTACTCTGAACTATCTGTCTCCTGCATCTGACTCCTTCCTCCATTACACCCCGGGCATAACAGGTACAGACATCAGTTCAACGTCTACTTTGAATTTACATTTCGTTGAGTTGTCAACTGAAGTGAATTCCATGGGAAATCAACAACCTAATCTTCTGTTTGTGCCAGAATGGGTTGAAATGCCTTCTGTTTAATTTATCTGTATTTTTTTTGCTGTAAATGTTATGCTATGTATGTATGTCAAATCAAATCAAATCAACTGTTATTAGTCACATGTGCCGAATACAACAGGTGTTGACCTTACATTGAACTGCTTACTTACGAGCCCCTACCCAACAATGCAGTTTAAAAAATAATATGAGTCAGAATAATAAATAGAAGTAACAAGTAATTAAAGAGCAGCAGTAAAATAACAATAGCAAGACTATATACAGGGGGGTACCGGTACAGAGTCAATGTGCAGAGGCACCGGTTAGTTGAGGTAATATGTACATGTAGGTAGAGTTATTAAAATGATTATGCATAGATGATAACAACAGAGAGTAGCAGCGGCATAAATGGGGGTGCAATGCAAGTAGTCTGGGTAGCCATTTCATAAGATGTTTAGGAGTCTTATGGTTTGGGGGTAGAAGCTGTTTAGAAACCGCTTGGACCTAGACTTGGAGCTTTGGTCCCACTTGCTGTGCGGTAGAAGAGAGAACAGTCTATGACTAGGGTGGCTAGTCTTTGACAATTTTTAGGGCCTTCCTCTGACATTGCCTGGTGTAGAGGTCCTGGATGGCAGGAAGCTTGGCCCCAGTGATGTACTGGGCCGTACACACTACCCTCTGTAGTGCCTTGCGGTCGGAGGACGAGCAGTTGCCATACCAGGCAGTGATGCAACCAGTAAGGATGTTCTCGATGGCGCAGCTGTAGAACCTTTTGAGGATCTGAGGACTCATGCCAAAACTTTTTAGTCTCCTGAGGGGGAATAGGTTTTGTCATGCACTCTTCATGACTGTCTTGGTGTGCTTGGACCATGTTAGTTTGTTGGTGATGTGGACACCAAGGACCTTGAATCCCTCAACCTGCTCCACTACATACAAACGCTCCACACCGCGTGGCCGCGGCCACCCTAATCTGGTGGTCCCAGCGCGCACGACCCACGTGGAGTTCCAGGTCTCCGGTAGCCTCTGGAATTGCCAATCTGCGGTCAACAAGGCAGAGTTCATCTCAGCCTATGCCTCCCTCCAGTCCCTCGACTTCTTGGCACTAACGGAAACATGGATCACCACAGACAACACTGCTACTCCTACTGCTCTCTCTTCGTCCGCCCACGTGTTCTTGCACACCCCGAGAGCTTCTGGTCAGCGGGGTGGTGGCACCGGGATCCTCATCTCTCCCAAGTGGTCATTCTCTCTTTCTCCCCTCACCCATCTGTCTATCGCCTCCTTTGAATTCCATACTGTCACAGTTACCAGCCCTTTCAAGCTTAACATCCTTATCATTTATCGCCCTCCAGGTTCCCTCGGAGGTTCATCAATGAGCTTGATGCCTTGATAAGCTCCTTTCCTGAGGACGGCTCACCTCTCACAGTTCTGGGCGACTTTAACCTCCCCACGTCTACCTTTGACTCATTCCTCTCTGCCTCCTTCTTTCCACTCCTCTCCTCTTTTGACCTCACCCTCTCACCCTCCCCCTACTCACAAGGCAGGCAATACGCTCGACCTCATCTTTACTAGATGCTGTTCTTCCACTAACCTCATTGCAACTCCCCTCCAAGTCTCCGACCACTACCTTGTATCCTTTTCCCTCTCGCTCTCATCCAACACCTCCCACACTGCCCCTACTCGGATGGTATCGCGCCGTCCCAACCTTCGCTCTCTCTCCCCCGCTACTCTCTCCTCTTCCATCCTATCATCTCTTCCCTCCGCTCAAACCTTCTCCAACCTATCTCCTGATTCTGCCTCCTCAACCCTCCTCTCCTCCCTCTCCGTATCCTTTGACTCTCTATGTCCCCTATCCTCCAGGCCGGCTCGGTCCTCCCCTCCCGCTCCGTGGCTCGATGACTCATTGCGAGCTCACAGAACAGGGCTCCGGGCAGCCGAAATGGAAATGGAGGGAAAACTTTTGCCTCCCTGCGGACCTGGCATCCTTTCACTCCCTCCTCTCTACATTTTCCTCCTCTGTCTCTGCTGCTAAAGCCACTTTCTACCACGCTAAATTCCAAGCATCTGCCTCTAACCCTAGGAAGCTCTTTGCCACCTTCTCCTCCCTCCTGAATCCTCCTCCCCCTCCCCCCTCCTCCCTCTCTGCAGACGACTTCGTCAACCATTTTGAAAAGAAGGTCAACGACATCCGATCCTCGTTTGCTAAGTCAAACGACACCGCTGGTTCTGCTCACACTGCCCTACCCTGTGCTCTGACCTCTTTCTCCCCTCTCTCTCCAGATGAAATCTCGCGTCTTGTGACGGCCGGCCGCCCAACAACCTGCCCGCTTGACCCTATCCCCTCCCCTCTTCTCCAGACCATTTCCGGAGACCTCCTCCCTTACCTCACCTCGCTCATCAACTCATCACTGACCGCTGGCTACGTCCCTTCCGTCTTCAAGAGAGCGAGAGTTGCACCCCTTCTGAAAAAACCTACACTCGATCCCTCCGATGTCAACAATTACAGACCAGTATCCCTTCTTTCTTTTCTCTCCAAAACTCTTGAACGTGCCGTCCTTGGCCAGCTCTCCCGCTATCTCTCTGAATGACCTTCTTGATCCAAATCAGTCAGGTTTCAAGACTAGTCATTCAACTGAGACTGCTCTCCTCTGTATCACGGAGCGCTCCGCACTGCTAAAGCTAACTCTCTCTCCTCTGCTCTCATCCTTCTAGATCTATCGGCTGCCTTCGATACTGTGAACCATCAGATCCTCCTCTCCACCCTCTCCGAGTTGGGCATCTCCGGCGCGGCTCACGCTGGATTGCGTCCTACCTGACAGGTCGCTCCTACCAGGTGGCGTGGCGAGAATCTGTCTCCTCACCACGCGCTCTCACCACTGGTGTCCCCCAGGGCTCTGTTCTAGGCCCTCTCCTATTCTCGCTATACACCAAGTCACTTGGCTCTGTCATAACCTCACATGGTCTCTCCTATCATTGCTATGCAGACGACACACAACTAATCTTCTCTTTCCCCCTTCTGACGACCAGGTGGCGAATCGCATCTCTGCATGTCTGGCAGACATATCAGTGTGGATGACGGATCACCACCTCAAGCTGAACCTCGGCAAGACGGAGCTGCTCTTCCTCCCGGGGAAGGACTGCCCGTTTCATGATCTCGCCATCACGGTTGACAACTCCATTGTGTCCTCCTCCCAGAGCGCTAAGAACCTTGGTGTGATCCTGGACAACACCCTGTCGTTCTCAACCAACATCAAGGCGGTGGCCCGTTCCTGTAGGTTCATGCTCTACAACATCCGCAGAGTACGACCCTGCCTCACACAGGAAGCGGCGCAGGTCCTAATCCAGGCACTTGTCATCTCCCGTCTGGATTACTGCAACTCGCTGTTGGCTGGGCTCCTGCCTGTGCCATTAAACCCCTTCAACTCATCCAGAACGCCGCAGCCCGTCTGGTGTTCAACCTTCCCAAGTTCTCTCACGTCACCCCGCTCCTCCGTTCTCTCCACTGGCTTCCAGTTGAAGCTTCGCATCCGCTACAAGACCATGGTGCTTGCCTACGGAGCTGTGAGGGGAACGGCACCTCAGTACCTCCAGGCTCTGATCAGGCCCTACACCCAAACAAGGGCACTGCGTTCATCCACCTCTGGCCTGCTCGCCTCCCTACCACTGAGGAAGTACAGCTCCCGCTCAGCCCAGTCAAAACTGTTCGCTGCTCTGGCCCCCCAATGGTGGAACAAACTCCCTCACGACGCCAGGACAGCGGAGTCAATCACCACCTTCCGGAGACACCTGAAACCCCACCTCTTTAAGGAATACCTAGGATAGGATAAGTAATCCTTCTCACCCACCCCCCTTTAAGATTTAGATGCACTATTGTAAAGTGACTGTTCCACTGGATGTCATAAGGTGAATGCACCAATTTGTAAGTCGCTCTGGATAAGAGCGTCTGCTAAATGACTTAAATGTAATGTAAATGTAAATGTAATGGTCCCCACCTGCAGAACCACTCCTTTATTGGGGGTGTCTTGCTAATTGCCTCTCATTTCCACCTGTTGTCTATTCCATTTGCACAACAGCATGTGAAATGTATTGTCAATCAGTGTTGCTTCCTAAATGGACAGTTTGATTTCACAGAAGTGTGATTGACTTGGAGTTACATTGTGTTGTTTAAGTGTTCCCTTTATTTTTTTGAGCAGTGGACATAGTCCGCCACCCCTTGTCTTACCAGACGCCGCTGTTCTATCCTGCTGGTACAGCGTATAACCAGCCAGCTGTATGTTGATAATGTCGTCTTTCAGCCACGACTCCGTGAAGCATAAGATATTACAGTTTTGGATGTCCCGTTGGTATTTTAATCTTCTGCGTAGGTCATCGATTTTATTTTCCAAAGATTGCACGTTTGCTAGTAGAATGGAAGGAAGTGGGGGTTTATGCGATCACCTATGAATTCTCAGAAGACAGCCCGCCCCCTGGACCCTTTTTCTTCGCCTTCTCTTCACGCAAATGACGGGGATCTGGGCATTTTTTCCGGGAAAGCAGTATATTATTCATGTCGGGTTCGTCGGACTCGTTAAAAGAAAAAAAGGGTTCTGCCAGTCCATGGCGAGTAATGCATATTCTGATGTCCAGAAGTTATTTTCGGTCATAAGATAGCAGCAACATTATGTACAAAATACGTTTAAAAAATAAGTTACAAACGATGTAAAGAAACAAACAAAAAAACACAATTGGTCAGGAATACGTAAAATGTCAGCCTTGTTCTCCGGCGCCGTCTTTTATGTACAGATATGTCAAAAGTTTGGACAAACCTACTCATTCAAGGCTTTTTACTTTATTGGGACTATTTTATATATTTTGATTTGATTAACACTTTTGTGGTTACTACATGATTCCATGTGTTATGTCATAGTTGTGATGTCTTCACTATTATTCTACAATGTAGAAAATAGTAAAAATTAAGAAAAATCCTGAGTAGGTAAGTCCAAACTATTGACTGTACTGTAAGTCTCAATCCAATAATGAATTATCTTTTTCATAAGAGCCTTAGAAGAAACAGATATACGCGATCACTAAATGATACAAAATTGAGATCTCTCATATTTCTTCAGAGATTAACAAAAAACCTACTCTGAGCAAAAGTTTGACCCTCTGACAGCCACATCATCCCACATAGACAGATCCCTCACTGACACACGCATTTAAATAACCTTCAATTTCATTCTTTTCACTCAAAGTTCTTTGTTCCATTTGCAGCTGGGCTGAGCATGACAAAAACAGCTGAACAAAATAAGAAATACATCATCATCATCAACATCATAAAAGATGAGTCCCACAACAACTCATCACAACCTCAGCCTAACATCTCACAACCAAGGGACCCTTTCTCCCTCAATCTCCCAATAGAGATTTCTTAATGCCTGCACATTAGAATATCTGTGAGTAATGTCTCATCCAGTTTTCATTCCATTTTCCTCAAAGCTGAGCCATCTGCTTGTTAGTGCTCGTTAGGCATGCTCGTTTAGAATCGATTAGATGTACGTTGCGTTACATTGCAAGGAGCCTAGGGGTTAAGAGTGTTGGGCCAGCGATGTGGAAAACTGCCGTTCTGCCCTTGAGCAATGCAGTTAACCCTGAACAACAACTGCTCCCCGGGTGCCGTGGACATCGATTAAGGTAGGCTCCTGCACTCCTCTGATTCAGAGGGGTGGGTTAAATGCGTAAGACACATTTCAGTTGAATGCCTTCAGTTGTGCAGCTGACTAGGTATCCGCCTTCCCCCAATTACAATGGAGAAATGGCACAGTGTGTGATATAAACCCCTAAACCTCTCTACTATTCATTCTTGCTGTTGTGATTGAGATGAATGTGAGAGAGAATGTGTTTTATATTCCACGTGGGAGTTGTAATGTTATATTAGTAGACCAGTGTTCGCTGGCGAGTCATGCTCCTATTGTACGACATGAAACATATCATTAAAGTGGCCTTCATGTGCTCATACAGTGACAGGACCGCGTCAACATCCAATAGATTACATCCGTTTATGATACCCAGAGATATAGTATACCTCTATGAGCATCATAAACGGACCTCAATGTGTTTTAAGGTTATTTATCTGTGATAACAGCTGACTGAACATGTCATTCACATCAAATCACACTTGTTAATAAAGCCATTTTTATATCAGCAGGTCACAAAGTGCTTCTACAGAAATCTAGCGTAAAACCCCAAACCGCAAGCAATGCAGATGTAGAAGCACGGTGGCTAGGAAAAACTCCCTAGAAAGGCAGGAACATAGGAAGAAACATAGAGAGGAACCAGGGTCTAAGGGGTGATCAGTTCTCTTCTGCCTGTGCCAGGGGGAGATTATAAGAGTACACGGCAAAGATGTTCAAACGTTCATAGATTGCCAACAGGTCAGCACGCCAGGAATTAATGTAAATGGGCTTTTCATAGCCGGCCATTCAGAGGTCGAGACAACAGGTCGAGACAACATGTGCGGTAGAGAGAGAGAGAGAGAAGGGGAGGGAGGGAGAGAGAGAGAGAGAGAGAGCGTGGAAAACAATAGGTTCAGGACAATGTAGCACTTCCGGTGAACAGGTCAGTGTTCCATAGCTGTAGGCAGAACAGTTGAAACTGGATAAGACCTTAGCGTAAGTGTAGGTATGTACAGCAGGATCAAATCAGAGCGATAGGTAGGAGCAAGTCCATGCAATGCTTTGTAGGTAAGCAGTAAAACCTTGAATAATGAATAATTTTGCACGCCCGATTTTTCAGTTTTTGATTTGTTAAAAAAGTTTGAAATATCCAATAAATGTCGTTCCACTTCATGATTGTGTCCCACTTGTTGTTGATTCTTCACAAAAAAATACAGTTTTATATATTTATGTTTGAAGCCTGAAATGTGGCAAAAGGTCGCAAAGTTCAAGGGGGCCGAATACTTTCGCAAGGCACTGTATACTCAAAAAATATATAAATGTAACATGTAAAGTGTTGGTCACATCTTTCCTTGTTTTGAAATAAAACATCCCATAAATGTCTCTTAAATTGTTGTGCTCAAATCTGTTTACATCCCTGTTAGTGAGCATTTCTCCTTCGCCAAGATATTCATTCCACCTAATAGGTGAAGCATATCAAGAAGCTGATTAAACAGCATGATAATTACACAGGTGCACCTTGTGCAGGGGACATTAAAATGCAACTCTAAAATTTGCAGTTATGTCACACAACACAATGCAACAGATGGCTGAATTTCATTTAAAAAAATCTGGTTCATCCTTGGGAAAAATTTCCAAACGCCTGAAGGTACCACGTTCATCTGTACAAACAATAGTATGCAAGTATAAACACCATGGGACCACGCAACCATCATACCACTCAGCAAGGAGACGCGTTCTGTCTCTGTTAAGAGAATTATGTTCTCAATGTTCATAACCCAATTCAATTATACTACTCAGTCTGCGACAAAACAGACGGAGGCCCAGCTAAAATAGTCAAAAAGGTTTATTCACGGGAACGTTCTGAAGTCAAGAATACAAAACAATTAATTTTATACTGACTTCTCACGCACAGCCATTCACACCACACACATTCACACTAACAGAAGGTATCCTACGCACATACTGTCTCACTACCCAGCCAACAGACCTTGTCCTTGAGACGTACTCCCCGTTCTCTCCCAAATCTCTAGTCAGGTCGGCACCGAGCTCAGACAGTCTGTGTTTAAAATAAAAACATAAAGACATAAACATTAGCTACATTGTTTTACCATAATTCTGATTAGAACTACACATTTATTGATTATAATTTTGTACATTCTAATCAATTCCATACAATTATATGGTTTCAGGGTGGAATATTCTAATCATTCAATTAACAGATCAATCCCATTAACAATCCACACTTAATGACTAAATAACACACACTGATACATCAATTGTATACAAGAATAATCCAGACCAATACATTGCTTATCATATCCTGCCATATGTTACACAATCTATTGTGAGAGATGGATGTACTTTGGTGCGAAAAGTGCAAATCAATCGCAGAACAACAGCAAAGGACCTTGTGAAGATGCTGGAGGAAACAGGTATAAAAGTATCTATATCCACAGTAAAACGAGTCCTATATCGGCATTACCTGAAAGGCCATTCAGCAAGGTAGAAGCCACTG
The DNA here is from genome assembly GCF_021184085.1 of Oncorhynchus gorbuscha. Classification (NCBI taxonomy): domain Eukaryota; kingdom Metazoa; phylum Chordata; class Actinopteri; order Salmoniformes; family Salmonidae; genus Oncorhynchus; species Oncorhynchus gorbuscha. The sequence goes on along the minus strand of NC_060181.1, from coordinate 85,630,036 downwards.
CTCCAAAACCGACATAAAAAAGCCAGACTGCGATTTGCAACTGCACATGGGGACAAAGATGGTACTTTTGGAGAAATGTCCTCTAGTCTGATGAAACTAATTTTGTATTGTTTATTTCACTTTATATACTCACTTTATATATTATCTACCTCACTTGCTTTGGCAATGTTAACACATGTTTCCCATGCCAATAAAGCCCTTGAATTGAAACAAAAATAGACTGTTTGACCATAACGACCATCGTTATGTTTGGAGGAAAAAGGGGGAGGCTTACAAACCGAGGAACACCATCCCAACCGTGAAGCACGGGGGTGGCAGCATCATGTTGTGGGGGTGCTTTGCTGCACGAGGGACTGGTGCACTTCGCAAAATAGATGGCTTCATGAGGGAGGAAAAGTATGTGGAGATATTGAAGCAACATCTCAGACATCAGTCAGGAAGTTAAAGCTTGGTCTGAAATGTGTCTTCCAAATGGACAATGACCGCAAGCATACTTCCAAAGTTGTGGCAAAATAGCTGAAGGACAACAAAGTCAAGGTATTGGAGTGGCCATCACAAAGCCCTGACCTCTGTCCTATAGAAGATTTGTGGGCAGAACTGAAAAGTGTGTGCGAGCAAGGAGCCCTACAAACCTGACTGAGTTACACCAGCTCTGCCTGGAGAAATGGGCCAAAATTCAGCCAACTTATTGTGGGAAGCTTGTGGAAGGCTACACGAAACGTTTGACCCAAGTTAAACAACTTTAAGACATGCTATCAAATACTAATTGAGTGTATGTAAACTTCTGACCCACTGGGAATGTGATGAAAGAAATAACAGCTGAAATTAATAATTCTCTCTGCTATTATTCTGACATTTCACATTTTTAAAATAAAGTACTTTTTTTCCCTCCAGCCATCGTCACAAGGTCCTTTGCTGTTGTTCTGCGATTGATTTGCACTTTTTGCACCAAAGTACGTTCATCTCTAGGAGACAGAACACATTTCCTTCCTGAGCGGTATGATGGCTGCGTGGTCCCATGGTGTTTATACTTGAGTACTATTGTTTGTACAGATGAACGTTGTACCTTCAGGCGTTTGGAAATTGCTCCCAAGGATGAACCAGACTTGTGGAGGTCTACAATTTTTTTCTGATGTCAAGCAAAGAGGCACTGAGTTTGAAGGTAGGCCTTGAAATACATCCACAGGTACACCTCCAATTGACTCATAGTGTCAAATAGCCTATCAGAAGCTTCCAAAGCCATGACATAATTTTCTGGAATTGTCCAAGCTTTTTAAATGCACAGTCAACTTAGTATATGTAAACTTCTGACCCACTGGAATTGTGATACAGTGAATTATAAATTAAATAATCTGTCTGTTGACAATTGTTGGAAAAATTACTTGTGTCAAGGACAAAGTAGATGTCCTAACCAACTTGCCAAAACTATAGTTTGTTAACAAGACATTTGTGGAGTGGTTGAGTAACGGGCTTTAATGCCTCCAACCTAAGTGTATGTAAACTTCCGACTTCAACTGTATACAAATACAATCAGTGGTAATAGGGGCCAGGTGTTCACAATGAAAGACCCAGAGGGATCTGTGACACCTAGAGTTGGCCACCCGGCCAAACTGAGCAATCGGGGGAGAAGGGCCTTGGTCAGCGAGGTGACCAAGAACCCTATGGTCACTCTGACAGAGCTCCAGAGTTCCTCTGTGGAGATGGGAGAACCTTCCAGAAGGACAACCATCTCTGCAGCACTCCACCAATTAGGCCTTTATGGTAAAGTGGTCAGATGGAACCCACTCCTCAGTAGAAGGCACAAGACACCCCGCTTGGAGTTTGCCAAAAAGGCCCTAAAGACTCTCAGACCATGAGAAACAATATTCTCTGGTCTGATGAAACCAAGATTGAACTCTTTGGCCTGAATGCCAAGCTTCACATCTGGAGGAAACCTGGCTCCATCCCTATGGTGAAGCATGGTGGTGGCAGCATCATGCTGTGTGGATGTTTTTCAGAAGCAAGGACTGGGAGACTAGTCAGGATCGAGGCAAAGATGAACGGAGCAAAGTACAGAGAGATCCTTGATGAAAACCTGCTCCAGAGTGCTCAGGACCTCAGACTAGGGTGAAGGTTCACCTTCCAACAGGACAACGATCCTTAGCACACATCCAAGACAACGCAGAAGTGGCTTCGGGACGCGTCTCTAATTGTCCTTGAGTGGCCCAGCCAGAGCCCAGACTTGAACCCGATCTAACATCTGTGGAGAGACCTTAAAATAGTTGCGCAGCAACTCTCCCCATCAAATCTAACAGAGCTTGAGAGGATCTGCAGAGAAGATATGGAGTGCCAAGGTGTGTCAGATATACAGGTGTTCCAAACTTGTAGCATTATACCTAAGAAGACCTGAAGCTGCAAGGTGCTTCAACAAAGTACTGAGTAAAGGGTCAGAATACTTATGTAAAGGTCATATTTCAGTGTTTTATTTTTTATAAATGTACAAAAAATTCGAACCCCCCTTTTTTTCATTGTTATTAAGGAGGTTTGCGTGTAGATTAATGAGGGAAAAAAATGATTTAATCCATTTTAATTATGCCCGGCTCAATCTGCACAGGGCTGAGGGAGCAGGGCCTTTGGTGAAGCTCCACTTTGGTGTTATCCTGCCATTAGCAGCTGTCTACTGGTTCATTACTAACCACACAAATAGACAGATGGGCCGTTCCAGATTTAACCGATCTGATTAATGAGCCCTCTCTCCAGCACTAATGGTAACATACCAGAAAGACGAACTAGCCGGAGAGAGAGAGAGAGAGTCATGTTTTTATTTCCATCCTCGTCTGACTTTCAGTTCATTCCTGTCCTGTGATCTACTGTGGGACTTTGTGTTTAGATGGATGTAGACATAACCCTTTAATGACAACTCCTAGATGACATTGCCTGCCATTGTGCCTTTGAGCAAGGCACTTAACCCCCCCACAACAACAGCTCCCCGGGTGCACAGCAGTGGTGGAAAAAGTACAGTACCTAAAAGTAAAGATACCTTAATAGAAAATGAGAAAAGTGAAAGTCACCCAGTAAAATACTACTTGAGTAAAAGTCTAAAAGTATTTGGTTTTAAATATACTTAAGTATCAAAAGTAAATGTAATTGCTAAAATATACTTAAGTATCAAAAGTAAAATAAGAAATAATTTAAAAGCGGAGGTAACATTTTGGTTGTACAATTGACCAATACATTTATATTATGATATTTAAATACACTACCGGTCGATCGTTTTAGAACACCTACTCATTCAATGGATTTTCTTTGTTTTTACTATTTTCTACATTGTAGAATAATAGTGAAGACATTAAAACTAAGAAGTAAAACATATTTTTTAAAATTTTATTTAACCTATATTTAAAAAAAAAATTAAACTGAACCTTTATTTAATAAGGTATTTCTGTTCTTTGTTTTTAATACATTTGCAAAAATGTCTAAAAACTGTTTTAGCTTCGTTATTATAGGGTATTGTGTATAGATTGCTGAGGAAATGGTTTCATTTAATCAACGATTTAATTAATTTTAGAATAAGACTGTAACATATCAAAAGGTGGAAAAGGTGAAAGGGTCTGAATACTTTCCGCGGGCCCTGTATGTCCCCAGTAGAAGACTACAGCCTCTAACACTTGTGACGGTACTGTAGGTTTTCTTTCTGAGCTGAGGTATTGTTGTTATCATTCATTTGGTTTTTAAATATATATATATATTGTTAAGCTATTTTCAAAGCTCTAAATGATTTCAGCTTCCTCTGCATTCATGGCAGCTGTTGTAAGTAGGAACAGGTGGCCTTCCGACCTTACAGATGCATCGGTGGTCTTTGGGCAATTCACTTGGTTGAGGACCTCTTTACTGAGTAATTGGTTGTTTTCCATGACTGTGGTTTTGTGTTTGTCTTGGTATATTTCCTGTGCTCCTATGCTGCTAAAATGAGCTTCAGTCAGACTCACATTCCAGCTCAGGCTTCATCCATGTTACGAAGGTAAATATCTTTATTGAGACAATGCTGTAGCATCAATCCATGGGCGAGTCAGTGCCACATGAACATTTTTGCCGGAATCAAAATGGAAGAGAAGTTAACCTGCAAATTGATCAGGCTATGGTGTGAAATGAGCTATTAGAAGTTGAGTCTTTCTATATTCTTTCTTTAGTGTGCTTTCGTGTGCTAATCAATACAATAATTGTATTTCACCTTTTCATTACTAACTTGTGTTGTGTGATATGTATTTGAATATTGCTAGTTTTAAAACACAAGAATATTTGGTTAATAAAATATGAAGGGAGAATGAAGGGATGACAACACACTCTACCTCTTCATTCTGTGCCCATAACCAAGTGCTAAGACCGTATACGACTGGGAAACATCCACTTGAACACCCCTCTAACTGGCCATTTCTAGTGGGAAACTCGTCTATCATCCCTGAGTTCAAATGCAACAGCAAAACATTATTCATAAAATGCGGTCTAATAATATAGTTTCTGAACACTATCATTTGTTTACAGTAGATTCGTAGTACACCACTCTGAACAATGATAGAGAGAGACAGCGATGTAAAAATGTGTGCCAGTACTTGTGTTCCAAACTGCAACTTGATGCTGTAATCCAACAGACAGCGTGAGTCAAAGTGCTAAAATAGTTGGATTTTGGAATTGATTTGCACATGGTTTGGTTAGTGGAATGAAGATAGAAGAGATGGGAATGGGATCCGGTGGGGATGGATGGGGGAGGATGTTGCCTGCAGTAAATACAATAGTTGGATAAGGTCAATCAACTGCAGGTCACACACAAACACACAGGATCTGCTCTTTTACAGGAACAATCTGCACTCATGTAAGCTTTATATTTCTTTCTCTCTCCCTCTCGCCTGACCCTTTTTGTCTTTCTTTCTCTCTTTTTCTCTCTCTTCCTCCTTCCATCTATCTCTCTCTCTGGCTTTTCAGGATACGGCATGGATGAAAGGATGATTTTGTTGTTGGCCCTAATCTTCCTCTCGCCTTCACCTCCCCTATTTTAATGGCCCTTCAAAAAAAACACTCCCTCCTTTCTGAGAGCTGAATGTGGTCAGAGGTCAGAGGTTAAAGATAGATATTGTTGTTACTGGGGTACAACAAAATGGCAGATTGTAAACCCTTTGATCACAGAGGCCTATGTTCCTACAGAGACATCTGCCTTTGATGTGTACAGGAGTTATTACACTATGTAGTGCCAGTCCATAAAACCATTCATGTTAGCTAATGTTTAAAAAACAACAGGTTCTAAGGTTTTGAACTTTGCCTATGAATGGTAATTTTAAAGTTTTATTAATTTTATTTTTAAAAATATGTATATTTTGTACTGTACATTAATGTATTTATTTTAAATATGCATTTCTTCAGTGTAAACCCAGATTTGAGATCACATACTCTTGCCTTTCTCTTGAAATTCTATGAAAAACAAGTGAAATGTATGAAGTTGGATTTAATTTGGACGAATTATGCACAATCACTGCACTGCGTATAGGAGAACATAGCTAAGTCAGTCTGTGTACAGCATGTACTGGACCAAATACCCATCTGAAATTACAAGTCAACAGTTTTGCATCCTGAAAAGGCATCCCACGAGCGGGACAACTTCTGGTGAAACTGGAGGGCACGCAATTCATGGATATGGATATTAAACATTTAGGACCATAACAAGTGTCTTATATCGGTTAAAAGCTTAAATTATTGTTAATCAAACCGCACTGTCCGATGTACAGTAGGCTTTACAGCGAAAAAATGCCATGTGATTGTTTGAGGACGGCGCCCCAAATCAAAATGTTTTTCCACCGGCACAGGATTCATAAATTCACAAATAGCGATGAAATATTCACTTACTTTTTGAAAATCTGCCTCTGATTTGTCATCCAAAGGGCCCCAGCTACAACATGTAGTGTCGTTTTGTTAGATAAAATCCTTCATTATATCTCAAAAAGTCAGTTTAGTTGGTGCCATCGAGTTGAGTAATCCACATGTTCAATATGCCAAGATAGGAATCCGAAAATGTACCCCTAAACTTTGTTTCAACAAGTCAAATACATTTCTATTTAATCCTCAGATACCCTTAAATGTAATTAAACTATAATATTTAATTTCGGAAAGAAGTATGTTCAATAGGAAAGTGATATTAGCACGTCCTCTTCATCGCGCGCATTCATGAATTTCATAGTCTGTGTCCCTGTAGTAAAACTCATATTTCCTACTCGTTTTGAAAGAAACAAGCCTGAAACATTGAACGAAGACTACTGACTCCCTATGGAAGCCATAGGAATTGCGTACTGGGAGCTAGATTTAATTATTTCCCTATACGTTCCATTGGAAGACCATGGGGTCTCAAAAAGAAAGAATTATGGTTGGTTTTTCTTTGGAACACACTCATCTCATATGTATATACTGTACTCGATACCATCTACTGTATGCTGCTCTGTACCATCACTCATTCATATATCCTTATGTACATGTTCCTTATCCCCTTACACTGTGTATAAGACAGTAGTTTTGGAATTGTTAGTTAGATTACTTGTTGGTTATCACTGCATTGTCGGAACTAGAAGTACAAGCATTTCGCTACACTCGCATTAACATCTGCTAACCATGTGTATGTGACAAATACAATTTGATTTGATTTGATTTGATACCATATCTCTTGTGTTATAGTCTTTTACATTATTTTAACATTTCTACAAACGTTAGAGTGTTTCCTTTCCAATGGTACCAATTATATGCGTATTCTGGCTTCAGGGCCTGAGCAACAGGCAGTTAACTTTGGGCAAGTCAGGTGGAAATTGAGAAAAATAGACCCTAGAATGAAGACGTTTTTAACAATATTCCCCTATCAAAATCAAATCAAATTTATTTATATAGCCCTTCGTACATCAGCTCATATCTCAAAGTGCTGTACAGAAACCCAGCCTAAAACCCCAAACAGCAAGCAATGCAGGTGTAGAAGCACTGTGGCTAGGAAAAACTCCCTAGAAAGGCCAAAACCTAGGAAGAAACCTAGAGAGGAACCAGGCTATGTGGGGTGGCCAGTCCTCTTCTGGCTGTGCCGGGTGAAGATTATAACAGAACATGGCCAAGATGTTCAAATGTTCATAAATGACCAGCATGGTCGTATAATAATAAGGCAGAACAGTTGAAACTGGAGCAGCAGCACGGTCAGATGGACTGGGGACAGCAAGGAGTCATCATGTCAGGTAGTCCTGGGGCATAGTCCTAGGGCTCAGGTCCTCCGAGAGAGAGAAAGAAAGAGAGAATTAGAGAGAGCATATGTGGGGTGGTCAGTCCTCTTCTGGCTGTGCCGGGTGGAGATTATAACAGAACATGGCCAAGATGTCATCAAGGAGTCATCATGTCAGGTAGTCCTGGGGCATGGTCCTAGGGCTCAGGTCCTCCGAGAGAGAGAAAGAAAGAGAGAAGGAGAGAATTAGAGAACGCACACTTAGATTCACACAGGACACCGAATAGGACAGGAGAAGTACTCCAGATATAACAAACTGACCCTAGCCCTCCGACACATAAACTACTGCAGCATAAATACTGGAGGCTGAGACAGGAGGGGTCAGGAGACTAATGCTCTGGAGGGCTACTTATAACTCCTAACCATGATCAATGCACATTTAAAACTTCTCATCCTTGTTTTCAGACTGAATTACATGAAGATGTTAAGACAAATTGCTTCCACGCTTCACAGAATATTGTTCTACGTTGGAAGGCCTCACTTTATATTTCATTATTTTATTTATTTTAAAGATGCTTTTAAGATGATTTTAAGTCCTGTGGAAAGACTATTTCAAAAATGGGATTCAAGCTGCTTAGCAGGAGAAATAGATTTCCAGGGGAAATGGATGTTTGAAGCGTTTGCCATGACAGCAAGATAAACAGTATTTCACAGGATCATGATGATGATTGTCAATGTAATGGAGGTATCTTGATGGAGGCTGTTTGGTGAAGGATGTTTGACGTGACGGTGATGATGATGAAGATCATGATGATGATTGTCAATGTAATGGAGACTGCCCTCGTAAGCGTCACCAATAACCTCCTCATGAATGCTGACTCTGGGCTTGCGGGCATCCTCAAACTGCTTGTCTTCAGTGCAGCATTCGACATGGTCAGCCATGCCATTCTGTCCCAGACTGTTTCAGGTCCTATCTCACTGATCGCAACCAGTTTGTAGCCATTGGTTCTATTAGGTCAGACACAGTTGTGGTCATGGTGACACTACTGTTTTGTATCTACATGTTGCCACTGGGAAACATCTTGAGGAAACACAGACTGGGCTTTCACTTTTATGCTGACAACACTCAGTTGTATGTCTCCACAAACACTATCACTGCTAATAACACTCAGTTGTATGTCTCCACAAACACTATCACTGCTAATAACACTCAGTTGTATGTCTCCACAAACACTATCACTGCTAATAACACTGCACTCCTGGTCAGTTGCCTGCAGGACATCAAAGCGTGGATGCAGTTGAGTTTCCTGAAGTTAAACTGCAAGAAGGCCGGAGGTCGTACTGATTGGCCCTCGCACCATCATAACAACAGCAGCAGCTACAGCCTCAATACTGATGGTGTCAAGGTCCTCCCCTGCAGGATGTTCAGCAACTACAGCCCCAATATGGATGGTGTCAACCTGGGTGTGATATTTGACAGTCAGCTCTCGTTTGAGGCACACATCAAGAGTCAAGTTTTTCCATCTACGGAACATTGCCAGGTTACGACCCATGCAATCACAACCTGCAGCGGAGCGACTCATCCATGCCTTTAATCTCATCTGGACTATTGTAATGGACATGTTTGTTGGCACATCTTCCAAGTTCCTAAACAGGCTACAATATGTCCAGAACTGTGCTGCTCCTGTCCTCGCCCACACCTCCCCCCGAGGCCCATGAAGCGATGCACAATTGGCCCAGCATCGTCCGAGTTAGGGGAGGGTTTGTCCGGCAGGGATGTTATTGTCCCATCGCTCTCTAGCAACTCCTGTGGCGGGCTGGGCGCACTGCATGCTGACACAGTCACCAGGTGTATGGTGTTTCCTCCGACACAAAATCTTTTTTTGTGAATGTGTATAATTTGTATGTATAAAATGTAAAATAGTAATATCTAAAATTACTAATACATTTATTTAAATTTGCATCGGGCCGCTTCTGGGGGGGATTCTGGTAAGATGTCTGCAAAGTCGGCTGAATTCCGGGAGACGGAAACGGCCGATGTACTTGGGCCGGCTCTGGGAAGACATTCATTTTGATTCCGGGCTGAGTCCGACACCCGATTCTGGGACGATTCAAACAGTTCCGGACCCCCGGAAGAGGGCCGCTTCTCACACACGCACGCACACGCACGCACGCACGCACGCACGCACGCACACACACACACACACACACACACACACACACACACACACACACACACACACACACATACGCACACACACACTCCACCATTACCACACACACACACACACACACACACACACACACACACACACACACACACACACACACACACACACACACACACACACACACACACACACACACACACACACACACACACACACACACACACACACACACACACACACACACACACACACACACACACACTCCACCATTACCATACATCATTCCTCTTGTGCTACCATTCAACAGGTGGACAGGACAGGCATAAAAATGAGGCTCCTCATTTCTCTGATTTGTTTTCTGCTCTGTGACAAACTGTTGTCTTATTACCAATCAGATGGAGGATTTCCCACGAGGAGCGAGCAGGCGGTGTTCTCAATCCTTATCATTCTCTGCCGCTCTGCTCCGACATCGGATGCCATTCCACTCCCATCGTTCCTGTTTTTCTGTAAACAACAACCACGATTGAGTTTCAGATCACATCTTTTGTTGGCGAGTGTGTGTTTTGGTCTCGTTATGATAAACACTGGTAGCTTGAGTTTCAGATCAAGTCTACTGTGGGAGTATGTGTGTTTATGTTTGTGTGTGTAGGGGTGTTTGTGTCTATGTGTGTATGATGTCTCAGAAGGCTAATTCCCACTCATTCATATTTCACTGCATATCACCTAAAGAGTTTCCTGTTGTGTCATAATAATGAGAAAGACAGTTCAGATAAACACACAAGCACACACACACTCTGATAAACAATGTAATGGTGTGAACTATGGCTTGTGAATGCATGGTGTGATTTTGTTTGCAGTGCATTGTCGCACTGTTTACTTGTTAAAATCGGTCTAAACCCTCCCTTCTCTTGGACATATTAAAAACAGAAACTTTTGAGATAAATCACACAACTTTGGCCTGTTATATGGTCTTTGGCCTGTAATGTGGTATTTTCTTAGCATTTCAGTGGACAGAAAATGTTGCTATCTCTAGCTAGGTTTCCATACAATTGGCTTACAATTCCACCATACAATTCCACCAACAGCTCGCAGACACACTTCGGGTATAGCCTACGTGATGAGATTATTAAGGACAAAAAGAGCGAGATTGGTTTTATTTGTCATGCCCTGACCATAGAGAGCTGTTTATTCTCTATGTTGGTTAGGTCGGGGTGTGATTTAGGGTGGGTTATCTAGGGAAATTGTATTTCTATGGTGGCCTGATATGGTTCCCAATCAGAGGCAGCTGTTTATTGTTGTCTCTGATTGGGGATGCCCACCCAGATCCTCCCCTATTGAGTCAGCTTTTGCGGTCGGAGTCCGCACCTTTGAGGGGGGCGGGGGGGGGGCTGTCACGCCCTGACCATAGAGAGCCTGTTATTCTCTATGTTGGTTAGGTCAGGTGTGAGTCATCTATGTACTTATATATCTATGTTGGCCTGGTATGATTCCCAGTCAGAGGCAGCTGTTTATCGTTGTCTCTGATTGGGGATCATATTCAGGCAGCCATTTCCCCTTTGTGCTTTGTGGGATCTTGACTTTGTATGGTTGCCTGTGACCACTATGTTAGCTTCACATTTCGTTTGAGTTTATTATTTATTTGTGTGTTTCACTTAGTAATAAAAATATGTGGAACCCAGATCACATTGCGCTTTGGTCTAGTCCTTATAACGATCGTGACAATTTGTCAAACGGCTGCCAAGCATCAATCATCATGTCACATGATTAAGACCCTCAATATTTATTGGAAAGGAGCATCAAGCTCATCACCGTGTGAAGTTCATTATAAACGATTTAATCTGTTGCCTAATAGAAATTGCATGCTTTCCACACATATTATCAATGCGTGACTCCAAGTTTACTTCGATATAATGTTTATTATATCAATATTTGCCCATAACGGCGTTTCCACTGCAATTTCTCACATAATAAATTTTACTGACACAAGAAAATCCCACCTTGTCTAGCGTATTTTGTTTTGTGTCATGTTTTGTCTTTGATTATCATGCCTTGTCCCTGTTCTTCTCCTTCTATTCGTTTCCCTCTGCTGGTCTTATTAGGTTCTTTCCCTCTTTCTATCCCTCTCTCTCCCCCTCCCTCTCTCACTCTCCCGCTCTCTCTTCTCTCTATCGTTCCGTTCCTGCTCCCAGCTGTTCCTATTCCCCTAATCAATCATTTAGTCTTCCCACACCTGTTCCCGATCCTTTTCGCTGATTAGAGTCCCTATTTCTCTCCTTGTTATTCGTTTCTGCCCTGTCGGTTCCTTGTCTAGAATTCACCGTGCTGTGTTTGTGTATCGCCCTGTCGTGTCGTGTTTTCCTCAGATGCTGCGTGGTGAGCAGGTGTCTGAGTCTGTTTGGTTCAAGTGCCTTCCCGAGGCAACCTGCTGTTCACCTGCTGTTCAAGATCGAGTCTCCAGTTTGTCCTCGTCATTTCGAGTGAAAGTTGTGTTTTTGATTGTATTTACTTTACTGGATTAAAGACTCTGTTTTCGCCAAGTCGCTTTTGGGTCCTCTTTCACCTGCATGACAGTTTTGTAGACATTTGGAAAGTTTATAGACAAATCTACTGTTTCCATTAAGCCTGTCGTGTCATTTGTTATCCGACATGTAGGCCTTCCTTACTCGCATAAAAAAAGTTGGATGGAAACCTGGTTTCTGCTGTACACTTAAGGACATCGTTCAAAGTTCTAAAAGTTATTTTGTTGATTATTTGCTTGTAAACACTCCAAGGAAGTGTCTTGGGACGATTCCAAGGAGCTTCACGCTTATTTGCTGGTCTGCTGGCGACTTGTGAACAAGATGAGGGAAAAAAGGAAGCTGTTAGCAGCAGAAGTCCATGTTACCGGGTTCCAGATGTGCATTGGAGTATTCTTGTTAATAGAGATTGGATTCGTGATACATTTCTGATGATATTAGGGTACAATAGTTTCCCTGCAAATCAAATGGAATAATTCAGGTTTATTGGAGGGGTGTAAACATTATAAATAGAGACAGGGGGAATCTTCGCGAAAACAAATTAAATCAAACACCTGCCTCGCAGCGGGAAGCCGAGCAGAAGCCAAGAAATAAATGGGAGTAAATAGGCGTGTGTGTGTGTGTGTGTGTGTGTGTGTGTGTGTGTGTGTGTGTGTGTTTGAGATTAAACATATGCATTTCACATCAATGCAAGTCAGTGTAGGTGACGTGTTTATGTGTGTTTTTAAATACCACCAGTCAAGTGACAATCTTACCACACAATCCATGACTTTGAAAAGAGACTGACATCATTTGTTTCCCCTCCTGTCCTGCCAAAACTGTCACAACAAATGTCTGCAAATTTGAAGTGTGTGTGATTAAGGTGGGCTGCTTGATTCATATATAGAAAAAGCCAGCTACCTAACTGGTAATGCATTACCTCTCAATAAAGCAACCTGGATCATAATTTAGTGAATAGATTTTTATTCTCAGTAGTTTAGGGCATGTTCTGTACAAAGGCTCAACATGTGTGGTTTGTAAATGACACATCTGAGAGAAATGCGACAGCAGCAGCTTGCTTATTACACCTGGGTTTCAGGGGTGCTGGAGCAGTGCTTGATGTACCCATTCTTGAGACTTCTTACTTCTCTTACAGTGTAATTACATTTTAGATGAGAGTCCTTATGTTCAGTTCTATAGTTTATTTTATATTATGGCTGGCCTGGTTTCAAGGTGAAGATGAATACAGTCATGCAAGTGTTATCGTGTGTGCTTGCGTGTATTAACTATTTGTGAGCGATTCTTTCTATGATGTTGCATTAGAACATTTTCACATTGGAAAATATCACACTAGGAAACGCAGGTTTTCTTCCAACCCAGCGCAAACACACCTGATACAACTAAGATTACGATGAGTTGATATGTTGAAGCATACTTGATGTTCTACGTTTGTTAAGGGTTTAATATAATGGCTCTCCAGACACAATTCTGGCCCCTCCTGATGGATGGTCACAACACAACGAGGAGGGTTGAATACAGCATGGACTCTGAAGTTCACCAGCGTTCCATGTCTCCGTCGCTAATGATATCGTTCGCCTGTTTCACTGTTTCCCTGAATGTTCTTCACCACCGGTCCTCCACAAGTGCCCTTCTCAGCTCTTCACCAAACAATGTTGAAGACGAAGACAACTCTTACTCAACACTCATTCCTACTCTGTCTCTTAATCCCCAGAGGGTAAACCCAGGACAGAGAGAGGTAGGTGAATGAGGTAGCAGTCAGAGCAGAGCTGAAATGGACTTCCCACTGCTGCCATAGGCAGGGAATATCATGCATGTATAAAACCGCACTCAATATATTGGCCCACATAAGGCTAATGTGATAAGGCATTGCAAATGATATTTATGGACAAAAACATTTTCAAAATACTTTATTTGACCTTCATCCTATCAGCGTGGAGTACCATTAAGACCAAGGTATATTTTACAAGGGAGCCCTGCACAAATAATGTTCTTCAGCAATGGATTAAATCAAATTAAAGTTGATTATTTACGTATACAGAATTGAAGATCGCAAGTGCAGCGAAATTATTATGTTTCAAGCACAAACAGTGCAGTATATAAACAGTAACAATAATCCACATAATCCAAAAATAAATAAAAAACTCCCAAGAAAGGAAGAAATGTCACGATCGTCGAGGAGTGGTTGGAAGGATCGGAGGACCAAAATGCGGCGTGGTATGTTCTCATCGTGAATTTAATGAACAGAGAACACCCCCCCACCCCAAGGTGTGGACTCCGGCGGCAAAACCTGAACCTATAGGGAAGGGTCTGGGTGGGAATCTGTCCGCGGTGACGGCTCTGGCGCTGGACTTGGCCCCCACTCCACCATAGTCTTAGTCCACCTTAGTAGCGTCCTTTGAGCAGCGACCTTTGCCGCCGACCTAGGACTGGCAACCCTGCTAAAGGGCCCCACTGGACTGAGGGGCTGCTCTGGACTGAAGGACACTTCTGGACTGAGGGGTACCTCAGGACTGAGGGGGACTGAGAGGTAGCTCAGGACTGAGAGGTAGCTCAGGACTGACGGGTAGCTCAGGACTGAGGGGTAGCTCCTGGCTGACTGGTGGCTCTGGCGGTTCCTGGCTGACTGGCGGCTCTGGCGGCTCAGGACAGACGGGAGACTCTGGCGGCTCAGGACAGACGGGAGACCCTGGCGGCTCAGGACAGACGGGAGACTCTGGTGGCTCAGGACAGACGGGAGACCCTGGCGGCTCAGGACAGACGGGAGACTCTGGTGGCTCAGGACAGACGAGAGACTCTGGCGGCTCAGGACAGACGGGAAACTCTAGCAACGCAGGACAGACGGGAGCACCTGTAGGCAAAAAACGGAGAGACAACCTGGTGCGGGGGGCTGGTGCGTGGAGGTGGCACTGGATAGACCGGACCGTAAAGGCGCACTGGAGATCTCGAGAGCAGGTACCATCCACGCTGGCTGGATCTTCACCCTAGCCCGGCAGATGTGGGGAGCTGGGATGTAGTGCAACGGGCTAAGCACGCATACTGGGGACACCGCATAACACGGTGCCTGACCAGTACAATGCCCGCCACGGTTAGCACGGCTAGGAGCGCTGTAGCGCTGAGCTGGCACAGGACGTGCAGGGCTCGGGAGGTGCACAGGAGGCCTGGTGCGTGAGGCTGGCACAGTCTTCACCAGACGACTAGCATGCACCTCAGGACGAGTATGGAGAGCTGACCCAGGTGACATTAAATCCCCGACACGCCCCGTAAATCCCTGACAAAAAATTGATCGCCACTGGCTTCCTGTCAAAGCAAGGGCTGATTTTAAGGTTTTACTGCTAACCTACAAAGAATTACATGGGCTTGCTCCTACCTATGGGGACGGATGGAGGCAGGGCTTTCTCCTATTTACATTTACATTTAAGTCATTTAGCAGACGCTCCAGAGCGACTGCCTGACTTCAGTTAGTGCTAAATTGACGCTGTCTGGCTAGAATTTGTTCCACTAGAACCAAAAAAGTTTTGATCATATTACTCCAGTGGTAGGGAGGCCTCTCTGACACTGGCCCTTCCTGTCAAAGCCTGGGCTGATTTTAGCTCCGTAGGCAAGGTTTTACTGCTAACCCAGTGGAGAAAGGAATTACATGGGCTTGAACACTACCTATCTTCTGGATGATTTGGGGTTTAATGGCACAGGCAGGGAGCCCAGCCTACAGCGTTGCAGCTACGGTCAAGTGCCTGGATTAGGACCTGGCCTCCTAATTGTCCCTAGGATGTTCTAAGCAAACAGCTGGAGGCAGGGCTTTCTCCTATAGAGCTCCATTTTTATGGAACGGTCTGCCTATCCATGTCAGAGAAGCAAACTCGGTCTCAACCTTTAAGTCTTTACTGAAGACTAATTTCTTCAGTGAGTCATATGATTGAGTGTAGTCTGGCCCAGGAGTGGGAAGGTGAACGGAAAGGCCCTGGAGCAACAAACCGCCCTTGCTGTCTCTGCCTGGCCAGTTCCCCTCTTTCCACTGGGATTCTCTGCCTCTAACCCTATTACAGGGGCTGAGTCACTGGCTTACTGGGGCTCTCTCATGCCGTCCCTGCAGGGGGTGCGTCACCTGAGTGGGTTGATTCACTGTTGTGGTCATCCTGTCTGGGTTGGCGCCCCCCCCCCACTTGGGCTGTGCCGTGGCGGAGATCTTTGTGGGCTATACTCAGCCTTGTCTCAGGATGGTAAGTTGGTGGTTGAAGATTTCCCTCTAGTGGTGTGGGGGCTGTGCTTTGGCAAAGTGGGTGGGGTTATATACTTCCTGTTTGGCCCTGTCCGGGGGTGTCCTCGGATGGGGCCACAGTGTCTCCTGTCCCCTCCTGTCTCAGCCTCCAGTATTTATGCTGCAGTAGTTTGTGTCGGGGGGCTAGGGTCTAGGGTTTGTTATATCTGGATTACTTCTCCTGTCCTATTCTGTGTCCTGTGTGAATCTAAGTGTGCGTTCTCTAATTCTCTCCTTCTTTCTTTCTCTCTCTCGGAGGACCTGAGCCCTAGGACCATGCCCCAGGACTACCTGACATGATGACTCCTTGCTGTCCCCAGTCCACCTGGCCATGCTTCTGCTCCAGTTTCAACTGTTCTGCCTTACTATTATTCGACCATGCTGGTCATTTATGAACATTTGAACATCTTGGCCATGTTCTGTTATAATCTCCACCCGGCACAGCCAGAAGAGGACGGGCCACCCCACATATGCTCTCTCTAATTCTCTCTTTCCAGAAAGAGAACCTTCCAGAAAGACAACCATCTCTGCAGCACTCCATCAATTAGGCCTTTATGGTAGTGGCCAGATGGAAACCACCACTCAGTAAAAGGCACATGACAGCCCACTTGGAGGTTGCCAAAATACATCTAAAGACTCTCAAACCATGAGAAACAAGATTCTCTGGTCTGAGGAAACCAAGATTGAACTCTGACCTGAATGCCAAGTGCCACGTCTGGAGGAAACCTGTCACCATCCCTACTGTGAAGCACGGTCATGGCGGCATCATGCTATTAGGATGTTTTTCAGCGGCATGGACTAGGAGACCAGTCAGGATCAATGGAAAGATGACTGGAGCAAAGAACGGAGATACTTGATGAAAAACTGCTCTCAGGACCCCAGACTGGGGCGACGGTTCGCCTTCCAACAGGACAACGACCCTAAGCACACAGCCAAGACAACGCAGGAGTGGCTTCGGGACAAATGACTGAATGTCCTTAAGTTGCCCAGCCAGAGCCTGGATTTGGACCCGAACAAACATCTCTGGAGAGACCTGAAAATAGCTGTTCAGCAACGCTCTCCGTCCAACCTGACAGAACTTGAGAGGATCTGCAGAGAAGAATGGGAGAAACTCCCCAAATACAGGTGTGCTAAGCTTGCAGCATAATACCTAAGAAGACTCAAGGCTGTAATTGCTGCCAAAGGTGCATTAACAAAGTACTAAGTAGATGGTCTGAATACTTATGTAGATGTAATATTTCAGTAAAAATAATAATAATTATACATTTGCACAAATTTCAAAAAAACTATTTTTGCTTTGTCATTATGAGGCATTGTGTGTAGACTGATGGGGGGGAAATATAATCAATTGTAGAATAAGGCTGTAATGTAACAAAAGGTGGAAAAGGTGAAGGGATCTGAATACTTTCCGAATGCACTGTAACTATAACTCTGGAGTTGAAAATATCACTGTAGGAAATAAAATGGCTTAATCATAGATAGGTTTAATTTGTTATCTGTTGAAATAATCGAACCACGGATCATTCATTAAGTGTTATTCTGCAAATATAAATGTAATAGATATGAAGGTTATATAAACACACAACCTCTCTCTGTGTAGAAGTGATATTCAGAAAACACTTAATCTCATTCTGCTTTGCTGAAGATCTATTCAATGTCTTGACTTCATAGCTAGTTCCTTTTCTTTTTTATGTTCATTGCAATAGACCCAGTGTTAAAACTGGATCACTTTCCACAGAGAACACACATCCACATCACCACCAGACAGTAATGTCTCCTTTAAAAAAGCAGCCACCATGAACTAAAGCAGTTGGTCCCAACCAGGGGTACTAGGACCATCGTAAGACGCTTACGAGTATAGACAGGGGAAAGAAAATATATTTTATAATGACGCGTGGAACAGAGAAGCTCCTTGAATGGGTGTGGACAATTACTCAACTGTGCATAGGTTTATGAATGAGCCACTGTGCATGCGGTGAATGATTCTGTGATCGACATTCTCTGCGTGATTAACGCCTAAGGTTAAAGTTCATCATACTCTATCGCGATTTGTTTTTTAAATAGAGAAGTTGTAACTTTTGGGTGGTAATATTGTACATGTATAATATCATTCTAAGATATGTATGTACGCAGATAAATGCAAAAAATGCCACGTCTTCACTTACAAAATCAGAGGTTGAATATGTGCTATCGCGGCAGGCTGCTCAATCAAGGTCAGGAATACTCGATCACCCTGGACAGCTATCGGCCAAGTAGGGGAATAAACTCTGAATTTCGCACAATTTTATCCGGATAAGTTAAACATTAGGAAGATATTATATTTCTTCCTAACTTGTTTTGATTATAAGGTTGTTATGTTTTAGAAAACTATGCGGAAGTAATGGTAATGAAAGATAGCAGGTCTCGCTCATCAAGAAATTGCTAATGTTGTGTGTGACCAGGCAGATAGATAGCTAGCTAGCTAATATTCAGTGGTTGTACAGAAATCTACTGTGTGTATTAAGTACATTTTGAATTGAGAACTGGCGAGGGTTTGCGGCATTGATAATGAAAGACGTACTACGACCCAGAGAGTAGAATAGCCACAAGTGGCAGTGAGTTTAACATAGCATACTAAGCTAACTAGCTAACAATTAGCTGTGCTTTTACAGGACAGGAGGTAGCCACGTATGAACGAACCTCTGTCCAGTCGTAGGTGCCTAATTCCTGCTTGTAATATACTAGCTAAAAAGTGTTCCTTTAGCAGGATATTTATTAGATTTTCAAAACAAGTCTTAATCTAGAATGAGCGCGCGTCCATAGTTCTGAAATGTTATAAACCGGAGCCTCGCGTGCTTCCGGGTTCGATGTTGCATTGAGCAGATGATGAAGCGGATCATCTGGGTGATCTCAGGACTAAACAGAAGGATGATGAAGCTACTGGTCGCCCTCGCTTTGATCGCCTACATTGCCTGTGAGTACAGTATGTCTGCAATACTATTGTGTCGGCCTACTGTGTTGCAGTTGCCCAGCTCAATCAATACCTCTTGTGTCTGGTTCTCAGTCTCTCGAATCCAACAACAGGCTTTAATGGCAAGACTAACTTTTGTTTACATTGCCAAAATGGCCTGAAAAGTAGGCGGTAGTATCCCACTTACTTACAATAATCAGGATGACAATAATGCTGGTGATGCTAGTTTTGATGATGGTGGTGGTGACTAGTTATGGTGGTAATGACGATGAAGACAATTCAGGTCTAACGGTCTGAATATTTAATCCTGAGTGTCTATGCAATGGAGTATGAGTGCAGTGAGTAGGCTAATATGGGTCTCATCTCAAGTCTCTACTGCTGGAAGGTCAATGGGCAGGGTCAGAGCGCTCTCACATGAATAACACTATAGGTCTAATCAATAGAAGGCTATAGGCCTTGTTATTTCCCCTTCATAGCTCTATGACTGGGAGGGTTGTTTGAGGGTGTGAGCAGAGTACACTAGTCCCATTCAGTGATAGAACTGCCAGGGACCTAAAGATGCAATATTATCACTTTACTTAGGTCCCCGATATGTATTGACATTCTTACAATTCCTGAAACAGGTTAACATCCACAGAAATTAAACTCTACGTTTAAAATCACCATTGGCCTCATAGCGAAATTCCTGAGCGGTTTCCTTCATCCCCGGCAACTGAGTTGGGAAGGACGCCTGTATCTTTGTAGTGACTGGGTGTATTGAGACACCATCCAAAGTGGAATTAATAACTTCACCATGCTTAAAGGGATATTCAATGTCTGCTTTTTTATTTTTACTCGCCTACCAATATGTTCTTTGTGAGGCATTGGAAAACCTCCCTGGTCTTTGTTGTTGAATCTGTTTGAAATTCACTGCTTGACTGAGGGACCTTGCCATTGACTGAGGGACCTTGCCATTGACTGAGGGACCATCTGTATGTATGGGGTACAGAGTTGAGGTTGTCATTCAAAAATCAAGTTAAAGACTATTCTTGCACACAGAGTGAGTCCATGGAACTTATGTGACTTGTTAAGCAAATGTTTACTTCTGAACTTATTTAGGCTTGCCATAACAAAGGGTTTGCATTCTTATTGACTCAAGATATTTCAGCTTTAAATATTTAATTTAATTTGTTACAATTTCAAAAAACATAATTCCACTTTGACATTGTAAGGTAGTGTGTATAAACCGGTGACAAAACAATCTGAATTTAATCCATTTAAAAATGAGTCTGTAACACAACAGAATGTGGAACAAGTCAAGGGGTGTGAATACTTTCTGAAGGCACTGTATATGTACAGTTGAAGTCGGAAGTTAACATTTTTTTATTTTTTTATTTAACCAGGTAGGCTAGTTGAGAACAAGTTCTCACTGTGACCTGGCCAAGATAAAGCATAGCAGTGTGAACAGACAACAACACAGTTACACATGGAGTAAACAATAAACAAGTCAATAACATAGCAGAAAAAAAGAATCTATATACATTGTGTGCAAAATGCATGAGGAGGTAGGCAATAAATAGGCCATAGGAGTGAATAATTACAATTTAGCAGATTAACACTGGAGTGATAAATGATCAGATGAACATGTGCAGGTATAGATACTGGTGTTGCAAAAGAGCAGAAAAGTAAATAAAATAAAAACATTTTGGGGATGAGGTATTTAAATTGGGTGGGCTATTTACCGATGGACAATGTACAGCTGCAGCGATCGGTTAGCTGCTCAGATAGAAGATGTTTAAAGTTGGTGAGGGAGATAAAAGTCTCCAACTTCAGAGATTGTTGCAATTTGTTCATGTCGCAGCAGAGAATTGGAAGGAAAGGCGGCCAGATGAGGTTTTGGCTTTAGGGATGATCAGTGAGATACATCTGCTGGAGCGCGTGCTACGGGTGGGTGTTGCCATCGTGACCAGTGAACTGAGATAAGGCGGAGCTTTACCTAGCATAGACTTGTGGATGACCTGGAGCCAGTGGGTCTGGCGACGAACATGTAGCGAGGGCCAGCCGACTAGAGCATACAGGTCGCAGTGGTGGGTGCTACATACACCTTAGCCAAATACATTTAAACTCAGTTTTTCACAATTCCTGATATTTAATCCTAATAAAAATTCCCTGTTTTAGGTCAGTTAGGATCACCACTTTATTTTAAGAATAGTAGAGAAGTATTTCTTTCAGCTTTTATTTCTTTCATCACAAACATCTTTCACGTACAAATATTTGTCACGTGCGCCGAATACAACAGGTGTAGTGAAATGCTTACTTACATGCTCTAACCAATAGTACAAAAAAGGTATTAGATGAACAATAGGTATGTAAAGAAATAAAACAACAGTAAAAAGACAGGCTATATACAGTTGCAAGGCTATAAAAGTATTGAGGCTACATACAAACACCGGTTAGTCAGGCTGATTAAGGTAGTATGTACATGTAGATATGGTTAAAGTGACTATGCATATATGATGAACAGAGAGCAGCAATAGCGTAAAAGAGGGGTTGGTGGGTGACGGGACACAATGCAGATAGCCCGGTTAGCCATTTTGCAGGAGCACTGGTTTGTCAGCCCAATTGAGGTAGTATGTACATAAATGTATAGTTAAAGTGACTATGCATATATGATAAACAGAGAGTAGCAGCAGCGTAAAAAGAGGGGTTGGGGGGTTCTGAGAAGCCTTTTTGTCCTAGACTTGGCACTCCGGTACCGCTTGCCATGTGGTAGTAGAGAGAACAGTCTACGACTAGGGTTGCTGGGGTCTTTGACAATTTTTAGGGCCTTCCTCTGACATTGCCTGGTGTAGAGGTCCTGGATGGCAGGCAGGTTAGCCCCTGTGATGTACACTACGCACTTCCCTCTAGTGTCTTCGGCTTGCAAGATACCCCTTTTTCTCTAAACATAATGATGGTCATTATGGCCGAACAGTTCTATTTTTGTTTCATCAGACCAGAGGACATTTCTCCAAGAAGTATGATTTTTGTCCCCATGTGCAGTTGCAAACCATAGTCTGGCTTTTTTGTAGTGGCTTTTTCCTTGCTGAGCAGCCTTTCAAGTTATGTTGATATAGGACTCGTTTTACTGTGGATATAGATACTTTTTTTCCGGTTTCCTCCAGCATCTTCATAAGGACCTTTGCTGTTGTTCTGGGATTGATTTGCACTTTTCGCACCAAAGTGTGTTCATCTCTAGGAGACAGAATGCATCTCCTTCCTGAGCGGTATGACGACTGCGTGGTCCCATGGTGTTTATACTTGCATACTATTGTTTGTACAGATGAACGTGGTACCTTCAGGCATTTGGAAATTGCTTCCAAGAATGAACCAGACATTTTGGAGGTCTACCATTTTTTTCTGAGTTGTTGGCTGATTTCTTTTGATTTTCCCATGATGTCAAGCAAAGAGGCACTGAGTTTGACGGTAGGCCTTGAAATACATCCACAGGTACACCTCCAATTGACTCAAATGATGTCAATCAGCCTATCAGAAGCTTCTAAAGCCATGACATCATATTCTGGAATTTCCCAAGCTGTTGTAAGGCACAGTCAACTTAGTGTATGTAAACTTCCGACCCACCGGAGTTGTGAAAGATTATTTCACTTATAATTCACCATCTGTAAGCAATTGTTGGAAAAATGACTTGTGTCATGCACGAAGTAGATGTCCTAACAGACTTGTTTGGACATCTAGAAATGTTTGTTATCAAGAAATGTGTGGAGTGGTTGAAAAATTAATGACTCCAACCTAAGTGTATGTAATGTTCCGACTTCAACTGTACTTATGTACCTCATGTACCTCGTACCCCGGCACATGGACTCTGTACTGGTACGCTGTCTATATAGCCAAGTTGTCATTACTCATTGTGTATTTATTATTACTTGTCTATTATATCTCTATTTTCGCTCTCTCTGGTTTGTTGGAAAGGGCCCCCGTAAGTAAAAATTTCACTGTTAGTCTTCACCCGTAGTTTACAATGGACTAATAGCATATGATTTGATTCTATATGTATTGCGATTCGATACTGCTTGCAATTTGATGTTCCAAACGTATTGCTCACTATATGTCTGCTGCAGAGAGACCAAAGAGAGCACGAGAAAATGATTTTTGATCAGTCATAGAAATGACATCACTACTAGCTGTAGTAGAACAACTTAATGGTGACTTGCTATTAAGTTTTAGTTTGGGTCCTACTTTACTGTCCTTACTTAACAAGCCTTTGTCTGAGAATTCTTACTTCTGTTGTGTACTTGTTGTCATCATGCCAATCCTTTCAAGATAATTTAGAAGAGAGATTTTATTGATACTTTTTCCAGAAGTGCCCCAAATCCGTCAATTCTCTTGCCTGTCGCTGCCCTCCTACAGTCCACTCCTCCAATTGATTTTCTATAGAGTAGACAAAGATCGACACTGACACGGTCCTCTGCTCCATTCTCTACAAAATGCCAGTCACAGGGCTCTGGAGCAGAGCAGAGACATCCAGTATTGACGAGGCACAACCAGGCTGGCTGCTGTCCCCTGGCCAGCTGTTTACCAGGGTGTCTATCTGGACAGGGAAGATGGGGATGTAAAGCTAGTTATAGTTTTTCACATATTTTTAGAGATTTGTTTAGGAGTTAGCCTTGGAAGCGTAGGGATTCATATTTTGCCTAAAATAAAAAGTGTGGCAGTATCTGGGTGTTAATTAGGCTTGTTGTTGTTACACTTGTTTTGTTTTTGCCTCTAGGCCTAATGCTACTGCCTACTGCTTTGTTCTCCACAGCTCATGTAAAAAAACAAAACCTCTGAATTAAGAGAACATTGGAACCCATCTCATTATAATCACATACCCTGGCCTTTTAAATGGATCAAATTGAAAAAACACACAGTCACATTCACAGAAGAAGATTCATTCAATTATTTTTATTTGAACATGTATTTTCCAATTAGCCACTGAGTGTGGCCTTTGGAAAGTTGCCAGGGTTTTGGAGGAAGAGTAAAGTCCCAGCTGCTCTTAGGACTAGGGCTGGGCAAACCCTTACAAAAAAAGATTGCCGTTTTGAAACTGCAGTAAAAGTGCAGTAACTGCAGTTGAGTCGACTGGTATTTTGGACCCAGTATTTGCTGCATACTGCAGTTACTTACACTGCACTCTTACTGCACACTTTTTTCGTAAGGGTCATTAGGTTAATTTGGCGCAATGAACCAATTGCCCGTATCACAAGAATTAAGTTTCTGTTTTTATGATTGTTTCATTATTTTTGTTCTCGTCTACTTCTGTGCTGTGCGAAGTGTGCACCTTCCCACTCATACCAAACTCCTCCCCCTTTGACACACAACAACAAAGTTCACTTCTTCTTCTCTCAAAACAAGCAGTTTCAACTTGCTATTTGAGGTTTGGTCATATGGACACCGAAACACATTAAGACATTATTTTACTGTATCAACTCCTTAGGAACACCTAATAGGTGTTGGTATGACCTTAATAATTCCATATCATGTAGTCTGTCTCGTCATTGTTGGTAATCAAGCCTTACTACAGTTTTGTCTGCAAATATTTTTATATTTTTTTATATATTTTTTTAACCAGGCAAGTCAGTTAAGAACATATTCTTATTTTCAATGACGGCCTGGGAACAGTGGGTTAACTGCCTGTTCAGGGGCAGAACGACAGATTTGTACCTTGTCAGCTCGGGGGTTTGAACTCACAACCTTCCGGTTACTAGTCCAACGCTCTAACCACTAGGCTACGCTGCCGCCCCAAATATGATGATTGAGTTTGAGTCATACATGCCACGCAGTCATGGGTGAACAGGGAGTACAGGAGGGGGCTGCGGTAAGCAAATTGAAGCAAATTGAAGCAAATTGAAGTGGGTCTAGGGTGACCGGTAAGTTGGAGGTGATATGAACCTTGACTAGTCTCTCAAAGCACTTCATGATGACTCTCGTGTCTGAGCCGTTGACTTGCGACTCCACTTAGTCTCTCTACTCACATTGTGCTTGCTTGATTGCCTTGCGGAGGGAATAACTACACTGTTTGTATCGGCCATATTGCCAGTTGCCTTTCCATGGTTAAATGCGGCGGTACGCATCTATCCTCGGTTTCTGGTTAAGGTAGGTTTTAATAGTCAAAGTGGGTATAACATTTCCTATACACTTTCTTATAAACTCACTCACTGAATTAGTGTATACGTCAATATGATTCCCTGAGGCTACCCGGAACATATCCCAGTCTGCTGATCAAAACAATCTTGAAGCGTGGATTCCGATTGGTCAGACCAGCATTGACTAGTCCTTAGCACGGGTGTTTCCTATTTGAGTTTCTGCCTATAGGAGCGGAGGAGCAAAATAGAGCCGTGGTCAGATTTGCCAAAAGGAGAGCAGGGGAGGGCCTTGTATGCATCGCGGAAGTTAGAGTAACAGTGGTACAGTATTTTGCCTGCGCGAGTGCTACAGATGATATGCTGATACAATTTAGGTAGCCTTGTTCTCAAATTAGCTTTGTTCAAGTCCCCAGCTACAATAAATGCAGCCTCAGGATATATGGTTTCCAGTTTGCATAGAGTCCAGTGAAGTTCCTTCCTTGGTATCGGCCTGAGGTGGGTTATACACAGCTGTGACAATAACGGAAGAGAATTCTCTTGGGAGATAATACGGTCGGTATTTGATTGTGAGGAATTCTAGGTCAGGTGACCAAAAGGACTAGAGTTCCTGTATGTTGTTACAATTACACCATGAGTCATTAATCATAAAACATACATACCCCGCTAGCACTTTCAGAATTACTCACTCCAACAGCCACCCAGTCAGCCAGTGTTTGTGTGAGACAGCTTCTTACTGCCCTTGGGAGTCTCATTCAACAACCCATCGCAAAGGATTTTTCCTCTTTCAATTAAAGACATTGTATGCTTCAATCAATATTTGCTTGCACTCATTCTGGTTGAATGCGTTGTGAATGTGTGACATCGATCACAATTGAGGGTGTTCCGAAGCCACTTTGATCCAGTTGGCACTACAATGGAAGTGTTTTGTCTTTTATTGTTTTGCGCTCTCTCATGCGTGCACGCACACACACCGCTAAGACTTAGGCTAGTCAACGGCGTATGATTGTCACCAAGTCCCAGGGTACAAAGTGTGGTTTTTCCCTTGGATATCATCTCTCTTGCTCTCTCGCCCTCTCCATGTCTCTGCCGTTCCTTTTGAGGCTCTAGTCCATTAGCGTGGAGGTCCTGAAGGCCAACTGCTGCTTGTACACTAAGTGGCTGGCTGCGACA
Source organism: Oncorhynchus gorbuscha (assembly GCF_021184085.1). Classification (NCBI taxonomy): domain Eukaryota; kingdom Metazoa; phylum Chordata; class Actinopteri; order Salmoniformes; family Salmonidae; genus Oncorhynchus; species Oncorhynchus gorbuscha. The sequence goes on along the minus strand of NC_060181.1, from coordinate 85,603,654 downwards.
ACACATACAGCATAAGCTAGGTTAGCCGCTGGCCATGGAAGAGACTAGAGATGGAGTTAGATCAAGTTCAGGGCCAGCCACTCTACTCCAAGTAGGCCAGATAGATAAGCCCCAGTTGGACGGCAGGTTGGTTGGCAGGAGACACACTTGCCCTGGGTTGTTTATGACTGGAGAGAGAGATGAATAGATGGGTATGACAGATAAGTATAAGTGACAGTTATTGCTACAGATTCCTGGAGTTTGGCTATTTGTAACAGTAGGCTGTTGCTATCTCTCATGTTTCCCTGTTTCCTTCGCTCTCTCTCTCTCTCTCTCTCTCTCTCCCTGCCTGCCTCAGGCATGCCCTGGCACCAAGAATGGACTAGACTGTGTCTCCTGGTTTTGTGAGGCAGAGAAGCACAAGAGAAGGCTAGAATCGGAGACCGGAGGAGAGTGAACTGCAGGCGAGCTGAATACAGAGTATCCCTGTTCATACGAACAAGGCTATCAAACTGTCACAGGCCACTAGCAGGTCATACTGTAGCAAGTGTGTGTGTGTACCTATATGATACACTTAGAAATACACAAACGAGAGAAAGAGAGTTGGGGGAGATTTCTCCTTTTTCCTAGACATATTGATGTATTTACAGAGGATTTTGACATTTACCATCTCAGATTTCTGTAGTTAGGTAAGATTAGCGTTTCTGAAACAATATTTTGCTGAAATGTAATTTTATCACTGAGAAATTAAGCTAATTGATTGCACTCAAATTGGCCATTTTAATTCATTGGATTCATATAATCGTAAATAAATATAGTACCGAACATCTGATTTGGACCTTAATGATTCCTAATAATGAGGACATGAGGAGTCCAATTAAAGAACAGGGTAACAGAACTATTTTCACCCCCCTCAGATTTTTTTCACATTTTGTTTAGCGTTACAAAGTGGGATTCAATTAAATTTCATTCTGTTTTTTTCCTTCTATTTCTATATATATATTATATTTCTATATACTATATTTTTTATATTTAATTTGTATTATTTTGTAAAAAATATATATATATATATATATATAAGTATTCAAGTATTCACCCCCTTTGTTTAGACAAGCTTATTTTAGTTCTGGAGTAAAATTTGTCTAAACAAATCGCATAATAAGTTCCATGGACTCAGTATGAATTAATAGGGGTTGACATGACTTTTTAATGACATGAAATGCAAACGAATCCTTGTGTTTGGGGCATGCTTGACATTGGCATAGAATGGGGAGTTTATCAGGATAAAAAGAAACGGAATAGGGCTAAGCACAGGCAAAATCCTAGAGGAAAACTTGGTTCAGTCTGCTTTCCACCAGACACTGGGAGATTAATTCACCTTTCAACAGGACAGTCATTTACAACACAAGGCCACATCTACACTGGAGTTGCTTACCACCAAAGTTACAGATTGGACTTATATCTGCTTTACAAATCTATTGCAAGACTTGACAACTGCTGTCTATCCATGATCCCCAATAGTTTAGAAACAAATAACATCAGCCTTCCTGCAACATTATCTTGTAGAAATCTATTTTGAACTCTGAGAAACTAAGCTAATTGATTGCACCTAAATTGGCCATTTTTAAATGATAGGATTAATTTAACATTCAATTTTCTAACAATGAGTAAGACATGAGGGAATCCAAATAAGTGGTCAAAACATCACGAACCCCATGCCAATACTACCCCATCAACAGATATATGAGAGAGAGAGAGAGAGAAAGAGAGAGAGAGAGAGAGAGAGAGAGAGAGAGAGAGAGAGAGAGAGAGAGAGAGAGAGAGAGAGATTCAGAGAGAGAGAGAACAGATGAGAGAGAGAGAGAGAGAGAGAGAGAGAGAGAGAGAGAGAGAGAGAGAGAGAGAGAGAGAGAGAGAGAGAGAGAGAGAGAGAGAGAGAGAGAGAGAGAGAGAGAGAGAGAGAGAGAGAGAGAGAGAGAGAGAGAGAGAGAGAGAGAGAGAGAGAGAGAGAGAGAGAGAGAGAGAGAGAGAGAGAGAGAGAGAGAGAGATGTGGACGTACTAAGGCTACACCATGTCATTGTGTGGAAAGACATTTTGAAAAGCACCTTTTAGTTAATGCTTTCTTCCCCTTCTCTCATCCTTGTAGCTGTCTGGGGAACCTACACCAATATGAGGTACAGTATGCTTTAATGACGATTTCCGTTCTTCATAAAACAAATGCATGGCTACCATGAACTTACTACACTGTCTGTCCCCTCTTTCATGCCATTCCTTTTCTATCCATTCTGTTGCAATCCATTTAACTTGTTTCCCTACCCACTTTACTCCCTTCACCCTTAATTGCATTGGATAGACTAAAAACACACTCAACAACCCAGGACTGTTCGGGAGTTATACTCTCTCTATATATATATATATATATAGTATAAGTCTCAACAACCCAGGACTGTTCGGGAGTTATACTCTCTCTATATATATATATATATATATATTATAGATTATATATATATATATATAGTATAAGTCTCAACAACCCAGGACTGTTCGGGAGTTATACTCTCTCTCTATATATATATATATATATTATAGATTATATATATATATATATAGTATAAGTCTCAACAACCCAGGACTGTTCGGGAGTTATACTAAGTCTCAACAATCTTGTTTTCCGTTAGATGGACTCTGCACCAAAAGCACTTTAAATGATTTTTATCCTGGATCCTAGTGTTCATGTTTTGATTCTTATAGCTTGTAATCGGGGTTGGATTTAGACTGTAAACAGAACATGAGTTGGCTTAGCTAGCCAATTAACCATGTTACATCACTGAGTTGGCTTAGCTAGCCAATTCACCATGTTACATCACTGAGTTGGCTTAGCTAGCCAATTAACCATGTTACATCACTGAGTTGGCTTAGCTAGCCAATTAACCATGTTACATCACTGAGTTGGCTTAGCTAGCCAATTCACCATGTTACATCACTGAGTTGGCTTAGCTAGCCAATTCACCATGTTACATCACTGAGTTGGCTTAGCTAGCCAATTCACCATGTAACATCACTGAGTTGGCTTAGCTAGCCAATTAACCATGTTACATCACTGAGTTGGCTTAGCTAGCCAATTCACCATGTTACATCACTGAGTTGGCTTAGCTAGCCAATTCACCATGTTACATCACTGAGTTGGCTTAGCTAGCCAATTCACCATGTTACATCACTGAGTTGGCTTAGCTAGCCAATTCACCATGTTACATCACTGAGTTGGCTTAGCTAGCCAATTCACCATGTTACATCACTGAGTTGGCTTAGCTAGCCAATTCACCATGTTACATCACTGAGTTGGCTTAGCTAGCCAATTCACCATGTTACATCACTGAGTTGGCTTAGCTAGCCAATTCACCATGTTACATCACTGAGTTGGCTTAGCTAGCCAATTCACCATGTTACATCACTGAGTTGGCTTAGCTAGCCAATTCACCATGTTACATCACTGAGTTGGCTTAGCTAGCCAATTCACCATGTTACATCACTGAGTTGGCTTAGCTAGCCAATTCACCATGTTACATCACTGAGTTGGCTTAGCTAGCCAATTCACCATGTTACATCACTGCGTTGGTTGTTGATGTGAGCAACCAGGTGAGCTACTGTTTGATATATAAATGGACAAAGGAGAGAGAAGAGCAACCATGTAGGACCAGCAGTGCAGATGATATAACTAGGGGTGTAGAAAGCACACGCGGGGATGCACTCTGGGTTTCCCTGTTTTTCTGTCTAATGTTCTCTCTATCTCTTCTCTCTGTCTCACTGTGGGTCTCTCGCTCTTTCTCTCTGTCTCCTTCTCCTGATCCATGTGCGTTCATAGCCTTTCTGTGTGTGTGTATTATGTGTGTCTGATTCTTAGGTGTGTCTGTGGGTCGGTCCGAAGTCAGGGATGGAAAGTTGCACTGTCATGCCGAGGGGAGGGTGATGTGGGTCTTTCACTGTGACTGTTTTGACATGGGCCTGTTGCTGTGATCATCTTACCGCCACCCTGGCAGTCAAGATTCCTGACCGCAGTCAAATTCCACGTGACCGTTGAGTCACGGTAATCTCCTCTTATGCACTCTGAACATGCGTTGGTAGCACCCAACTTGCTAACAACCGTCAGGTCGCTAATGGCCTGGTACTCAGGGCTCTATTTTCCCTCTAACCACTCTGAAATCAATGGAAATACAATGGAAAATCACATGAAACACTTATCATCAAAACAGTATAATGCTTTTAAAACCCTCACTGTGATGATCAATTTGAAGAGGTTGAAACCGTTATTGTGGATGTTGTTTCAAAGCCTAACACAGCAAAATAGACAGCTCTTTCAAAAGTGATGACTAATTCAGACACCCATATGCATGTTAGAGCTTCTGCATAGGCTTATAAACTGGGAGTACAAAAGGAATTGTCTGAAGAGCTCCGTTCTCCAGATCTGTGCCTCGACACAATCCTGTCTCGGAGCTCTACGGACAATTCCTTCGACCTCATGGCTTGGTTTTTGCTCTGACATGCACTGTCAACTGAGGGACCTTTATATAGACAGGTGTGTGCCTTTCCAAATAATGTCCAATCAATTGAATTTAATACAGGTGGAATGCAATCGAGTTGTAGAAACATCTCAAGGATGATCAATGGATAAAAGATGCACCTGAGCTAAATTTGGAGTCTCATGGCAAAGGGTCTGAATACTTACAGTGCCTTGCAAAAGTATTCACACCTTGGCTTTTTCCCTATTTTGTTGCATTACAACCTGTAATTTAAGTGGATTTTTATTTTTATTTCATGTAACAAAATAGTCCAAACATTGAAATGTCTTGTAAAGGCCTAGTCAAAGCCCAGACCTCAATCCAATTGAGAATCTGTGGTATGACTTAAATATAGCTGTACACCAGCGGAACCCATCCAACTTGAAGGAGCTGGAGCAGTTCTGCCTTGATGTGCCAAGCTTATAGAGACATACCCCAAGAGACATGCAACTGTAATTGCTGCAAAAGGTGGTTCTACACACTATTGGCTTTGAGGGGTGAATAGTTAGAATATAGAGTAGGCCTACAAGCCCTCAGTCCAGCTTCTCTCAGCCTATTGCATTCCTGGTGTAACTCTATTGGCTTTGAGGGGTGAATAGTTAGAATATAGAGTAGGCCTACAAGCCCTCAGTCCAGCTTCTCTCAGCCTATTGCATTCCTGGTGTAACTCTATTGGCTTTGAGGGGTGAATAGTTAGAATATAGAGTAGGCCTACAAGCCCTCAGTCCAGCTTCTCTCAGCCTATTGCATTCCTGGTGTAACTCTATTGGCTTTGAGGGGTGAATAGTTACGCTCAAGTGTTCTGTTTTTTTGTTGTTGTCTCATTTCTTGTTTGTTTCACAATAAAACATATTTTGCGTGGTAGGCATGTTGTGTAAATCAAATGATACAAACCCCCCCAAAATTATATTTTAATTCCAGGTTGTAAGGCAACAAAATAGGAAAAATGCCAAGGGGGTGAATACTTTCGTAAGCCACTGTATGTAAATAAAGTATCTTTTTATTTTGAGTACATCGCTTTTGTCATTATGGGGGTATAGTGTAGTGATTGCTGATTATTTATGTGGCTGTAACATAATGTGGGAAAAAGGAGAGGAAGGGGGGGACAGAGGGAGAGAGAGGGGATTGGAGGGAGAGAGAGAGGGGGATTGGAGGGAGAGAGAGAGGGGGATTGGAGGGAGAGAGAGAGGGGGATTGGAGGGAGAGAGAGAGGGGGATTGGAGGGAGAGAGAGAGGGGGATTGGAGGGAGAGAGAGAGGGGGATTGGAGGGAGAGAGAGAGGGTGATTGGAGGGAGAGAGAGGGGGATTGGAGGGAGAGGGAGGGGGATTGGAGGGAGAGAGAGGGGGATTGGAGGGAGAGAGAGGGGGATTGGAGGGAGAGAGAGGGGGATTGGAGGGAGAGAGAGAGGGGGATTGGAGGGAGAGAAAGAGGGGGATTGGAGGGAGAGAAAGAGGGGGATTGGAGGGAGCAAATTATGCAATATAGGGAATGAGAGGAAGTGGAGGAGTAAAGGGGGTGGACAGACAGACAACCAGACACAGACAGAAGGGGAGAGGAGGTGGAGGAGTGGGGGACAGACAGACAACCAGACACAGACAGAAGGGGGAGAGGAGGTGGGGGACAGACAGACAACCAGACACAGACAGAAGGGGAGAGGAGGTGGAGGAGTGGGGGACAGACAGACAACCAGACACAGACAGAAGGGGGAGAGGAGGTGGAGGAGTGGGGGACAGACAGACAACCAGACACAGACAGAAGGGGGAGAGGAGGTGGAGGAGTGGGGGACAGACAGACAACCAGACACAGACAGAAGGGGGAGAGGAGGTGGAGGAGTGGGGGACAGACAGACAACCAGACACAGACAGAAGGGGGAGAGGAGGTGGAGGAGTGGGGGACAGACAGACAACCAGACACAGACAGAAGGGGGAGAGGAGGTGGAGGAGTAGGGGACAGACAGACAACCAGACACAGACAGACAGGGGTGGAGGAGGTGGAGGACAGACAGACAACCAGACACAGACAGACAGGGGTGGAGGAGGTGGAGGACAGACAGACAACCAGACACAGACAGACGGGGGAGAGGAGGTGGAGGAGTGGGGGACAGACAGACAACCAGACACAGACGGACAGGAGTGGAGGAGGTGGAGGACAGACAGACAACCAGACACAGACAGACGGGGGTGGAGGAGTGGGGGACAGACAGACAAACAGACACAGACAGACGGGGGTGGAGGAGGTGGAGGACAGACAGACAACCAGACACAGACAGACGGGGGTGGAGGAGGTGGGGGACAGACAGACAACCAGACACAGACAGACGGGAGTGGAGGAGGTGGAGGACAGACAGACAACCAGACACAGACAGACGGGGGTGGAGGAGTGGGGGACAGAGACAACCAGACACAGACAGACGGGGGTGGAGGAGTGGGGGACAGAGACAACCAGACACAGACAGACGGGGGTGGAGGAGTGGGGGACAGACAGACAACCAGACACAGACAGACGGGGGTGGAGGAGTGGGGGACAGAGACAACCAGACACAGACAGACGGGGGTGGAGGAGTGGGGGACAGACAGACAACCAGACACAGACAGACGGGGGTGGAGGAGTGGGGGACAGAGACAACCAGACACAGACAGACGGGGGTGGAGGAGTGGGGGACAGAGACAACCAGACACAGACAGACGGGGGTGGAGGAGTGGGGGACAGAGACAACCAGACACAGACAGACGGGGGTGGAGGAGTGGGGGACAGACAGACAACCAGACACAGACAGACGGGGGTGGAGGAGTGGGGGACAGACAGACAACCAGACACAGACAGACGGGGGGGTGGAGGAGTGGGGGACAGACGGACAACCAGACACAGACAGACGGGGGTGGAGGAGTGGGGGACAGAGACAACCAGACACAGACAGACGGGGGTGGAGGAGTGGGGGACAGACAGACAACCAGACACAGACAGACGGGGGTGGAGGAGTGGGGGACAGAGACAACCAGACACAGACAGACGGGGGTGAAGGAGTGGGGGACAGACAGACATATTGAGGCAGCGTGGGTACCTAAAAGTGGGCTTCCTGTGGTGAGCTATTGACTCTGGGCTGAAGTGATTAGAGTTTCATTCGTGCCTCACTGTATGTCTATCTCTCTAGATCCATACAGGAACATGGAGAGATGAAGATTGAGGAAAGGATTGACGAGGTGAGTGCTCTCTTCCTCACTGTTTTTCCCATCATGCAATGTATGATCAATATGAATAATATGTCCCCAGCACAAAATCCTCCGTCCAACAGTGCACACACACACACACACACACACACACACACACACACACACACACACACACACACACACACACACACACACACACACACACACACACACACACACACACACACACACACACACACACACACACACACACACACACACACACAGTACACAACACACACACACACACACACACACACACACACACACAGTACACACAGTACACAACACACACACACACACAGTACACACAGTACACACACACACTGACATGACTCTGTGTGTGAAGGCATTTTAATTCATACTCCCAGTCAGAGGCCTGACACCTGAGGTGTTCAACCATCTTGCCACTTTTCTCGTTGTGCTGCGAAGTTCAGTTTTTATCCTCTTTATCTGTGTCTTTGTTATATTTACCCTGAAGGTCCAAACTGAAGGCCCAAACACCTGCTGAGGTAGAGCTGTAAATGATGCAGATATAGATAGACTCACAGGCCCAATGGGAGGCATTACAAGTGATGATTTAGAGCAGGAATGGATGTCTGGAGACGCCTCCTCCTGGCAGGCCACACTGTGCTTCTGTTCCAGCTCATACTGAACACTGTGTCACCCTGGGATGTGTTTAGCAATGCGTACGGTTTGTTACTACAAGTGTTACTACAAGGTAGTGAATATGGATTGGCTATCACTGTGTGGGAGAGAGACAATTATCAGTCTGTTACTGAATGGCATCTTTATCTCTGTCAATTTCCTCATTAGAATAGGGCTCTTTTGTATCTTACGGTTCAAAGTGGCTCTGAAGACTCATTTCTGGGTGTCTGCGCAGGCTTTTATCCAGGGTGACATTTCTCCCCAGACACACTGATCTCTGATTAGACCTCTCATGCCATTAGGGGGGGTGTGTTGTTGTCTGGGAATGTAACAAGCAAAACTGTGTGTGTGTGCGTGCGTGTGTGTGTGCGGGTACAATGCAAGCTTAAGGGAATACAACAAACGAAATGATTGATGTGTCACTTAGTCTTGTCGTCGGGTGCGTTTGTAAACCCGACAGGCAAAACAGTTCCACATGACATCACTCCTCAGCAGATGAGCATTACCTTTACACTGTGTGTGTCCTTACAGCAGGATAATACCATGGTAACACATTATCCCTGCAGGATCAGTCTTATCTGTCTTTATATTCTTCTCTCTATCTGTCTCTCTTTCTCACAGGCAGTTGCTCCCCTCAGAGAGAAGATCCGGGATCTGGAGCTGAGGTATGTCTGTTTCATCACACACCTGCAAGCAAACACACATACACACAAACGCAAGTAAACAAACACACACACACACACACATTAAATCAAATGTTATTGGTCTCATACACTTATTAATCAGATGTTATTGTGGGTGTAGCGAAGTGCTTGAGTTCCTAGCTCCAACAGTGAAATAATATCTAACAATTCACAACAATACACAAATCTCAAAGTAAAAGAATGGAATAAAGAAATGTATAAATATTAGGACGAGCAATGTCAGGACGGCATTGACTAGAATACAGTACACACACACACACACACACACACACACACACACACACACACACACACACACACACACACACACACACACACACACACACACACACACACACACACACACACACACACACACACACACACACATGCAGAGTTAATCTCCCAGCAGTGGAATGCTTATTCATACCTGGTCTGCTGTGCTGCAGATGCTCCATATCTTACACAGGCAATCTACAGTTCAAACAATAATAATGCAGAACACCCCGCCTCAGTTTTGGTAAACAGCTATTATAATATTTCATATATAGTAATACATAAATGGAGCTATGGGTGGGTGTCTCCGAGAGAGAGGGACTGTGTCTCCGAGAGAGAGGGACTGTGTCTCCGGACTGTGTCTCCGAGAGAGAGGGACTGTGTCTCCCGAGAGAGAGGACTGTGTCTCCGAGAGAGAGGGACTGTGTCTCCGAGAGAGAGGGACTGTGTCTCCGAGAGAGAGGGACTGTGTCTCCGAGAGAGAGGGACTGTGTCTCCGAGAGAGAGGGACTGTGTCTCCGAGAGAGAGGGACTGTGTCTCCGAGAGAGAGGGACTGTGTCTCCGAGAGAGAGGGACTGTGTCTCCGAGAGAGAGGGACTGTGTCTCCGAGAGAGAGGGACTGTGTCTCCGAGAGAGAGGGACTGTGTCTCCGAGAGAGAGAGGGGGACTGTGTCTCCGAGAGAGAGAGGGGGACTGTGTCTCCGAGAGAGAGAGGGGGACTGTGTCTCCGAGAGAGAGAGGGGGGACTGTGTCTCCGAGAGAGAGAGGGGACTGTGTCTCCGAGAGAGGGGGGGACTGTGTCTCCGAGAGAGAGAGGGGGACTGTGTCTCCGAGAGAGAGACTGTGGGGTGTCTCCGAGAGAGAGAGGGGGACTGTGTCTCGAGAGGGGGGACTGTGTCTCCGAGAGAGAGAGAGAGGGGACTGTGTCTCCGAGAGAGAGAGAGGGGGGACTGTGTCTCCGAGAGAGAGAGAGGGGGGACTGTGTCTCCGAGAGAGAGAGAGGGGGACTGTGTCTCCGAGAGAGAGAGAGGGGGGACTGTGTCTCCGAGAGAGAGAGAGGGGGACTGTGTCTCCGAGAGAGAGAGAGGGGGGACTGTGTCTCCGAGAGAGAGAGAGAGGGGGACTGTGTCTCCGAGAGAGAGAGAGGGGGGGACTGTGTCTCCGAGAGAGAGAGAGGGGGGACTGTGTCTCCGAGAGAGAGAGAGGGGGGGACTGTGTCTCCGAGAGAGAGAGAGGGGGACTGTGTCTCCGAGAGAGAGAGAGGGGGACTGTGTCTCCGAGAGAGAGAGAGGGGGACTGTGTCTCCGAGAGAGAGAGAGAGGGGGACTGTGTCTGTGTCTCGAGAGAGAGAGAGGGGGACTGTGTCTCCGAGAGAGAGAGAGGGGGACTGTGTCTCCGAGAGAGAGAGAGGGGGGGACTGTGTCTCCGAGAGAGAGAGAGACTGTGTCTCCGAGAGGGGAGGGGGACTGTGTCTCCGAGAGAGAGGGGGACTGTGTCTCCGAGAGAGAGGGGGGGACTGTGTCTCCGAGAGAGAGAGAGGGGGACTGTGTCTCCGAGAGAGAGAGAGGGGGACTGTGTCTCCGAGAGAGAGAGAGGGGGACTGTGTCTCCGAGAGAGAGGGGGGACTGTGTCTCCGAGAGAGAGAGAGGGGGACTGTGTCTCCGAGAGAGGGGGGGACTGTGTCTCCGAGAGAGAGAGGGACTGTGTCTCCGAGAGAGAGAGGGGACTGTGTCTCCGAGAGAGAGAGAGACTGTGTCTCCGAGGGGACTGTGTCTCCGAGAGAGAGAGAGGGGACTGTGTCTCCGAGAGGGGAGGGGGACTGTGTCTCCGAGAGAGAGAGAGGGGGACTGTGTCTCCGAGAGAGAGAGAGGGAGAGGGACTGTGTCTCCGAGAGAGAGAGAGGGGACTGTGTCTCCGAGAGAGAGAGGGGGGACTGTGTCTCCGAGAGAGAGAGAGGGGGACTGTGTCTCCGAGAGAGAGAGAGGGGGACTGTGTCTCCGAGAGAGAGAGAGAGGGGGACTGTGTCTCCGAGAGAGAGAGAGAGACTGTGTCTCCGAGAGAGAGAGAGGGGACTGTGTCTCCGAGAGAGAGAGAGGGGGACTGTGTCTCCGAGAGAGAGAGAGGGGGACTGTGTCTCCGAGAGAGAGAGAGGGGGACTGTGTCTCCGAGAGAGAGAGAGGGGGACTGTGTCTCCGAGAGAGAGAGAGAGGGACTGTGTCTCCGAGAGAGAGAGAGGGGGACTGTGTCTCAGAGAGAGAGAGAGGGGACTGTGTCTCAGAGAGAGAGAGAGAGAGGGACTGTGTCTCAGAGAGAGAGAGAGAGAGGGACTGTGTCTCAGAGAGAGAGAGAGGGGACTGTGTCTCCGAGAGAGAGAGAGGGACTGTGTCTCAGAGAGAGAGAGAGGGACTGTGTCTCAGAGAGAGAGAGAGGGACTGTGTCTCAGAGAGAGAGAGGGGGACTGTGTCTCAGAGAGAGAGAGAGGGACTGTGTCTCAGAGAGAGAGAGGGTGTGTGTGTGTGTCAAGAGGTTGGGTGTGTGTGTGTCAAGAGGTTGGGTGTGTGTGTGTGTCTGAGACACTGGAGGTGGCAGAACGGAGTGGTTGGGGTGTAGGGTTTGAGCATAGCCTGAAGGTAGGGAGGGTCAGTTTCTCTTGCACCGTGGTCTTGTTGTGGATGTGAGCTTGAACTGGTAGCCAGTGGTGTGTGCAGAGTGACATGGGGTTACTTTGTAAGGTTGAACACCAGGCAGGCTGTCGCGTTCTGGATAAGTTGCAGAGGTTTGATGGCACAAGGTAGCTCAGGGAGCCCAGCCAACAGAGAGCTGCAATAGTTTAGACGGGAGTTGACCAAATCTGCGCCGCTTCCTGTGTGAGGTAGGGTCCTACTCTGCAGCTGTTGTAGAGCATGAACCTGCAGGAGCAAGTCACAGCTTTGATGTTTGCAGAGAATGACAGGGTGTTGCATTTCGCTACACTCGCAATAACATCTGCTAACCATGTGTATGTGAACAATGAAATTTGATTTGTTGTCCAGAGCCCAATGTTCTGTTTCTCTAGAGAGAAATCGGATCATTCACGAGAGAAATCAAATCAAGAACTATGTAAGAGAGTTGTAGTTTTCATAAAGCAAAATATTCAACCTAGCTCATTGCAGAAACGTGGTAATTAACTACAATGACCATAATCCATTGCGCCCGTTCTTTCAGGCTCGGACAGAGACTTTTACAACTACAACTAGGTTTGATGCACACAGACCGCATGAGAGAGGAACGTGCACAACACAACAACGAGAAGGAGGGATAAAATTCCCCTTTTTAATTTTGTAATTTAAAAAAAAATGTTTTATTTTACTTTCATGTAATTAGGCAAGTCAGTTAAGAACAAATTCTTATTTTCAATGACGACAGATTTTGACCTTGTCAGCTTAGGGATCTGCCGCCCAATTGTACATCCTGCAAGAGCGAAATGTGTCAGTCTGGCGATGATTCTGCTGCAGAACATGTCATCTTTGCAAAACAATGGCCACCCAACTGATACAATTAATCATGATATAGTCTTGTTCTGCCTACTTTGCTGTTTGCATTTCATTTAGAAGGTTTATGGGGAATGTATTTCTGTCTACCCACAAGATGCCAGTTATCATTAGCATCGCTACCTGGCTACATACGGACTGATACAAACGAGCGCACAAAACAGACAGACGGGCAATATTGCTGGAAATGAATTGGCATATATTGTGTTAAGTTTGGCTTTTTATGCCAGTAGTGGCTAACCAGGGTTGGGATAATGTCAATGTGGCTTTGATTGGAAAGTAGCCAGGAGCTTTATGTGTATGCCAGTTTGCGATGGAACACATAGAAAAACGCATGTACTTTCTTTCAGATTAGATTGGCAAGCTACTCACAGTGGGGATATGAGTTACTCATAGCTCGCGTTCTACCTGTTGGAGGCCCCTGATCTAGGAGCATGAGAACAAGAGGAGAGACGTTCAGCTTTGGCAGTGCAGGTCTCCATGATCTAGGAGGATGAGAACCAGACCAGAGAGGGTGAGCTTTGGTAGTGTGTAGAACCTCCATGACACAGAGGAGAGTAGTCTCAGTTGAGTGACCCATCTTGAAGCCTGACTAGTTAGGGTCAAGAAGATCATTCTGAGAGAGATGTTCAAAGACTGAATGCAAAGACTATTTTAGAGAGAAAAAGAAAGGGATACCGGTCTGTTTGTGTGAATCTGCAAACTAAAGCCCTGTGAGAATAGTGGGTGTTCTACCCTAAATCATTCTGGACGATAGTAGGTGTTAATGTTAATATTGGGGTAAGATCATGTTGGAGTTTGGTAACAGATAGCGGTGTTGATGTATCTTTCTGTCATTGGGGTGTGTGTGACTCCCAAGTCCCCTGTGCAGTGTAGTCTCTTGAGGCAGAGAGATCTGATTCCACTAACTAGGTTATCAGGTGTGAAGGACAAACTTGGTCATCGATCACACTGCTCCATCTATAAGGGCATACTTGTTCAGCCCTCCAGACACATTGTGCAGAGTCCTTGAGTTGGGCACTGTACCTCATTACAACCTCAATGAGATTTACCTGTGAAGTTATAGTCACTTACCTCCTTCTATTTCCTTCAGACTCACTCACTCATGAACGAGTGAATGAACACACACACACACACACACACACACACACACACACACACACACACACACACACACACACACACACACACACACACACACACACACACACACACACACACACACACACACACACACACACACACACACACACACACACACACACACACACACACACACACACACACACACACACACACACACACACACACACACACACACACACACACACACACACACACACACACACACACACACACACAGAGAGACACACACACACACAGAGACACAAACACACTAGGTTTGGTCAGTATCCAGATTTCCATACCTTCATAATGACCTTGTGCCATACCGGGATATTCGGTAATACCGGCACTGAACACAAAATGCGCTATTTTCAACCACCAATGAGCCTTCAAGAATCTAAAAGTTAGCAATGCTAACAAGCACTTGTAAAATCCCACAGAGAATGCTAAATTGTAAAATCCCACAGAGAACGCTAAATGCTAACAAGCACTTGTAAAATCCTACAGAGAATGCTAAATGCTAACAGTCTCTGGCCTAAAGTATTTTAAGGACAGGCATTCCAGGTCAAATTTATACAAGTAAGTTTAAAAAAATGCTACTCACAGTTTGCTGCACGGACAAAACAAATATTAGACCGCAAGGCTCTTGATCCAGGAGGGGGTTCTCTGATGTTACCATGACGCTTGAGTTTAGAACACGTGTCCCACAGAGGGGTGAGGGTCTGCGGTCTTCTCTCCTCCTTGGACTTAAATAAAAACGTTTAAAAAATGAAATAAGGTCACTAGTTATTACGTAACTCCCCTCACCTGGTTGTCTGTCTTAATTGAAAGGCAAAAAACAAAAATCCGTGGACACCAGGCCCTCCATGGAATGAGTTTCTCCCACCCTTGTTTTAGAAGAAGCTAACCACTTAGCTAGATATCTAACTATTTACTAAATTAGCATACCAAATGCACAACTGCAGAGCATTTATCACATTTTCATACAGTTAACTTGATAGTTATGAGATATCTTGCAGGCAAACATTTAGTTGTGAACTCTATACTGTAACTAGATCACATGCCGAGTGCTGCACGACAGTGAGTGACTAGCAAGGCTCCAGTCTCTCGTTGTTGTGTGCTTGTAAACAAACACTATGTGACTGGAGACTACCAGTACGCTTCATAATGAACAATGATGTGACTGGAGACTACCAGTACGCTTCATAATGAACAATGATGTGACTGGAGACTACCAGTACGCTTCATAATGAACAATGATGTGACTGGAGACTACCAGTACGCTTCATAATGAACAATGATGTGACTGGAGACTACCAGTGAACAATGATGTGACTGGAGACTACATAATGAACAATGATGTGACTGGAGACTACCAGTACGCTTCAACAATAATGAACAATGATGTGACTGGAGACTACCAGAACAATGATGTGACTGGAGACTACCAGTACATGAACAATGATGTGATGAACAATGATGTGACTGGAGACTACCAGTACGCTTCAGTATGAACAATGATGTGACTGGAGACTACCAGTACGCTTCAGTATGAACAATGTGACAGGTGAAATGAAGAATGTCATCTCCTAATGTATTGCACAAGTTGACCGCAGGTATTTACTCAAAAGGTAGCTACAAATATTCACATTTATATATATATATATTTATATAAACAAAACTTCTAAGACAATGTACAGAACAAAAAGATAAATGCAACATGCAACAATTTCAAAGATTTTACTGAGTTCCAGTTCATATAAGGAATAAATAAATTAGGCCCTCATCTATGGATTTCACATGACTGGGAATACAGATATGCATCTGTTGGTCACAGATACCTTAATTAAAGGTAGGGAGGTGGATCAGAAACCCAGTTAGTGTCTGATGTGACCACCTTTCGCCTCATGCAGCGCAACACATCGCCTTCACATGGAGTTGAACAGGCTGTTGATTGTGCCTTGTGGAATGTTGTCCCACTTCTCTTCAATGACTGTGTGCAGTAGCTGGATATTGGCGGTAACTGGAACACACTTGTCGTATAAGTCGGTCCAGAGCATCCCACACATGCTCAATGGGTGACTGGTGAGTGTGCAGGTCATAGAAGAACTGGGCCATTTTCAGCTTCCAGGAGTTGTGTTCAGATCCTTGTGACATGGGCCATGCATTATCATGCTGAAACATGAGCTGATGGTGGCAGATGAATGGCACAACATTGGGCCTCAGGATCTCGTCACGGTATCTCTACATTCAAATTGCCATTGATAAAATGCAATTGTGTTCGTTGTTTGTAGCTTATGCCTGCCCATACTATAAACCCACTGCCACCACGGGGCACTCTGTTCACACGACGCCATACACGTGGTCTGTGGTTGTGAGGTGGGTTGGACATGCAGCAGAATTTTCAAAAATGATGGTAGAGAAATTAACATTAAATTCTCTGGCAACAGCTCTGGTGGAAATTTCTGCAGTCAGCATGCAAATTGCACACACTCTCAACTTGAGACCTCTGTGGCATTGTTGTGTGACAAAACGGCACATTTTAAAGTTGCCTTTTGTTGGCCTCAGCACAAGGTGCACCTGTGTAAACAGCATGGTCATTAATCAGCTTCTTGATATGCCACATTTGTCAGTTGGATGGATTATCTTGGCAGAGGAGAAATGCTCACTAACAGGGAAGTAAACACATTAGTGAAACATGGGGACCAACTCTACATGTTGTGTTTATATTTTGGTTCAGTGTAGTTTCAACGTTAAACACGGCCAAATTGGATGGAAATCTAATTTCGCCCTAACGGCACATTTTTCAGAGATAAGTAGTGAGGGGGACAAATCGGTAGTGAGGGGGACAAATCGGTAGTGAGGGGGACAAATCGGTAGTGAGGGGGACAAATCGGTAGTGAGGGGGACAAATCGGTAGTGAGGGGGACAAATCGGGGAGGGGGACAAATCGGTAGTGAGGGGGACAAATCGGTAGTGAGGGGGACAAACCGGTAGTGGGGGGACAAATCGGTAGTGGGGGGTGGGGACAAATCGGTAGTGGGGGGACAAATCGGTAGTGGGGGGACAAATCGGTAGTGGGGGGGGGGGGGAGGGTGGGGGGAGAAGGACAAATGGTAGACAAATCGGCAGGAAAAATCGGTAGTGAGGGAGAAGGACTGAGAAGCAGGAAAAAATCTATCGGTTTTTGCAAATCAATCCCAGAACAACAGCAAAGGACCTTGTGAAGATGCTGGCGGAAACAGGTTCAAAAGTATCTATATCCACAGTAAAACGAGTCCTATATCGACATAACCCGAAAGACCACTCAGCAAGGAAGAAGTCACTGCTCCAAAACCGCCACAAAAACCCAGACTGCGGTTTGCAACTGCACATGGGGACAAAGATCGTACTTTTTGGAGAAATGTCCTCTGGTCTGATGAAACAAATATAGAATTGTTTGGGCATAATGACCATCATTATGTTTGGAGGAAAAAGGGGGAGGCTTGAACGCCGAAGAACACCTTCCCAACCGTGAAGCACGGTGGTGGGAGCATGTTGTGGGGGTGTTTTGCTGCAGAAGGGACTGGTGCACTTCACAAATATATATTTGGACATATTGAAGCAACATCTCAAGGCACCAGTCAGGAAGTTAAAGCTTGGTCGCAAATGGGTCTTGACCCCAAACATACTTCCAAAGTTGTGGCAAAATGGCTTAAGGACAACAAAGTCAAGGTATTGGAGTGGCCATCACAAAGCCCTGACCTCAATCAGTTCTTGGAGGGGGGAATGACTCCTGTTCTGTTAGGTAACATATCGGCCCCACAATGGCCTGAATGGGCTGTGTGATTGGGGTGAAATAGTGAATATGTCTCCCTCTTTTCCTGAATGGTTTAGGAGGTAGATAGTTTGCAACTCCCCAAAGAAAAGTGTGTTGTCACGCTGGTTATGTGTTTTTTCCATCTCCCTGTGGCCCAGTCTCCCCTGTGGCCCAGTCTTCCCTGGGGGGGATATGGAGGGCCACGACTCACACTGCTCCCTGCCACGACTCACACTGCTCCCTGTCACGACTCACACTGCTCCCTGCCACGACTCACACTGCTCCCTGCCACGACTCACACTGCTCCCTGCCACGACTCGCACTGCTCCCTTTCACGACTCACACTGCTCCCTTTCACGACTCACACGGCTCCCTGCCACGACTCGCACGGCTCCCTGCCACGACTCGCACGGCTCCCTGCCACGACTCACACTGCTCCCTTTCACGACTCACACGGCTCCCTGCCACGACTCGCACGGCTCCCTGCCACGACTCGCACGGCTCCCTGCCACGCTCCCTTTCACGACTCACACGGCTCCCTGCCACGACTCACACTGCTCCCTTTCACACGGCTCCCTGCCACGACTCGCACGGCTCCCTGCCACGACTCGCACGGCTCCCTGCCACGACTCACACGGCTCCCTGCCACGACTCGCACGGCTCCCTGCCACGACTCACACGGCTCCCTGCCACGACTCACACGGCTCCCTGCCACGACTCACACGGCTCCCTGCCACGACTCACACTGCTCCCTGTCACGACTCACACTGCTCCACGACTGCACGGCTCCCTGCACTGCACCCTGTCACGACTCACACTGCTCCCTGTCACGACTCACACTGCTCCCTGCCACGACTCACACTGCTCCCTGCCACGACTCACACGGCCACGACTCACACTGCTCCCTGCCACGACTCACACTGCTCCCTGTCACGACTCACACTGCTCCCTGCCACGACTCACACGGCTCACACGGCTCCCTGTCACGACTCACACTGCTCCCTGTCACGACTCACACTGCTCCCTGTCACGACTCACACTGCTCCCTGCCACGACTCACACTGCTCCCTGTCACGACTCACACTGCTCCCTGTCACGACTCACACTGCTCCCTGCCACGACTCACACTGCTCCCTGCCACGACTCACACTGCTCCCTGCCACGACTCACACTGCTCCCTGTCACGACTCACACTGCTCCCTGTCACGACTCACACTGCTCCCTGCCACGACTCACACTGCTCCCTGCCACAATCACACTGCTCCCTGCCACAATCACACTGCTCCCTGTCACAATCACACTGCTCCCTGCCACAATCAGTGTTAACCCACAGGCCAGAGGGGCCAAGCCTAATAATAAGCCCAGATGATGTCCCTAAAGAGGTCCTCTACTGTTCTGTTCTGGACTGTTACTCATAATAATAATAATAATAATAATATATATAATAATATATGCCATTTAGCAGACGCTTTTATCCAAAGCGACTTACAGTCATGTGTGCATACATTCTACGTATGGGTGGTCCCGGGGATCGAACCCACTACCCTGGCGTTACAAGCGCCATGCTCTACCAACTGAGCTACAGAAGGACCATCTCTCAGCATGATAGACCCAGTAGCCTTACAGCTCTCATCAACATGATGCTCACACATGACTTATAGATGGATTTCATGGCTTTGATTTGTATTCATGTACTTTCCTCCAATCAAAGGTTTAATTTCTGGAATGTTTATCCTGATTTCCAGTTTCTCTCAGAAATACCCCCCTGTGAAGTTCCTCTCGGAGAAGGATCGGAAAAGGATTTTGGTGAGTGTTTCAAAAATGCAAGCACCCCACACACAAACACACACGTTCCTCTCTTACCTCTGAGATCACAACCCTGGACTTAAAGCATGAATCTGTTTCATGGCTCCATCTCCACCTCTTCTACCCATCCTCCTTTCCTGCTGCCCTCAGTCAGTCAGCCCTCTTAGACGTCCAATTACTTTTCAATTTTCTCTCTGGTCGTCATTCTTCCCTGGCTTGACACTCTTTAAAAAAAAATAAAAATATATATATATATATATATATATATATATATATATAACATATATTGCCCTGTGGAGAATCATACCTTTTTGATCAGATCTCTGCTCTGAAACCATGTCAGAGAAAATGTGTGTGTGTGAAATGTGTGTGTACGTTACTATGTGCCTGTGGCAGTAACTTCAGTGCCTGTCGTGTTGCTCTGAGGCTGAGAGCCCCAACAGGGTCATGATTTCCTGGGCTTGCATAAGCCACCACTCACTGGACACTTGAGTTGACTCCCCACTGAGCTGTCTGGCTGGCAAACCTACTTTCATACTAAACACATCCTCTCGTATACATCTGATCATTTCCCATTAGGGATTACACTTTCGGACAGGTCTGTTGTGTCTGTGCAGCTGGTTGGCTGACTGCTAGACCCGTATCCAAACATATTACACTTGCTCTTTAATGGACAACTAACAGCAACTAGCTTGAAGGCAGGTCTGTCTGACTGAAATGGTGCTTTCCCAATCTCAATATAAACAGCTTTCTATTCACCTCAGCCTATACTATTATTCTCTTTCTCCCCCATGTTATTCTCCCCCAAGTTAGATGTCCCAAGTTGTCTCTTGTATCTGAAGTTAAGATTTTACCAGAATTCAGACACACTGAAAGTTTGCTCTCTCTCCAGTCTTCCCTCTGTCATGGTTATCCTGAACTAGATCCATGTTACTCTGTCGTGGTTATCCTGAACTAGATCCATGTTACTCTGTCGTGGTTATCCTGAATTAGATCCATGTTATCCTGAACTAGATCCATGTTTCTCTGTCGTGGTTATCCTGAACTAGATCCATGTTACTCTGAAATGGTTATCCTGAACTAGATCCATGTTACTCTGAAATGGTTATCCTGAACTAGATCCATGTTACTCTGAAATGGTTATCCTGAACTAGATCCATGTTACTCTGAAATGGTTATCCTGAACTAGATCCATGTTACTCTGAAATGGTTATCCTGAACTAGATCCATGTTACTCTGAAATGGTTATCCTGAACTAGATCCATGTTACTCTGAAATGGTTATCCTGAACTAGATCCATGTTACTCTGAAATGGTTATCCTGAACTAGATCCATGTTACTCTGAAATGGTTATCCTGAACTAGATCCATGTTACTCTGTCGTGGTTATCCTGAACTAGATCCATGTTACTCTGAAATGGTTATCCTGAACTAGATCCATGTTACTCTGAAATGGTTATCCTGAACTAGATCATGTTACTCTGTCGTGGTTATCCTGAACTTGATCCATGTTACTCTGTCGTGGTTATCCTGAACTTGATCCATGTTACTCTGTCATGGTTATCCTGAACTAGATCCATGTTATCCTGAACTAGATCATGTTACTCTGTCGTGGTTATCCTGAATTGGATCCATGTTACTCTGAAATGGTTATCCTGAATTAGATCCATGTTACTCTGTCGAGATGGTTTTGGTGCCCTCTGTCTCCTCCCCGTCTCATGGTGTGATCCTCTATGCCCCGGTCTAGATCATAGGCAGGGTGACTTCGTGGGGTCTCTTTCTGTCTCCCTCCCTCCCTCATGGTGTAACCCTCTATCCCCTAGATAACGGGCGGCGCAGGCTTTGTTGGCTCCCATCTGACTGATAAGCTGATGATGGACGGCCATGAGGTGACGGTGGTGGACAACTTCTTCACTGGCCGCAAGAGGAACGTGGAGCATTGGATCGGCCACGAGAACTTTGAGCTCATCAACCACGACGTGGTGGAGCCGCTCTACATCGAGGGTGAGTGAACACGCGCACAGACACGCGCGCGCGCACAGACGCGCGCGCACAATCTCATATAGTGGCACATATAATAGGGACACTGAATAGACACGGATTGCCACACAGTACTGTAATCTCCTGCTTCGCTGAACTGGTGTTAGAAGACCAGGTGTGAGAATATACCACTAGATAGACTGAAACCTCTCTCTCTGCCCCCTGTAATATTTCATCAGTCAGTCTGTCCAACAGGCTTCTGGGCTGTTCCACCAATTCGGTGGTTTTCGAGATGTGTAACTTGGTGAAAAAATAAGTTTGATTTCATCTAGTTTTAACATTCTGTCATAAAGAGCAAATGTTCAAGGTTTTCCCACCAAGAGGTTCAATAAATGACTATAGTAACTGCTTATTCAGTGCCAAATTAATAGGGCCTCCTGAGTGGTGCAGAGGTCTAAGGTATTGCATCGCGGTGCTAGGGATGTCACTACAGATCCGGTTGCAATCCCGGGCTGTGTCGCAGGCGGCAGCGACCGGGAGACCCATGGGACAGTGCACAATTGGCCCAGCGTCGTCCGGGTTAGGGGGGGGTTTGGCCGGCTGGGATGTCCTTGTCCGATCGTACTCTAGCGGCTCATTGTGGCGGCCGGGCACATGCAAACTGACTTCGGTCATAAGTGGAACCACCAAGACTCTCCCTAGAGCCCCTAGAGCTATTCAGAATCGAGGGAAAGATGAACAGGGCAAAGTATAGAGAGATCCTCTATGGAAACCTGCTCCAGAGGGCTCAGGACCTCAGACTGGGGCGAAGGTTCACCTTCCAACAGGACAACAACCTTAAGCACACAGCCAATACATTGCTCAAGTGGCTTCAGGACAAGTCTCAATGTCCTTGAGTGGCCCAGCCAGAGCCTGGAATTGAACCTGATCGAACATCTCTGGAGAGACCTGAAAATAGCTGTGCATCAATGCTCCCTTCCATCCTAACAGAGCTTGAGAGGATCTGCAGAGAAGAATGGGAGAATCTCCCCAAATACAGGTGTGCCAAGCTTGTAGCATCATACCCAAGAAGACTCCAGGCTGTAATCGCTGCCAAAGGTGCTTCAACAAAGTACTGTGTAAAGGGTCTGAATACTTATGTGTGCGCAATGATTGTTGCCACGACCGGTGGTTAGACCAGTGACGTCGAGCGCTGGTGAGGGGGAGTAGACATGAAAGAAAGTGTTGCAATCACTGCCTTTTAGGTGGTTGTATCATACCGTCTCCTTCCTGAGTGGTATGACGGCTGCGTGGTCCCATGGTGTTTATACTTGCGTACTATTGTTTGTACAGATGAACTTGGTACCTTCAGGCATTTGAAAATTGCTCCCAAGAATGAACCAGACTTGTGGAGGTCTACATTTTCTTCTGAGGTCTTGGCTGAATTCTTTTGATTTTCCCACGTCAAGCAAAGAGGCATTGAGTTTGAAGGCCTTGAAATACATCCACAGGTACACCTCCAATTGACTCAAATGATGTCAATTAGGCTATCAGAAGCTTCTAAAGCCATAACATCATGTTCTGGAATTTTCCAAGCTGTTTCAAGGCACGGTCAACTTAGTGTATGTAAACTTCTGACCCACTGGAATTGTGATATCGTGAATTGTAAGTGAAATAATCTGTCTGTAAACAATTGTTGGAAAAATGACTTGTGTCATGCACAGAGTAGATGTCCTAACCGACTTGCCAAAATTATAGTTTGTTAACAAAAAATTTGTGGAGTGGTTGAAAAACAAGTTTTAATGAGTCCATCCATCCTAATTGTATGTAAACTTCCGACTTCAACTGTAAGTCTAGTTTTTTGTTGTTGTGTTTTTTAGGGCAATGGTGTCTAGATGGAATTGTATTTGTGGTCTTTGCATCTGGACCTTTTTTGGAACACCGTTATTTTAGTCTTTCTGAGATCTACAGTCAGGGCCCGGGTCTGACAGTGTCTGTGCAGAAGATCTAGTTGTTGCTGTAGGCCCTCCTTGGTTAGGGACAGAAGCACCAAACAGTAGACTTTTCACTTCATATATATATATATCTCTCTACATCCCTGTCTCACCCCACGGCCCTGTGTAAATAACGTTTTTTTTTTGCTGATTTTACATGTGCACTTGTTGATTGTGTTCATGGATTTTAGAATATCTTTTGTTTTTTCCTCAACACCGCTTTATATCAATTTGAATAGCAGACCCTCGTGCCAAATTGAGTCAAAAGCTTTTTTGAAATCAACAAAGCATGTGTTACGGTAAATGAGTGAAGAGGTGTGGAGTCAGGCGCAGAGAGCAAAAGATGTGGGAAAAACAACACACTTTAATGTCCTGGAAACATAACGTGTACAAAAGTGGAAACACAAATGAACAGGAATATAACGGACAGCGTGAAACCCAAATGCCAACAAAAATACACTCAAACAACAAAACAGACGAACAAGCCCGCACGAAACAGAAGCGGGCTGAACAGACTATATATAACCCTATCCTAACAACCAAACTAGAAACAGGTGCTACCAATTAGACAAAACTAAACGAACACAGAACAACGGATCGGCGATAGCTAGTAGACCGGCGACGACGACCGCCGAGCGCCACCCGAACAAGAAGGGGAGTCACCTTCGTTAATATTCGTGACAGCATGAAAATACTTTGCCTTGGTTCTGGTTTGTTTGTTTGCCATTTACGGTGTGCAGGGTGAATACGTGTTCTGTCGTACGGTAATTTGGTAAAACGCCAATGTGACTAATGATAATGCAGAGGATTTCCCCAAGGTTACTGTTGACGCATATCCCACGGAAGTTATTGGGGTCAAATTTGTCTCCACTTTTGTGGATTGGGGTCCTTGATTCCAACTATAGGGGAAGATGCCAGAGCTGAGGGTGATGTTACCAAGTTTAAGTAGAGCCAATTGGAATTTGTGGTCTGTATATTTTATCATTTAATTTAGGATACCATCAAAACCGCAGGCCTTTTGGGTTGGAGAGTTTGTATTTGGTCCTGTAGTTCATTCAATGTAATTGGAGAATCCAGTGGGTTCTGGTAGTCTTTAATAGCTGATTCTAAGATTTGTATTTGATCATGTATATGTTTTTTTACTGTTTGTTTTTTGTTATAGAAACAAAACAATTGTAAAAGTGGTTTATCCATACATCTCCATTTTGGATAGATAGCTCTTTGTGTTGTTTGTTATAGAAACAAAAAGATTGTAAAAGTGGTTTATCCATACATCTCCATTTTGGATAGATAGCTCTTTGTGTTGTTTGTTATAGAAACAAAACGATTGTAAAAGTGGTTTATCCATACATCTCCATTTTAGATAGATAGCTCTTTGTGTTGTTTGTTATAGAAACAAAACGATTGTAAAAGTGGTTTATCCATACATCTCCATTTTGGATAGATAGCTCTTTGTGTTGTTTGTTTAATGTGTTCCAATTTTCCCAGAAGTGGTTAAAGTCTATGGATTCTTCACATACGTTGAGCTGATATCTGACGTGCTGTTCCTTCTTTCTTTCTTTTTTTACGTAGTGTATTTCTGTATTGTTTTAGTGATTCACCATAGTGAAGGCTCAAGTTTTTCTGGGTCTCTGTTTTTGGTTGGTTTCTCAATTTCTTTCTTAGTTTGATGCAGAAACCTATTTGTCATTGTTGTTAATTTTCTTAGGTTGTCTGCTTGACATTTTTAGATTTAATAGGGAAGCTGAGAGCTCAAAAAAATGTTTAGGTTTTCTACTGCAAACTTTACACCTTCACTATTACAGTGAAACATTTTGTCCAGGAAGTTATCTAGAAGGGGTTGAATTTGTTGTTGCCTAATTGTTTTTTTGGTAGGTTTCTACACTACTTTCTTTCCATTTATAGCATTTCTTAATGTTATGTAATTCCTTTGGCTTTGAAACCTCATTGACTATTGCACTGTTCAAGTAGACTGTGATTTTGCTGTGCTCTGATAGGGGTGTCAGTGGGCTGACTGTGAACGGTGTGAGAGACTGAGTTGAGGTCAGTGATAGTAATCTACAGTACTACTGCCAAGGGATGAGCTATAGGTGTACCTACCTCGAAGCCTACCATTGATTATGTACAGACCTAGCCTGCGACAGAGATACAGGTGTTGTGACCCATTTTTGTTGGTTGTTTTGTCATAGTTGTGTCTAGGGGGGCATATTTGGGAGGGAATGCTGTCACCTCCAGGTAGGTATTTTTCCCCCTGTGTGCTGAGAGTGTCAGGTTCTTGTCCACTTCTTGCATTTAGGTCACAACTGACTAGTCGGTTGATTTCCCTCTATGATGGAGAAGCTGTCATCGACAAAGTATGGGGATTCTACTGGAGGGATATAGATATACAATTTCCTTATTAATTTCTAGCCAGATGTAAAATGTTACTCTCGACTAATTGAATAGTGTGGGTTAGGTCTCTCTCTCTCGCTGCCCTCTCTCTCTCGCTGCCCTCTCTCTCTCGCTGCCCTCTCTCTCTCGCTGCCCTCTCTCTCTCGCTGCCCTCTCTCTCTCGCTGCCCTCTCTCTCTCGCTGCCCTCTCTCTCTCGCTGCCCTCTCTCTCTCGCTGCCCTCTCTCTCTCGCTGCCCTCTCTCTCTCGCTGCCCTCTCTCTCTCGCTGCCCTCTCTCTCTCTCGCTGCCCTCTCTCTCTCGCTGCCCTCTCTCTCTCTCGCTGCCCTCTCTCTCTCGCTGCCCTCTCTCTCTCTCTCTCGCTGCCCTCTCTCTCTCTCGCTGCCCTCTCTCTCTCGCTGCCCTCTCTCTCTCTCGCTGCTCTCTCTCTCGCTGCCCTCTCTCTCTCTCGCTGCCCTCTCTCTCTCTCGCTGCCCTCTCTCTCTCTCGCTGCTCTCTCTCTCTCTCGCTGCCCTCTCTCTCTCGCTGCCCTCTCTCTCTCTCGCTGCCCTCTCTCTCTCTCGCTGCCCTCTCTCTCTCTCGCTGCCCTCTCTCTCTCTCGCTGCCCTCTCTCTCTCTCGCTGCCCTCTCTCTCTCTCGCTGCCCTCTCTCTCTCTCGCTGCCCTCTCTCTCTCTCGCTGCCCTCTCTCTCTCTCGCTGCTCCTCTCTCTCTCTCGCTGCCCTCTCTCTCTCTCGCTGCCCTCTCTCTCTCTCGCTGCCCTCTCTCTCTCTGCTGCCCTCTCTCTCTCTCTGCTGCTGCCCTCTCTCTCTCTCGCTGCCCTCTCTCTCTCTCGCTGCCCTCTCTCTCTCTCGCTGCCCTCTCTCTCTCTCGCTGCCCTCTCTCTCTCTCTCGCTGCCCTCTCTCTCTCTCTCGCTGCCTCTCTCTCTCGCTGCCCTCTCTCTCTCTCGCTGCCCTCTCTCTCTCTCGCTGCCCTCTCTCTCTCTCGCTGCCCTCTCTCTCTCTCGCTGCCCTCTCTCTCTCTCGCTGCCCTCTCTCTCTCTCGCTGCCCTCTCTCTCTCTCGCTGCCCTCTCTCTCTCGCTGCCCTCTCTCTCTCTCGCTGCCCTCTCTCTCTCTCGCTGCCCTCTCTCTCTCTCGCTGCCCTCTCTCTCTCTCGCTGCCCTCTCTCTCTCTCGCTGCCCTCTCTCTCTCTCTCGCTGCCCTCTCTCTCTCTCGCTGCCCTCTCTCTCTCTCGCTGCCCTCTCTCTCTCTCGCTGCCCTCTCTCTCTCTCGCTGCCTCTCTCTCTCTCGCTGCCCTCTCTCTCTCTCGCTGCCCTCTCTCTCTCGCTGCCCTCTCTCTCTCTCGCTGCCCTCTCTCTCTCTCGCTGCCCTCTCTCTCTCTCGCTGCCCTCTCTCTCTCTCGCTGCCCCCTCTCTCTCTCGCTGCTCTCGCTGCCCTCTCTCTCTCTCGCTGCCCTCTCTGCCCTCTCGC
Organism: Oncorhynchus gorbuscha; assembly: GCF_021184085.1. NCBI lineage: Eukaryota > Metazoa > Chordata > Actinopteri > Salmoniformes > Salmonidae > Oncorhynchus > Oncorhynchus gorbuscha. Next base: position 85,576,229 of record NC_060181.1, on the reverse strand, counting down.
TGCTCTCGCTGCCTCTCTCGCTCTCGCTGCCCTCTCTCTGCTCTCGCTGCCCTCTCTCTGCTCTCGCTGCCCCCTCTCTGCCCTCTCGCTGCCCTCTCGCTGCCCTCTCGCTGCCCTCTCTCTGCCCTCTCTCTGCCCTCTCGCTGCCCTCTCTCTGCCCTCTCTCTGCCCTCTCGCTGCCCTCTCTCTGCCCTCTCGCTGCCCTCTCTCTGCCCTCTCGCTGCCCTCTCTCTGCCCTCTCGCTGCCCTCTCTCTGCCCTCTCGCTGCTCTCGCTGCCCTCTCTCTGCTGCCCTCTCTCTGCTCTCGCTGCTCTCGCTGCCCTCTTCTCTCTCTGCCCTCTCGCTCTCCCTGCCCTCTCTCTCGCTCTCTTTGCCCTCTCTCTCTCACTCTCTCTGCCCTTTCTCTCACCCTCACTCTGCCCTACCTTTCTGCTATTTCTGCTCTCTTTCTGCTCTCTCTCTTTCTGCCCTCTCTCTATCTCTATGCCCCCTCTCTCTCTGCCTCTCACCTGCCACCTCAACTCTTCTCTTTCTCATTTCCTTAGTCACACCTCTCACCTGTTTATTCCCTCACTTCTTTTCACCCTTCTAGCCATGGTGATCCCTCACCCACCTCATCTCCCTGTTGTCCTCACTCTCCCCTCTTTCCTTCTCTCTCTGTCCCCTCTCTCCATAGAGCTATCCCATGTCAGCGGCCGAAACTGATTGCAATGACGTCAGGTTGAATACTGGTTGTATAAGGGCGATCTATCAATGTATTTTTCCCTTCTCTATTTCCCCTCTTTCTCGCTCCTCTATTTCCCCTCTTTCTCGCTCCTCTATTTCCCCTCTTTCTCAATCCTCTATTTCCCCTCTTTCTCACTCCTCTATTTCCCCTCTCGTTCTCCTTCTCTATTTCCCCTCTCATTCTGGGATAATGGTGTTGTGAGCCATGACCAGCCTTTCAAAGCACTTTATGGCTACAGACGTGAGTGATACGCGTAGGTAGTCATTTAGGCAGGTTACCTTAGTGTTCTTGGGCACAGGGACTATGGCGGTCTGCTTAAAACATGTTATTAGAGGCTCGGATTGGGAGAGGTTGAAAATATCAGTGAAGACACTTGCCAGTTGGTCAGCTCATACTCTGAGTACGACTCCTGGTAACCCCTGCGGCCTTGTGAATGTTGACCTGTTTAATGGTCTTACTCACATCGGCTGTGGAGAGCATGATCACAGTCTTCCAGAACAGCTGGTGCTCTCATGCATATTTCAGTGTTATTAAAGCAAGAAGCACCAGTGACTCAATCAATGAAAAAGTGGTCAGATGAAGCAGATGCTAAGCTCACATCGGCTGAGCATCCTTCTAATGCAGTAGCGGCTGATCATAACATCCTTCTAATGCAGTAGCGGCTGATCATAACATCCTCCTAATGCAGTAGCAGCTCATCATAACATCCTTCTAATGCAGTAGCGGCTGATCATAACATCCTTCTAATGCAGTAGCAGCTGATCATAACATCCTAATGCAGTAGCAGCTGATCATAACATCATTCTGGTGCAGTAGCAGCTGATCATAACATCCTAATGCAGTAGCAGCTGGTAATAACATCCTAATGCAGTAGCAGCTGGTAATAACATCCTAATGCAGTAGCAGCTAATCATAACATCCTAATGCAGTAGCAGCTGATCATAACATCCTTCTAATGCAGTATCAGCTGGTCATAACATCCTTCTAATGCAGTAGCAGCTGATCATAACATCCTTCTAATGCAGTAGCAGCTGATCATAACATCCTTCACTATGATGTTCTTTTCTACCAGACACCAACCACTGTTATTCATTGTGCCTTTACAATACCATGTCCTTAATGTATTCTTTCTGCAGGTGTGCAAATAATAATTACATTAATCTCTCTCCCCTCCTATTTTCTCTTTCCACCCTCCCCCTCGCTCTCTCTTTCTCTCGCTTTCTCTCTCTCTCGCTTTCTCTCTCTCTCGCTTTCTCTCTCTCTCGCTTTCTCTCTCTCTCGCTTTCTCTCTCTCTCGCTTTCTCTCTCTCTCGCTTTCTCTCTCTCTCGCTTTCTCTCTCTCGCTTTCTCTCTCTCGCTTTCTCTCTTCTCTCTCTCTCGCTTTCTCTCTCTCTCGCTTTCTCTCTCTCTTTCTCTCTCTCTCGCTTTCTCTCGCTTTCTCTCTCGCTTTCTCTCTCTCTCGCTTTCTCTCTCGCTTTCTCTCTCTCTCGCTTTCTCTCTCTCTCGCTTTCTCTCTCTCTCTCGCTTTCTCTCTCTCGCTTTCTCGCTCTCTCGCTTTCTCTCTCTCTCGCTTTCTCTCTCGCTTTCTCTCTCTCTCGCTCTCTCTCTCGCTCTCTCTCTCTCTCGCTCACTTTCTCTCTCTCTCTCTCTCTCTCTCTCTCTCTCTCTCTCTCTCTCTCTCTCTCTCTCTCTCTCTCTCTCTCTCTCTCTCTCTCTCTCTCTCGCGCTTTCTCCCCCCTACAGTGGACCAGATCTATCACCTGGCCTCTCCTGCCTCTCCTCCCAACTACATGTACAATCCCATCAAGACCCTGAAGACTAACACTATAGGAACCCTCAACATGCTGGGTGAGTCAAGAATTACACTGACTGGGTGCAGTGCAGTCCTATTTTAGTCTAGTTTGGATCTATCAGGAAGGACTTTTCTTTGCATAGTTTTTGTTTTGTGGTTTTGTCATTTCTACAGATTTGAATGGTAGTTCTGATTATATCTTCAAAACGATGGTGACAACCATCTTCACGGAAACTCCCTTGTCACTGTTTGACAGGCAGATATGATTGGCTGATGATTATAATGAATGGACTGGTGACGAGGCAGGTTTCTCTGACAGTCAGCCGTCAGGGGGTATGGAACATGAGGGAGGAAAGTTAACAAATAACATGGAAGACTGGTCCCTCTAATTACCTTCTCTCTCCCTCCCTCTCTCCCTCCACCTACCTTTCCATTCACCTCCCTTGAGAGTGAAGAGGCATTCGATGTATTGTCTGCACTGTGTGGCACCTTCATGTGCATTTACAGGTGTCATTCATCCTCTGACAATTACTGACCATAACTGTCTGGTAATTATCTTAGTAGAAACATTTATGGCACAGAAAACTATGAAATGCATTGCGTGTGAGAGGTTGGAGGCCCCGGGATGTATTTGTCACCAGCATGGCATTTTTATCACATGCATTTTCACTTTGAACATCTCATGCCATCACCCCCACACCAATTTACTGTGCATGTAGTTCTCAGTGTTTTAGAGTGGCATCGGAGGTTGTTGGGTAATTGGGGTGTAATATACAGCAGGTTAATAGGACATATGAGGGGCCTAGATTCCTCTCTCCACAGACTTGGAAGTCTTCCTTGCCAAGTGAAAGCCTGGTCCCAGATCTGGGCTGGGAAGTGTTTTGCCAACATGTATAGTCAGAGGAGTTGGCTTAAACACGTACAGATCTGGGACCAGGCTGGTGAAGTTTAACTCTTTGATTAGATACAATATGCTGGATTGTCCTTTTCCCACTGTCTGTAAGTGTATCTGGTTCCAGTCCCATTGCTTTGGTTTTTATTACCCCTCCCAGATTCTCCTTCTATACTCATCCTGCTCTCATCAACAACAACCTCTCCCTGCTCTGCTCTGTCCCACTGTCTGTATCTGGTTCCAGTCCCATTGCTTTGGTTTTTATTACCCCTCCCAGATTCTCCTTCTATACTCATCCTGCTCTCATCAACAACAACCTCTCCCTGCTCTGCTCTGTCCCACTGTCTGTATCTGGTTCCAGTCCCATTGCTTTGGTTTTTATTACCCCTCCCAGATTCTCCTTCTATACTCATCCTGCTCTCATCAACAACAACCTCTCCCTGCTCTGCTCTGTCCCACTGCTGGATCCCCTCTGAGTTGGATTGATCTGGTCTGCCTCTCCACAGGTGTGATGCCTGGCTTTATTACTCTTGCCTGACTCTCCCCAGGCTCCACTCTGGCTTTGATTGATCTAGTCTGTGGCTCTCCCCAGGACAGGCTCTGGGCTTGATTGATCTGGTCTGCCTCTCCATGGTTTTTGGCTCTGGGTCTTATTGCTCTTGTCTTGTATGTTTCCAGGGTTGGCGAAGCGTGTTGGAGCTCGTCTGCTGCTGGCGTCTACGTCTGAGGTGTACGGAGGTAACACACACACACACACACACACACACACACGTTTAACCAGCATGGACATTTTATTACGCCATCATCTTTCTCTCCCTGACTGACAACTGGTGTTCTGTGTACAGACAACTGGTGTTCTGTTTACAGACAACTGGTGAGACAGTGTCTGCTGTTGTTGTGGCTAATTGTGGTTCAGCCACAGGTCAGCGGGATGTCTCTGGGGGAGGGAGGATAATGCATCTGGGCTGGGCTGCTGTCCACTCCTGGCCGGATCAAGGTCCTCAGGGTCTCCAAGCTACCAGCTATCTCCATAAACACCCTGAATTCATACGCATGTACGCACCAATGAGCATACAGTACACGCACACACAAAGACAATGATCGCTTTAGTCAATCTTCCGATGAACTCTCTTTCTCACTCTATTTCCTTCTCCCTCTGTCTACCACCCTCTGTCGACTACGCGAGTGGCTGACATGAACCCATTGCCTAGATAGTTTACTGCTAATGGCCAGAGCCTTCAGCCTGCCTCCTTTATTGATCTCTAGGCTTAGGTACGCTGCCGGACTCATTATTAATGATTTATGCGAAGCTAGAGGTGATAGGCTACTCGAGCGAGACAGACCTTTATCGCACCACCACTACAGTAGCCTCCTCTACTGGTGCCAACTGTTGACAGAAAGAGCTAACAGCAATGCTAGGCCTGGAGGACTGGGTGTTTTCATGGAGTTATGACTGTTAATCCCCTCAAACCTTAGTTAAAGCTTGCCAACATGTCGCTTTCTTATGCAAATGAGCGTTGTTTTGTTTTCCTACAGTTCAGTAGTTTTAGCCACAGCAGTAACAGGAAAGAAGAAGCTGTTGCAGCTGTTATTGTTTGTTTGCGTGGTAATTCCTTTGTGACTGTCCTCAACTCTGCTCACCACGCCTCTGGATAAAGACAACAGTGTCCTGAGGAGCCAATAACAGCATTGCACGCATGCATGCGTTCGTGTGAGCCTTCCCTGGGGTACCAGAGTTATAATAATGAATTATGATATCTAGCTGGAAAACATTAAGTTGTGAACTCTATACTGTAACTAGATCACATGCCGAGTGCTGCATAACAGTGAGTGACTAGCAAGGCTCCGGTCTCTCGTTGTTGTGTGCTTGTAAACAAACACTATGTGACTGGAGACTACCAGTACGCTTCAGTATGAACAATGATGTGACAGGTGAAATGAAAAACACAATCTTCTTTGTCGCCTAACGTACTGCACAGTTTACTGCAGGTATTTACTTTAAAAGGTGGCTACAAATATTCATATCTATAAAATAGTTTTGATGGTATTGAAAAACATTCCCGTGGCTATTTCCAAATGCCCCAGTATATGGTGTATATGGTGTGTTGGGTTTTGTTGTAATGAGAAAGGTCAGCTGTGTACAGCACATGCTCCCCACAGTGTTGAACCTATGAACAGGCCAGCTGTAGGGCTGCTGTCAAAGCCAGAGAGCACAACACACTCCACTTCGCCCACTTAACTTTGTGTATGTACAGTAGAAGTCGGAAGTTGACATACGTTTAGGTTGGACTCATTTAAACTTGTTTTTCAACCACTCCACAAATTTCTTGTTAACAAACTATAGTTTTGGCAGGTCGGTTAAGACATCTACTTTGTGCATGACACAAGTCGTTTTTCCAACAACGGACAGATTATTTCACTTATAATTCACTGTATCACAATTCCAGTGTATCAGAACTTTACATACACTAAGTTGACTGTGCCTTTAAACAGCTTGGAAAATTCAAAACAAACGATGTCATGGCTTTAGAAGCTTCTGATAGGCTCATTGACATCATTTGAGTCAATTGGAGGTGTACCTGTGGATGTATTTCAAGGCCTACCTTCAAACTCAGTGCGTCTTTGCTTGACATCATGGGAAAATCAAAAGAAATCAGCCATCACCTCAAATTGTAGACCTCCGCAAGTCTGGTTCATCCTTGGGAGCAATTTGCAAATGCCTGAAGGTACTACGTTCATCTAGACAAACAATTGTACGCAAGTATAAACACCATGGGACCACGTAGCTGTCATACCGCTTAGGAAGGAGAAGCATTCTTTCTCCTGGAGATGAACGGTCCTTGGGTCGAAAAGTGCAAATCAATCCCAGAACAACAGCAAAGGACCTTGTGAAGATGCTGGAGGAAACCGGTACAAAAGTATCTATATCCACAACCTGAAAAGCTGCTCAGCAAGGAAGAAGCCACTGCTCCAAAACCGCCATAAAAAAGCCAGACTACGGTTTGCAACTGCACATGGGGACTAAGATCGTACCTTTTGGAGAAATGTCCTCTGGTCTGATGAAACAAAAATAGAACTGTTTGGCCATAACGACCATTATGTTCGGAGGAAAAAGGGGGATGCTTGCAAGCCAGAGAACACCGTCCCAACCGTGAAGCACGGGGGTGGCAGCATCACGTTGTGAGGGTGCTTTGCTGCAGGACGGACTGGTGCACTTCACAAAATAAATGGCATCATGAGGTAGGAAAATTATGTGGATATATTGAAGCAACATCTCAAGACATCAGTCAGGAAGTGAAAGCTTGGTCGCAGATGGGTCTTCCAAATGGACAATGACCCCAAGCATACCTCCAAAGTTGTGGCAAAATGGCCTAAGGACAACAAAGTCAAAGTATTGAAGTGGCCATCACAAAGCCCTGACCTCAATTCTTTAGAAAATATGTGGGCAGAACTGAAAAGGGTGTGCGAGCAAGGAGGCCTACAAACCCGACTCAGTTACACTAGCTCCGTCAGGAGGAATGGGCCAAAATTCACCCAACTTATTGTGGGAAGCTTGTGGAAGGCTACCCGAAAGGTTTGACAGAAGTTAAACAATTCAAAGGCAATGCTACCAAATAGTAATTGAGTGTATGTAAACTTCTGCCCCACTGGGAATGTGATGAAAGAAATAAAAGCTGAAAGAAATAATTCTCTACTATTATTCTGACATTTTACATTCCTGCTACCGACCCCCCCTCAGCTCCCAGCTGTGCCCTGGACACCATTTGTGAATTGATCGCCCCCCATCTAGCTTCAGAGTTTGTTCTGTTAGGTGACCTAAACTGGGATATGCTTAACACCCCGGCAGTCCTACAATCTAAGCTAGATGCCCTCAATCTCACACAAATCATCAAGGAACCCACCAGGTACAACCCTAAATCTGTAAACAAGGGCACCCTCATAGACGTCATCCTGACCAACTGGCCCTCCAAATACATCTCCGCTGTCTTCAACCAGGATCTCAGCGATCACTGCCTCATTGCCTGTATCCGCTACGGAGCCGCAGTCAAACGACCACCCCTCATCACTGTCAAACGCTCCCTAAAACACTTCTGTGAGCAGGCCTTTCTAATCGACCTGGCCCGGGTATCCTGGAAGGACATTGACCTCATCCCGTCAGTTGAGGATGCAAGGTCATTCTTTAAAAGTAATTTCCTCACCATTTTAGAGAAGCATGCTCCGTTCAAAAAATGCAGAACTAAGAACAGATACAGCCCTTGGTTCACTCCAGACCTGACTGCCCTCGACCAGCACAAAAACATCCTGTGGCGGACTGCAATAGCATCGAATAGTCCCCGCGATATGCAACTGTTCAGGGAAGTCAGGAACCAATACACGTAGTCAGTCAGGAAAGCTAAGGCCAGCTTCTTCAGGCAGAAGTTTGCATCCTGTAGCTCCAACTCCAAAAAGTTCTGGGACACTGTGAAGTCAATGGAGAACAAGAGCACCTCCTCCCAGCTGCCCACTGCACTGAGGCTAGGTAACACGGTCACCACCGATAAATCCATGATTATCGAAAACTTCAACAAGCATTTCTCAACGGCTGGCCATGCCTTCCGCCTGGCTACTCCAACCTCGGCCAACAGCCCCCCCGCAGCTCCTCGCCCAAGCCTCTCCAGGTTCTCCTTTACCCAAATCCAGATAGCAGATGTTCTGAAAGAGCTGCAAAACCTGGACCCGTATAAATCAGCTGGGCTTGACAATCTGGACCCTCTATTTCTGAAACTATCCGCCGCCATTATCGCAACCCCTATTACCAGCCTGTTCAACCTCTCTTTCATATCGTCTGAGATCCCCAAGGATTGGAAAGCTTGCCACAGTCATCCCCCTCTTCAAAGGGGGAGACACCCTGGACCCAAACTGTTACAGACCTATATCCATCCTGCCCTACCTATCTAAGGTCTCCGAAGCCAAGTCAACAAACAGGTCACTGACCATCTCGAATCCCACCGTACCTTCTCCGCTGTGCGATCTGGTTTCCGAGCCGGTCACGGGTGCACCTTAGCCACACTCAAGGTACTAAATGATATCATAACCGCCATCGATAAAAGACAGTACTGTGCAGCCGTCTTCATCGACCTTGCCAAGGCTTTCGACTCTGTCAATCACCATATTCTTATCGGCAGACTCAGTAGCCTCGGTTTTTCGGATGACTGCCTTGCCTGGTTCACCAATTACTTTGCAGACAGAGTTCAGTGCGTCAAATCGGAGGGCATGTTGTCCGGTCCTCTGGCAGTCTCTATGGGGGTGCCACAGGGTTCAATTCTCGGGCCGACTCTTTTCTCTGTATATATCAATGATGTTGCTCTTGCTGCAGACGATTCCCTGATCCACCTCTACGCAGACGACACCATTCTATATACTTTCGGCCCGTCCTTGGACACTGTGCTATCTAACCTCCAAACGAGCTTCAATGCCATACAACACTCCTTCCGTGGCCTCCAACTGCTCTTAAACGCTAGCAAAACCAAATGCATGCTTTTCAACCGGTCGCTGCCCGCACCCGCACGCCCGACTAGCATCACCACCCTGGATGGTTCCGACCTTGAATATGTGGACATCAATAAGTACCTAGGTGTCTGGCTAGACTGTAAACTCTCCTTCCAGACTCATATCAAACATCTCCAATCGAAAATCAAATCAAGAGTCGGATTTCTATTCCGCAACAAAGCCTCCTTCACTCACGCCGCCAAACTTACCCTAGTAAAACTGACTATCCTACCGATCCTCGACTTCGGCGATGTCATCTACAAAATAGCTTCCAACACTCTAAACTGGATGCAGTTTATCACAGTGCCATCCGTTTTGTCACTAAAGCACCTTATACCACCCACCACTGCGACTTGTATGCTCTAGTCGGCTCCAGGTCATCTACAAGTCCATGCTAGGTAAAGCTCCGCCTTATCTCAGTTCACTGGTCACGATGGCAACACCCATCCGTAGCACGCGCGCCAGCTGGTGTATCTCACTGATCATCCCTAAAGCCAACACCTCATTTGGCCGCCTTTCGTTCCAGTACTCTGCTGCCTGTGACTGGAACGAATTGCAAAAATCGCTGAAGTTGGAGACTTAACTTCAAACATCTGCTATCTGAGCAGCTAAACGATCGCTGCAGCTGTACATAGTCTATTGGTAAATAGCCACCCATTTTCACCTACCTCATCCCCATACTGTTTTTATTTATTTACTTTTCTGCTCTTTTGCACACCAATATCTCTACCTGTACATGACCATCTGATAATTTATCACTCCAGTGTTAATCTGCAAAATTGTAATTATTCGCCTACCTCCTCATGCCTTTTGCACACAATGTATATAGACTCCCCTTTTTTTCTACTGTGTTATTGACTTGTTAATTGTTTACTCCATGTGTAACTCTGTGTTGTCTGTTCACACTTCTATGCTTTATCTTGGCCAGGTCGCAGTTGCAAATGAGAACTTGTTCTCAACTAGCCTACCTGGTTAAATAAAGGTGAAATAAAAACATACAAAATAAAGTGGTGATCCTAAGACTAGGGAATTTTTATTAGGGTTAAATGTCAGTAATTGTGAAAAACTGAGTTTAAATGTATTTGATTAAGGTGTATGTAAACTTCCGACTTCAACTGTATATATGCTTGCGTACGTGTGAGTGTGTGCAACTTCTCACAAGATTACTTTTCCCTAAGCGTGTCCTTCAATCAAATAGATCCTGTTTACTGTTTATGTAGGATACATTTGAGCTTGTTGCAAGAATGATTTATTTATTTTTCATCCTGAACGACGACTACTAATGGGATGATTGTGTTTCAGTGGATTTGACATCATAAATAACAGGTGACTTACACCTGTATTTATGTCTGTCCCCCCCCCAGACCCAGAAGTGCACCCCCAGAATGAGGAGTACTGGGGTCATGTGAACCCCATCGGACCCAGGGCCTGCTACGACGAGGGCAAACGCGTCGCTGAGACAATGTGCTACGCCTACATGAAGCAGGTACGTGAGACACTCCCACTTCTGAGTATGATCTGTGTGCTATAACAAATATATGTTGTGCAGAACTATGAGAAGGTAGACTGGCACTGGTAGCTAAGTATTATAGGTTGTGTGTGTGTGTGTAATAGAACACTAGATCTATGAAATAGCCTTGTGTAATATTCCATCACTTTGCTGTGTAGAATTGAACTAATATACTTTTCATAACAGTTCTGGCTTTCTTACTCTCTTTTCCTCCTCTTTTTTTCTCTTGATGTTATCCTACGGCTGGTATGACTGTAGTGTTCTAATTGATGTGTTGTCCTACGGCTGGTATGACTGTAGTGTTCTAATTGATGTGTTATCCTACGGCTGGTATGACTGTAGTGTTCTAATTGATGTGTTATCCTACGGCTGGTATGACTGTAGTGTTCTAATTGATGTTATCCTATGGCTGGTATGACTGTAGCGTTCTAATTGATGTGTTATCCTACGGCTGGTATGACTGTAGTGTTCTAATTGATGTTATCCTACGGCTGGTATGACTGTAGTGTTCTAATTGATGTTATCCTACGGCTGGTATGACTGTAGTGTTCTAATTGATGTTATCCTACGGCTGGTATGACTGTAGTGTTCTAATTGATGTTATCCTACGGCTGGTATGACTAGTGTTCTAATTGATGTTATCCTTCGGCTGGTATGACTAGTGTTCTAATTGATGTTATCCTACGGCTGGTATTACTGCACAAAGGAGAATATATCAAACCTGTAACACCTCTGTCATTGTGCCTGGATGTGACACACACACACACACACACACACACACACACACACACACACACACACACACACACACACACACACACACACACACACACACACACACACACACACACACACACACACACACACACACACACACACACACACACACACACACACACACACACACACACACACACACACACACACACACACACACACACACACACACACACACACACACACACACAGTCCCAAACACACATGTTCACATGCACACAAGTGGACACACACAAACCTACACTGAACAACTGCTGTCCAGACTTCTACTGTGGTTTCTCATGACATAGAGTGGGCAGTAAACCCAGGTACGTCTAGAGAAAGATAACATCCACCCAGGCTATGAAATTGGTATTTCTATGTTTATTACCCAGGCTGTGAAATGTATGGATATTTGTATATGCATTTTAACGACACTTCAGAGCACTCGGCTGTGATTGAATTGTGATTGGAGTGTATTATTGTACTGTTCTTTGAGCTGACAAACTGGCAGAAGGCAATCATTTTCTGTTATTTCCTTTTCCCCCCCAGATGAAGTTCTGTCTTTGCATGACCATTACATTTCTGATTGCCATGTAGATGGTTGGTTTTCTTCACTGTGTAGGATTTAATTTGGAGTTCCCTGCAGAGTTGAAGTGTGGCATAGAGCACTGTATCTAAAGAGCTGGACAAATCAAATAAGGGGAAAAATATTTATAAAGCCAATCAAATTGATTTATTAAGCCCTTTTTACATCAGCAGATGTCACAAAGTGCTATACAGAAACCCAGCCTAAAACCCCAAACAGAGGGCAATGCAGATGTAGAAGCTGTATTGTTGTAGAAACACTGTAGGAACTATACTGTAGGATGAGAAGGCTGTGATGCCATTGTCCTCCTCTACACTCCTCTCTGAATGCTACTGCTCTCTTCCATTTCCTAGTCCTCCTCCCTCTGTGATTGTCAGATCTGTGATTGTCAGATCTGTGATTGTCAGATCTGTGATTGTCAGATCTGTGATTGACAGATCTGTGATTGTCAGATCTGTGATTGACAGATCTCTCAGTCTCATTTGTTTGGACCCGGGAACATCTCAAGCCTCTATCAAAGATCAATCAGAAATGTCTCAAATGTTGCAATAAAACAGTAAGGGAATGGAATGGTGACAACTGCTGTAGTATGATATGGATTTATCAAATATCCTTTTTAACTTGCAAAAATGTTCAATGTGGAAACAAAGCGCACTCAACTGGCGGGAGAGCATACATGGAGACACGTGCCAGTGCGTCTTCGCCACTGTGTGGGATTGTGTGAGATGTTTGCTGACTGTGGTCAGTTGCTCAGTTCTGTCTTGGTGACTTGACACAAATGCAGTGTTTCCACTATATGCATTTACCAGCGGCTCAAATGGTTTCAGTGTAAACTTACATGACTAAAACCAGATATAAAGTATGTAGAAAAGATAATGGAGTATTTAAAAAAATATATGTATATAAGATCACCTTTAAGAACTAACAATCACCAAATAAAAACTAAACAGTCGGGGAGAATCAAAAATGTCCAAAAATGTCATGTTTTATTCTAGATAGATCATGTTTTATTCTAGATAGGTCATGTTTTATTCTAGATAGGTCATGTTTTATTCTAGATAGACCGATCGATGGATTATTGTCACGCAGAGCTTAATGTTACATTTAAATCTCCCTACCATTCATATCTAAGCCAATACAGTGCATTCGGAAAGTATTCAGACCCCTCGACTTTTTCCATATTTTGTTACATTTACAGCCTTATTCTAAAATTGATTAAATAAAACATTTTAGACCACTGCGCCACTCGGGAGGCTGAAGGCACTGCATCGCAGTATCTGGGTTGAAGTCCTGGGTTTGAGTCCAGCCAGCCGCGACCGGGAGACCCCATGGGGCGGTGCACAATTGGCCCAGCATCGTCCGAGTTAGGGGAGGGTTTGTCCGGCAGGGATGTCATTGTCCCATCGCGCGCTAGCAACTCCTGTGGCGGGCTGGGCGCAGTGCATGCTGACACAATCACCAGGTCTACTGTGTTTCCTCCAACACATTGATGTGGCTGGCTTCTGGGTTAAGCGGGCATTGTGTCAAGAAGCATTGCGGCTTGGTTGGGTTGTGATTCGGAGGACGCACGGCTGTCGACCTTCGCCCCTCCCGAGTCCATACGGGAGTTGCAGCGATGAGACAAGACAGTAACTACCAATTGGAAACCATGAAATTGGGGAGAAAAAGGGCAAATAAAATAAACATATTCCTACACACAATACCCCATAATGACAGAGAGAACTTTAAAAAAAAAAAAAAAAAAATGCAAGTTTATAAAAAAATAAAAAACCTTATTTACATAACTATTCAGACCCTTTGCTATGAGACTCAAAATTGAGCTTAGGTGCATTCTGTTTCCATTGATCATCCTTGAGATGTTTCTACAACTTGATTGGAGTTCACTTGTGGTAAATGCATTTGATTGGACATGATTTGGAAAGGCACACACCTGTCTATATAAGGTCCCACAGTTGACAGTGCATGTCAGAGCAAAATCCAAGCCAATGTTGTCGAAGGAATTGTCTGTAGAGCTCCGAGACAGGATTGTGTCAAGACATATATATGGGGAAGGGTACCAAAAAAGGTCTGCAGCATTGAAGGTCCCCAAAACCTTAAATGGAAGAAGTTTGGAACCACCTAGGGCCTTGGTCAGGGAGGTGACCAAGAACCCGATGGTCACTCTGACAGAGCTCTAGAGTTCCTCTGTGGAGATGGTTATACTTCTGGAAGGTTCTCCCATCTCTGCAGCACTCCAACAATTAGGCTTTTATGGTAGAGTGGCAAGATGGAAGCCCCTCCTCAGTAAAAGGCACATGGCAGCCCGCTTGGTTTTCCAAAAGGCACCTAAAGACTGACCACGAGAAACAAGATTCTCTGGTCTGATGAAGCTAAGATTGAACTATTTGGCCTGAATGCCATGCACCGCGACTGGAGGAACCCCGGCACAATCCCTACGGTGAAGCATGGTTGTGGCAGCATCATGCTGTGGGGATGTTTTTCAGCAGCAAGGACTGGATGACTAGTCAGGATCGAGAGAAAGATGAGTGAAGCAAAGTACAGAGATCCTTGATGAAAACCTGTTCCAGAGTGCTCAGGGCCTCAGCCTGGGGTGTCCTTCCAACAGGACAACAACCCTAAGCACACAGCCAATACAACGCAGGAGTGGCTTTGGGACAAGTCTCTGAATGTCCTTGAGATGCCCAGCCAGAGCCTGGAATTGAACCAGATCAAACATCTCTGGAGAGACCTGGAAATAGTTGTGCAGCAACGCTCCCCATCCAACCTGACAGAGCTTGAGAGGATCTGCAGAGAAGAATGGGAGAAACTCCCCAAATACAGGTGTGCCAAGCTTGTAGCATCATACCCAAGAAGACCCGATGCTGTAATCGCTGCCAAAAGTGCTTCAGCAAAGTACTGAGTAAAGGGTCTGAATACTTATGTAAATGTAATATTTCAGTTTTTTTTTAAATACATTTGCAAAAATGTCAACCTGTTTTTTCTTGTCATTATGGGCTATTTTGTGTAGATTGCCGAGGAGAAAAATCTAATCCATTTTAGAATAAGGCTGTAATATAACAAATTGTGGATAAAGTCAAGGGGTCTGAATACCTTCCGAATGCACTGCATGACACCAATGTCGATGAAAATTCACAAATCACCTTGATTGGAGATACACGTCACACTCTGCTTCTCATCCTGAGCCATCCGGCTATTACGGAGAACCACACCAGATTTTGAACAGGGTCGTTAGCATTAGGAAAAATATACTGTTTCTTGCCCCGACCTAGCTCTAATATTTAGGCTTTGGATGTGAACGAGACTACAGCGTCCATAACGTGACCATTAGACTTTATAACCAAATACAGGTTTTATAACAGTTTTTATAAATTATATAATGTTTGTATAATGTTTTGCTCTCACCTGCCAATAGAGAGCCAACAAGGTGCTAACATATTTTTCAGCTGAATATCAGAGTTATATGTAAAACCAGGCTCTGCAACACAGTTGCTCAGCAACTCAATAACACATCTGGCTGCCTGCACAAACCATAAGAAATGTTTTTAGAACACAGCTAGGCTACTGTAGCTATATTTTGGTATTCAAGCTGAGGTTAATCAGTAAATGCATACAGATAATTGTCCGACAAAAAAAATGAGTTGGTTGTTATTTGTGAGCGGTTTCTGGTCTGATAATTTAGTGAATGTGGTTATGTTATGATTAACTAGGTAGCTACGTATTGATATATTAGTCAGAAAGCTAAAGTTGGCCAAGTAGCTAACCAACACGCAAGGAAATCAAGCTAGGAAGGCTTTTCATATATGTCTGAAGTCATCTATGTAAACTGCTGACCTAGGTGTGTGTGTGTGTGTGTGTGTGTGTGTGTGTGTGTGTGTGTGTGTGTGTGTGTGTGTGTGTGTGTGTGTGTGTGTGTGTGTGTGTGTGTGTGTGTGTGTGTGTGTGTGTGTGTGTGTGTGTGTGTGTGTGTGTGTGTGTGTGTGTGTGTGTGTGTGTGTGTGTGATCACAGCACAAACAAATATGCTCAAATAAGCTAGCGAATGTCCTTGGCTGCTATGATAGCCAGTTTGCTAGATGGCTAGGTAACATTAGCTGACTTTACAGTCTTACGTTGGATAGCTAACATTAGCTTGCTTATCCAAAGTACAGCAACTAGCCTCTTTGGTTAGCTAACACCAGTCAACTGAAAAACAAACAGGGAAAGAAAGTAACTACCTATATTTGGTTATGGAAGATTTTTACACAAATTACTTCAGCCATTAGCAGGCTAGCTAGCTAGAACCAGACAACAACAGCTGACCTTGACAGAGAAGCTAGCTAACATTAGCTAGCTCACATCCAAATGCCAGTCCTAAGTTGTTGTTTTTTCTCCACAAAACGTAGCTAGCTACGTCGGTTCAAAACCAACCCCAAACTTTGTGAAAATTGTCACGCTGCTACCTTTTCAATGTATGCAATGGGCTTTTGCAACACTAGCTAGCTAGTTACTAAATAGTCCAAGCCATGGTAATTTCCCTCAATCGTTTCTAACATGCATAATAAATTCCAGTACACTCTTTCTCCTGTCTTCAAGACATTTTAATCCAAATGTGTGCTGACCAACAGTTCCAAACTAACAGCCATTTGACCATCTTGATAGTATTTACAGCTCCGATCTTGATGCCGAACTAGCCCACGTGTTGGATATTTGTCAATATCACGGCTGGGGGGAGGGGGACATACTGCTCACCCCGGACCAGGACCTAACCCCCTAGACTCAGAATATAAAAAGTTGTCCTAAAAGAGGCCGACATGCAGGCACCCTGACAAAACTATGTCGACGAGTACATAAACTGCCCCTTCCCTCCTTTCCGTTGGGGAACGTACAATCATTGGAGAGCAAACTGGACAAGCTCTGTTCAAGACTATCCTATCAACAGGACCTGAAAAAACGGTAATGTCCTATGTTTCTCGGAGTCGTTGCTGAAAAAGGACATGGATAGTATTAGAGGTCGACCGACTATGATTTTTCAACGCCAATACTGATTATTGGAGTACCAAAAAAAATCAGATACCGATTAATTGGACGATTTTTATTTATTTTATTTTTTAAATATGTATTTGTAATAATGACAATTACAATAATACTGAATGAACGCTTTTATTTTAACTTATATAATACATAAATAAAATCAATTTAGTCTCAAATAAATAATGAAACATGTTCAATTTGGTTTAAATAATGCAAAAACAAAGTGTTGGAGAAGAAAGTAAAAGTGCAATATGTGCCATGTAAAAAAGAACGTTTAAGTTCCTTGCTCAGAACATGAGAACATATGAAAGCTGGTGGTTCCTTTTAACATGAGTCGTCAATATTCCCAGGTAAGAAGTTTTAGGTTGTAGTTATTATAGGACCATTTCTCTCTATACCATTTTTATTTCATATAACTTTGACTATTGGATGTTCGAATTAGGTACTTTAGTATTGCCAGCCTAATCTCGGGAGTTGATAGGCTTGAAGTCATAAACCGTGCAATGCTTGAAGCATTGCGAAGAGCTGTTGGCAAATGCAGTAGTGCTGTTTGAATGAATGCTTATGAGCCTACTGCTGCCTACCACCGCTCAGACTGCTCTATCAAATCAGACTTAATTATAATATAATAACACACAGAAATACGAGCCTTAGGTCATTAATATGGTCAAATCCGGAAACTATCATCTCGAAAACAAAACGTTTATTCTTTCAGTGAAATACGGAACAGTTCCGTATTTTATCTAACGGGTGGCATCCATAAGTCTAACTATTGCTGTTACATTGCGCAACCTTCAATGTTATGTCACTATTACGTAAAATTCTGGCAAATTAGTTTGCAACGAGCCAGGCGGCCCAAACTGTTGCATATACCCTGACTCTGCATGCAATGAACGCAAGAGAAGTGACACAATTTCACTAGTTTAATATTGCCTGGTAACATGAATTTCTTTTAACTAAATATGCAGGTTTAAAAAAATATACTTCTGTGTATTGATTTTAAGAAAGGCATTGATGTTCATGGTTAGGTACATTCATGCAACTATTGTGATATTTTCGCAAATGCGCTTTTGTTAAATCATCCCCCGTTTGTCGAAGTTGGCTGTCTTTGTTAGGAAGAAATGGTTTTCACACAGTTCGCAAAGAGCCAGGCTTCCCAAAATGCTGCATGTACCCTGACTCTGAACACAGAACACAAGAGAAGTGACACAATTTCCCTAGTTAAAATAAATTCATGTCAGCAGGCAATATGAACTAAATATGCAGGTTTAAACATATATACTTGTGTATTGATTTTAAAAAAGGTGTTGATGTTTATAGTTAGGTACATTGTTGCAACGACAGTGCTTTTTTCACGAATGAGCTTGTTAAATCACCTGTTGGCAAAGTAGGCTGTGATTCAATGATATAAAGGCACCGTATCAAATACACTGCTCAAAAAAATAAAGGGAACACTAAAATAACACATTCTAGATCTGAATGAATGAAATATTCTTATTAAATACTTTTTTCTTTACATAGTTGAATGTGCTGACAACAAAATCACACAAAAATAATAAATGGAAATCAAATTTATCAACCCATGGAAGTCATTCAAAAATCATGTTCAACACTCAAATTTATTATGAGACTTGTTAAAATAATCCCAAAACATTCATTTTTCATACATTTTTTAAATATTTCTAAAACATATTTCCACTTTGACATTATGGGATATTGTGTGGAGTCCATTGACCCCAAAATCTTGGGCTCTAACACAACAAAATGTGGCACTGTAAGTGCATCAATGTCGTCTTCTCCACTGTTAACCGTATGTAGATATCTGTTTCAGGATGACTGTGTGACCATGCACTCTGTAGATCATGTGAGGAAGACCCCTAAATAGTTTAACATTCACAAGGCCACAGGGCCAGACAGATTACCAGGACGTGTACTCAGAGCATGCTCTAACCAGCTGGCAAGTGTTTTCTAGACCTGTTTACGAATCATGTGACGAATACAATTGTATTTGATGGCTAAACGGCCTTCGAGTTAAATGGCCTTCAAAAGTAAATGACTTAAAACAGTTTTCTTTTACCCTGCGTTCAATGGGAATTTCAAACTCTATGCGCACACACAGTTTCTAGTGGTTTAAGTATTGCATTGCAACCAGGCAAGTAGTCTAGTATTTTGTGCAGATGGGGGTTAAGATGGACATGTTTGTTCATATCAAATAACAGGTTAATAACAAAATGCAATCGTTTGCCATAGTGAGAAGCGAGAACATCACTTTATTTTCTTTGTATTCTAAAATAATTAGAAATAGGCATCTATTTCCTAGGCTATGTTATTCCCATCATTGCAGAATAATCTTTCACACGAGGTAGCCTATAGGTCTTCAACAAGTTCAGATACCATTCTTCCCGTCTCTCATTTCATTGTACCCACTTCACAGTAGTAAATAGTTACGTTTTTCAAGCATTTTGCTCTAGGCCATCCGATCTGGGCCGCAGTTTATTAACGATACAACGGATGATTGGAGACTGTTTCTTTCTGTATGTCAGAATACTGTCATTTCAAATTTCGTGAGTAGAAAATATTTCATTTGTAAAAATAATACATATTTTCAGAATAAATTCCTAATATGTTCTGGCATATTCCCAATGTATACTACAACAAATTACCAGACACATCTACCATTTAATTAGGCCTATTAGATGAAATTATTTATTTCAAGTATTTTTCTCTAGAAATAAGATGGGTAGCATGGTTTATAACAGAGTTGAAATTTACAGGTGCACAGACAGTTGATATTTTGCATTGAAGTGTGTAGGTTACCACTGTAAATGGACAATGTTTCAGAATTCGTGGGCAGGGTGAAGCATACAGTATATGTTTGAGAAAAAGTACATGCGAAACATTAGGCCCTTACAAACGATCAAACCATCTGTTCACAGGTCCACAGCAATTTGCAATTGTTTTTCAGATGTTTTTTTGTCTGTCAGATAACCTAGGCCAACCGCAAATGTCCCTGCAAAAGTTTAACATTCTGCCATCAAACCTCCACAGACATTTGATCAAGTTCGCCATTGCTATTTCTTTTAGAAACTGCCTCGGCCTATTTCCAATGCTTTCAAAGTATATAGCAAATAAGGGTGTGATTGTCATCATAAATGGGGAATGATGTGGAGTAATAATGGTTGTTCACACATGCACCGTTTCAGGGCGGATCTGATTTTATAATGGGAAACATGCGTATGTATGACATGCGCCGTTTCAGGGCGAATCTGATTTTATAATGGGAAACATGCGTATGTATGACATGCGCCAAGTTTTTATAAATCTCAATATTTTTGCAAGTGTGCAGTGTTTTTCAGAAATGCACACGCAGATATTTAGTGGAAAATTTACACAACAGTTATAAATGGGGCCCCAGACCTTTTGACAGAGGCTGATGTAAAGGTTACAACACAGACCTTTTGACAGAGGCTGATGTAAAGGTTACAACACAGACCTTTTGACAGAGGCTGATGTAAAGGTTACAACACAGACCTTTTGACAGAGGCTGATGTAAAGGTTACAACACAGACCTTTTGACAGAGGCTGATGTAAGGGTTACAACACAGACCTTTTGACAGAGGCTGATGTAAAGGTTACAACACAGACCTTTTGACAGAGGCTGATGTAAGGGTTACAACACAGACCTTTTGACAGAGGCTGATGTAAAGGTTACAATACAGACCTTTTGACAGAGGCTGATGTAAAGGTTACAACAGCACTGCCAAGGACAGACTTTTGGATGCTAGAACAAAGTCAGCCTATGCATTTGGAAATGTTGTAAAATGCACCTTTCAACAGAAAATCACAGTCCGGGGTAAAAACCGTGGACATTTAAAATAAAATAAAAACTAAGTTTTAAGTGAGAAGGCATTGGTCTAAAGTCAAAAAACAATGTGTATGCAGGTTGCTTAGGACTCAAACTTTTTTAACCATAGTACAGACCAGCGTTTCCCAAACTCAGTCCTCAGGACACCAAGGGGTGCACCTATTATTTATTTTTTGCCCTAGCACTACCCAGCTGATTCAAATTACCAAAGCTTGATGATTAGTTGATTATCTAAATCATTTTTGCAGTGCAAAGGGCAAAAACAAAAACGTTCACCCCTGTGGGTCCCGAGGACCGAGTTTGGGAAAGCCTGACATAGACCAACATAGCTACTGTAGTAAGTCAAAGCAATGTGCTAAAAACAAACCTTGAAAGAGCATGGATGGAGTACGCATTGTGGGGCTCGTGAATTTCTTTTATTTTTTGGCTTCAGACCAATGCCTACTTCTCACTTAAAGTTTTTAGTTTTTGATAGATGGACGGATATATTGATAGATGGACAGATGTATTGATAGATGGACAGATGGATAATTAGACCCTCACTTTTCCTCTGCTATTAGCACACCATCTTTTGGACAGATTTATGAATATTCCCCTCTCTCTCTCCCTCCTGATTGACACCAGCCTTTGACTATCTTATTCCATTGATGCTGCTGGCCTTTCATGTGGGCCAGGTGATATTTATTTATCTCTTCCTTCCATCCCTCTCCTCATCCCTGGCATGGGAGGATTTCAAGAAAATGCCTGCCTCCCATTATGCTGTCTTCCTTCTCGGAGGCAGGTGGAATTTGAATATGGCAAATTACACCTGTCAGCCGGCCCCCTGTTTTTGTCAGCCGACATTTTAGACGAGATGAGTATAGGTTGGGAAGGGCATGTTTCTCTACCTCCGTGGACAGATGGTTATCAGTGATAATACATGCCGTTTAGCAGATGGTTTTATCCAAAGCGACTTACCTCGTGCTTACCCAGGATCCTTGGCGTTGCAAGCGCCATGTTCTACCAACTGAGCCAGTGGTAGTGGATGATTGGACAGACGTGTCGCCGAGTGGTCTCTCTTTGGTTATATGGTAGATGGTGGTTAGTTAGACTCTGACCAGACCAGACATTCACCAGGGTATGGACTTTTATTGGTTTGACCCCCAGGGTTTCAAAACCTCACTTCTCAGTCACCTCTGTAATTGGCACTAATAGATAGCATGAGACGAAAGCATTAGTGTCAGGTTGGTGTAATGTAAATATGATGTAATGTGTGATATTACAGGAGAGTATGCGTTCGGCTTGGTGATATACTGTATACTGATGTATTTTGTCAAAACCGGAGGAAAAAAACACAATGTTGTAGATGCGTGTTCCGCCACTGCTTATACAGTGCCTTCAGAAAGTATTCACAACCTTAACTTTTTCCACATTTTGTTATTTAACAGCCTTATTCCAAATATATGGATGATTTTTATTTTTAATTTTTAATCGTCATGAATCTATCTATACACAAAACACCATAATCACAAAGTGAAAACAGCTTTATATTTTGCAAATGTGTTAAAAATAAAAAACGGATACCATATTTATATAAGTATTCAGACCCTTTGCTATGAGACTCGAAATTGAGCTCAGTGCATCCTGTTTGCATTGATCATCCTTGAGATGTTTCTACAACTTGATTGGAGTCCACCTGTGGTAAATTCAATTGATTGGATATGATTTGGAAAGGCGCACACCTGTCTATATAAGATCCCACAGTTGAAAGTGTATGTCAGAGCAAAAATCAAGCCATGAGTTTGAAGGAATTGTCCGTAGAGCTCAGAGACAGGATTGTGTCGAGGCATAGATCTGGGGAAGGGTACCAAAACATTTCTGCAGCATTAAATGTCCCCAAGAACACAGTGACATTTAATGCCGGGCGGCCAAACTCTACCTAGATCTGAGCAACTCAATGGTGACTCTGACAGAGCTTCAGAGTTCCTCTGTGGAGATGGGAGAACCTTCCAGAAGGACAACCATCTCTGTAGCACTCCACCAATCAGGCCTTTATGGTAGATTGGTCAGACGGAAGACCCTCCTCAGTAAAAGGCACTACAGTATGCCAAAAGGCACCTAAAGGACTCTCAGACCATGAGAAACAAGATTCTCTGATCTGAGGAAACCAATATTGAACTATTTGGTCTGAATGCCAAGCGGCATGTCTGGAGGAAACCTGGCACCATCCCTACGGTGAAGCATGGTAGTGGCAACATCATGCTGTGGGAATGTTTTTCAGCGGCAGGGACTGGAAGACTAGTCAGGATCGAGGGAAAGATGAGCCAAGGACAGAGAGATCGTTGATGAAAACCTGATCCAGAGCGCTCAGGACCTCAGACTGGGGCAAAAGTTCACCTTCCAACAGGACAACAACCCTAAGCACAGCCAAGACAACGTTGGAATGACGTCGGGACTTCTCTGAATGTTCTTGAGTGGCCTGGCCAGATCCTGTTACTTGAAGCCAATTGAACATCTTTGTAGAGACCTGAAAATAGCTGTGCAGCAACGCTTCCCATCCAACCTGACAGAGCTTGAGAGGATCTGCAGAGAAGAATGGGAGAAACTCACTAAATACAGAAGACTCGAGGCTGTAATTGCTGTCACAGGTTCTTCAACAAAGGGTTGAATAAAGGGTCTGAATACTTATGCAAATGTGATATTTCTGTTGTTTTATTTTTTTGTTGATACAATTTCAAAAAGGCTGTTTTGTCCTTATGGGGTATTGTGTGTAGATTGATGAGGGGGGAAACGATTTAATCTATTTTAGAACAAGGCTGTAACGTAACAAAATTTGGAAAAAGTCATGGTGTCTGAATACTTTCCGAATGGACTGTACATATAAAATGTGTAAACAGTATTTAAGCGTTATTAAAGTGACTAGTGTTCAATGACTCTATGTACATAGGGCAAAGCAATCACTATAGTGCATGGTAGAGTACCAGGTGGTAGCCGGCTAGTAACAGTGATTAAGGTTCAGGTCAGGGATCTGTGTGGAGGCTGGTTTGCGGTGACTGTTTCACAGTCTAATGCCCTGGAGGTAGAAGCTGTTTATTAGTCTCTCGGTCCCAGCTTTGATGCACCTGTACTGTCACCTCCTCCTACTTGTCTTCTCCTCCTGTCTCCACTGTCCATCACACCTTCCAGAATTCCTTGATGGTCTAGCCTCTTCGGTGAGATGCCTGGGAGTCCTACCGGAGAGTTTACCTTACAAGATTTCTCAGGGATTATTATCGCCACGGCTGTGTACATCATTCCCCAAGCTGAAACCAAAAATGCTCTCAAACATCTTCATTGGACCCTGAACAAACTAGAAACAACGTACCCAGAGGCAGCGTTAATTGTCTCTGGGGACTTTAACAAAAGTAATTTGAGGACTGTGCTCCTGATTTACTATCAATGTATTGACTATTCAACTTGCGGAAACTCCAAGCTTGACCACTGCTGCATGTCTTTTCTACACAGGTATAAGCCCTCTTCCGTCCTCCTTTCGGCAAATCGGACCACAACTTCATTTTGCTCCTTCCTGGCTACAAATACTCGAGGGATGTTCTGGCGTCTGTACACCGCTGTTCTGACCAATCAGAATCCATGCTCCAAGACTGTTGTCATCATGTGGACTGGACCGCGTTCCAGGTCGCTCCTGGGGATAACATCAATGAATACGCCGACTCATCGGATTCATAAAAAAAAAGCTTTGTTATGATACCAATGGTGTCTTTCAAAACTTCCCCAAATCAAAAAACATGGATTGATGGCGGCCTTGTCGGGAAGCTGAAGGAGAGAGATGCTGCTTATAAACACAAGGTGTCACCGGTCACTTTGCCGTATGTTTAAACGGCACGAATACGACCTACGCATATCGATCAAGGGTGGCGAGACACAAGTATAGCTAGAACAGTTCAATTCAGCAGGTCAGACACAAGGCGTATGTGGTAGGGATTTCCAACGATCACGGATTACAAAAAGAAAGCCAGTCACGTCGCGGACACCAATGCCGACCTACCGGACGAGCTAAACGCCTTTTTTCTCACGCTTCAAACATAACGACTCTGAGCTGCCGAGGAGAGACTTTGAGGACCACGTGAGCTTTGTGCTTACCGGCTCCACAGAGGACGTAAGTAAGGAAAGGTAATGGGGATACCTATGTAAGTCATTCAAACGTGCCAACCCTCGCAATGTTGCCAGCCAAGACTGTATCCTTAGCCGCACCCTCAGAGCATGTGCAGACCACCTAGCTGTTGTGTTTTCTGACACTTTCCATCTCTCTCTAGCTCAGGCCGTTATCAAGATATTCACTATCATCCCCATACCCAAGAAAGGGAAAGGAACTGAACTGAATGACTACCAATCTGTAGCACTCACTTCTGTCATCATGAAGTCAACCTCAACACCACCTCCCTCCCCGACACAAATCAAATCAAATTTGTTTGTCACATACACATGGTTAGCAGATGTTAATGCGAGTGTAGCAAAATGCTTGTGCTTCTAGTTCCGACAATGCAGTAATATCCAACGAGTAATCTAATCTAACTAACAATCTAACTAACAATTCCAAAACTACTACCTTATACACACAAGTGTAAAGGGATCATGAAGTGCTTTGAGAGACAAGTCAAAGACCACAACACCACCTCCCTCCCCAACACACTCCACCTTCCAATTTGCCTACTGCCCCAACAGATCCATGGATGACATAATCACCATTGCGCTGCACACTGCCCTCACCCTCCTGGACAACAGGAATGTGAGGACAGATAGGTTATTTATTTACCTGGCATCACTTCACCAGGGCCCTCACCTCCTGGACAACAGGAATGTGAGGACAGATAGGTTATTTATTTACCTGGCACCTCCTCCCTGTAGGCTGTCTCACCACTGCTGTGTCGTCAACAAACGTGATGATTGATTTGGAGATGTGCGGTGCCACGCAGTCATAGGTG
The DNA here is from genome assembly GCF_021184085.1 of Oncorhynchus gorbuscha. Taxonomy (NCBI): domain Eukaryota; kingdom Metazoa; phylum Chordata; class Actinopteri; order Salmoniformes; family Salmonidae; genus Oncorhynchus; species Oncorhynchus gorbuscha. The sequence continues at coordinate 85,550,599 of NC_060181.1, read as the reverse complement.
AACAGGGAGTATAGGAGTTGGCTGGGCATGCACTCCTGCGGAGCCCCAGTGTTGAGGAACAGCGTGGCGGGGATGTTGTTGCCTACCCACACCACTTAGGGTGTGCTAGTCAGGAAGTCCAGGACCTAGTTGCACAGTGAGGGGTTCAGACCCAGGGCCCTGAGCTTAATGATGAGCTTGGAAGGTACTATGGTGTTGAAGGCTGAGCTGAAGTCAATGAACAGCATTCTTACATAGGTATTTCTCTTGTCCAGGTGGGATAGGGCAGTGTTCAGTTCAATGGCTATTGCACTGCACACTGGATCTAGGTTGTCAGGTAAGGTAGAGTTGATATGATCCTTAACTAGCCTCTCAAAGCACTTCATGATGACGTGAGTTCTACGGGGAGATAGTCATTTAGTACAGTTTCTTGCGTATAGGAACAATGGTGAACATCTTGAAGCAGGTGGGGACAAAAGACTGGGATATGGAGAGATTTAATATGTCCAGCTGGTCTGCACATGCTCTGAAGACGTTGCTTGGGATGCCTTCTGGCCGGCAGCCTTGTGAGGGTTAACACGCTTAAATGACTTACTCATGTCGGCTATGGAGAATGAGAGTGCATAATCCTCGTGAGCGGAGGGGAACTTGGTCGGCGGCTCAATGTTTTCCTCAATGCGGGCGACTTAGCTTTTGCGTGGTGGTTAATGACAGATTGTACTCTTATTGTTCTCTTGTTGTTCTATTAATGTTCCCTCAGTGTCGTCCCCTTCATTTCCATTCCTCAGGTGTAAGTGCCGGTACTTTAGGATTGGTGTGTGTTTTTGGAGGATGGTATTAAAACACTGCAGTTACCTCAGACCTTATTGCTGTTATTTACATTTACATAGTTTTGCCAGTGTGTGTGTTTGTGTGTGTGTACACGGCACCACATCAGAGTGCAGGTTCTAAAAGCTGGGCGGAACAAAACTTGAGCAGAAGTGAAAAGAAAGTATGTTTAGCAATGTCCTGGATCCATTCTCTCTGGGAGAATGAGATTGTCTCTCCTCCCCCGCAGATAAACAGGTTATATCTCCCTGTGTTGTGATAGGAAACCCAGTGCAGAGTTGCCATACCAGACAGGTATGTTATTCAGAGATACTGGGGAAGGCAGGCTTTTAGCTCTTAGGCCACAGCATGACAGGCACCTCATTATCAGTTTGGTTCTACAAGACAATATTTCCATTTCTTTGGGTAGTGTGTTCTTTCTTGCCTTTAAATTATCTGTTCCTAGCCTTTTTCCTCTCTAGATGAGTCAAGGGGGATTGTGCGGCACCTTTTAGCTGGCTTTGTACACTATAATTACCCAGAGTAGAGAGAGCAGCTAGCAATCACACATCGCAATGGTACAGAGGGGTAGAGAGGGGTACAGAGGAGTACACATGGGTAGTGAGCGGTACAGAGGGGTACACATGGGTAGTGAGAGGTAGAGAGGGGTACACATGGGTAGAGAGGGGTAGAGAGGGGTACACATGGGTAGAGAGGGGTAGAGAGGGGTACACATGGGTAGAGAGGGGTACACATGGGTAGAGAGGGGTACAGAGGGGTACACATGGTTAGAGGGGTACACATGGGTAGTGAGAGGTACAGAGGGGTACATAGGGGTACACATGGGTAGAGGGGTACAGAGGGGTACACATGGGTAGAGGGGTACAGAGGGGTAGAGTGGAAGTAGAAAGTGTCTAAAAATCCAATACAGGAGCAATACAACAGAAAGACAGCAGGAGCATCTACAATTGAAAGTGAATAGTGTTGATTTTATTAGCACATGAAGCCCAACTCTACCCAACCATTTTACCACTGCAGGAGGGGTAACACTCCATATGAAGTGGAACGTATAGCAAAGCATTCTCCCCACCACTGTTGTGCTAAATGGCTGAGGGATGGAGATAATTTTGCACACCCAATTTTTCAGTTTTTGATTTGTTAAAAAAGTTTGAAATATCCAATAAATGTCGTTCCACTTCATGATTCTGTCCCACTTGTTGTTGATTCTTCACAAAAAAATACAGTTTTATATCTTTATGTTTGAAGCCTGAAATGTGGCAAAAGGTCGCAAAGTTCAAGGGGCCCGAATACTTTCGCAAGGCACTGTATATTACCAGCCTTTTAGCATGCCCTACATTTTCAAGGTAGTCTGTTATATAAGGTCTTCATGTTTTTATTCATGTTTTGACACTAAAAATAGAACTCGTAGGTGTCGTAACTTTGGAGATGAAGAGGGGTGACTATTCTTGTTATGATGGTGATGTAACCAGCTAGGCTACAGATAATCAATTATATGTGGGTTTTTGGTTGTGTGTGTTGTCTGCTTTTATTTGAATGGTTTATATAAAGTGTGTGTGTGTGGTGGTGATGAGTGTGTGTGGATCTCTGGTTTGTTTTCTCTATAGGACAGCTAGATCCCCCTCTTGGATGAGGAGTTATCTGCTTTCCATATAGAATACGTTAAGTGCACAGCTTTAGTTCCTTCCTTCTATTCTTCCCATCTAGTCTGTACTATCCAGAAGATAATTCCATACAAGCTTTTGAGGCCAAACACCTGGTTAAGGTCATCGATTTGCTGGAGGCCAAATACTTGGGTAGCCCTTTCCACTCACAGCCTCTGTCTTCCCGTATATGGGTTGAAAATGGCAGATTTTGTCTTTGATAAGTGCCTTAATTACAGTGGCTGTGCAGTAACATGCTGTACAGTACATGATGTCAGAGATCAAGCTCTGCACTGTATGTTTTCGTATTTTTTATTTTTTATTTCACCTTTTTAAATAACTAGGCAAGTCAGTTAAGAAGAAATTATTATTTACAATAACGGCCAAACCCAGACGACACTGGGCCAATTGTGTACCGCCCAATCAGGGCCGGATGTGATACAGCCTGGTTTTGACTGACTGCTGCTCTGAACTTTAGAACCGCATGTGACAAGAAGTTGCCCACATCCCTCCCGCTAATTGGGCAACTTTTACACATTTTTTGTTGCCTGAGTGAGGGAAATTTTGTAAATTAAGAGGACTTGATGTATGGGCCAATTGTGCACCGCCCTCTGGGACTCCTGTTCACAGACGGTTGTGACACAGCCTGGGATTGAACCCCTGTGCTGTAGTGACGCTGCAACACTGCGATGCAGTAGACTGCTGTGCCACTCAGGAGGCCTCATTTAACTAGTCATGTTGGCAATAAAACAAGCTTTCGAATTGTGACCCAGATTGCGATTTATAATGGATCGTTTGTGGCTTGCGCAAACAATATCAGTAATTGTGTGATGACGGTAATGCAGGGCTGTGTTCCAAACAAATCGACAACAGGTGTGCTTGTTCTAGTTCCTCAACGACACAGCTAGGAGAGCTAAAAAAAACTAAAAAAACGTATAGTACCTTATAGTTGAAGACTCTTTGAATCATAAAAGTGCATTCAGATTACTTAGGAACTGTGCACTTTGGAGATGGGTGTGGCCACTTGGAGAAACCAGTTTGACCTCTCTGACAAGACTGAATCATTTACTGTACTTTTCACTACACTTGATGATGACTAAATCTGAAAATACCCCGAACATGATAAGAATATCATTGGAAAATGTGGGTTAGGTGCAACAAAAGACAACAAAATGGTTTTCTTTTTTTTGTCTTTTGTTGCACCTAACCCACATTTTCCAATGATATTCTTATCATGTTCTTATCTTAAGTGTAGTGAAAAGTGCAGTAAATGTAAAATGCACAGAAATGTAATGTTTGGATTCAGTCTTGTCTGGTGAACTGTTGTGTCCTCACCTTTTAGTCTAGAAAATGTCCCATAATCTCCAAACTGTTCCCTTTTCATTTCTACCATGGTTATGCATATGCTCTCCATATTTCTTCTGTAAGAACCTTTTCAATATAGCCCTATCTCTACAGGCCAATTCCCACGAGTGTAAAAGGTTCAATGTATTCAGTTATCTTAAAAAAATAAAAATAAAAATTACACAATACAATTTTCCCATCAAGAGAAATGTTCTGTAGCCTAATCATGTATTTAAGTGTTTGTGTTATAACCTCAGCAAAAGAAGAAACTTCCGTTCACTGTTAACTGCGTTTATTTCAGCACACTTAACATGTAAATATTTGTATGAACATAAGATTCAACATTTGAGACATAAACTGAACAAGTTCCACAGACATGCGACTTACAGAAATGGAATAATGTGTTCCTGAACAAAGGGGGAGGGGGTCAAAATCAAAAGTAACAGTCCGTATCTGGTGTGGCCACCAGCTGCATTAAGTACTGCAGTGCATCTCCTCCTTATGGACTGCACCAGATTTGCCAGTTCTTGCACCAAGGCACCTGCAAGTTCCCAGACATTTTTAGGGGGGATTGCCCTAGCGCCCACCCTCCGATTCAACAGGTCCCAGATGTGCTCAATGGAATTGAGATCCGGGCTTTTCGCTGGCCATGGCAGAACACTGACATTCCTGTCTTGCATGAAATCACGCACAGAACAAGCAGTATGGCTGGTGGCATTGTCATGCTGGAGGGTCATGTCAGGATGAGCCTGCAGGAAGTGTACCACATGAGGGAGGAGGATGTTTTCCCTGTAACGCACAGCGTTGAGATCGCCATCAATGACGACAAGCTCAGTCCAATGATGCTGTGACACAGCGCCCCAGACCATGACGGACCCTCCACCTCCAAATTGATCCGCTCCAGAGTACAGGCCTCGGTGTAACGCTCATTCCTTTGATTATAAACGCAAATCCGACCATCACCCCTGGTGAGACAAAACCGTGACACTTTTTGCCATTCCTGTCTGGTCCAGCGACAGTGGGTTTGTGCCCATAGGTGACATTGTTGCCGGTGATGTCTTGTGAAGACCTGCCTTACAACTCTAGGTCGCCTGATTATGATTTTTCAACGCCGATACCAGTACCGATTATTGGAGGACCAAAAAAAAGTTGAAATCGATTAATCGGCCTATTTTTTAATGTATTTTTATGTATTTGTAATAATGACAATTACAACAATACTGAATGAACATTTATTTGAATTCAATATAATAGATCAATAAAATCAATTTAGCCTCATAAATAATGAAACCTGTTCAATTTGGTTTAAATAATGCAAAAACAAAGTGTTGGAGAAGAAAGTTTAAAGTGCAATATGTGCCATGTAAGAAAGCTAACGTTTAAGTTCCTTGCTCAGAACATGAGATCATATGAAAGCTGGTGGTTCCTTTTAACATGAGTCTCCAATATTCCCAGGTAAGAAGTTTTAGGTTGTAGTTATTAGGAATTATAGGACTATTTCTCTCTGTACCATTTTGTATTTCATATACCTTTGACTATTGGATGTTCTTATAGGCACTATAGTATTGCCAGTGTAACAGTATAGCTTCCGTCCCTCTCCTCGCTCCTAACTGGGCTCGAACCAGGAACACAACGACAACAGACACCCTCGAAGCAGCGTTACCCATGCAGAGCAAGGGGAACAACTAGTCCAAGTCTCAGAGCGAGTGATGTTTGAAACGCTATTAGCACACAGCTAGCCATTTCACGTCACATCGTTACACTAGCCTAATCTCGGGAGTTGATAGTCTTGAAGTCATAAACAGCAGAGCTGCTGGCATTATGCACGAAAGTGTTGTTTGAATGAATGCTTATGAGCCTGCTGCTGCCTACCATCGCTCAGTCAGACTGCTCTATCAAATCATAGACTTAGTTATAACATGATAACACAGAAATACGAGCCTTAGGTCATTAATATGGTCGAATCCGGAAACTAGCATCTCAAAAACAAGACGTTTATTCTTTCAGTGAAATACGGAACCGTTCCGTATTTGTTCTAACGGGTGGAAAATAAATATTTCTGTTACATTGCACAACCTTCAATGTTATGTTATAATTGCGTAAAATTCCGGCAAATTAGTTCGCAAGGAGCCAGGCGGCCCAAACTGTTGCATATACCCTGAGTCTGTGTGCAATGAACGCACGAGAAGTGACACAAGTTCACCTGGTTAATATTGCCTGCTAACCTGGATTTATTTGAGCTAAATATGCAGGTTTAAAAATATATACTTCTGTGTATTGATTTTATTAGGAAAGGCATTGATGGTTATGGTTAGGTACACTTTGGAGCAACGACAGTCCTTTTTCGCGAATGCGCACTGCATTGATTATATGCAACGCAGGACACGCTAGATAAACTAGTAATATCATCAACCATGTGTAGTTATAACTAGTGATTATGATTGATTAAGTTTAATGCTAGCTAGCAACTTACCTTGGCTTCTTACTGCATTCGCATAACAGGCGGGCTCCTCGTGAGGCAGGTGGTTAGTGTTGGACTAGTTAACCGTAAGGTTGCACGATTTGAATCCCTGAGCTGACAATGTAAACATCTGTCATTCTGCCCCTGAACAAGGCAGTTAACCCACCGTTCCTAGGCCTTCATTGAAAATAAGAAGGTGATGAACAATCGGCAAAATCGGCGTCCAAAATTACCGATTACCGAAAATTTCAGAATTTCCGAAAAATGTATGAAAACTTGAAATCGGAGCACTGATGGGGGGATTGTGCGTTCCTGGTGTAACTTGCGCAATTGTTGTTGCCATTCTGTACCTGTCCCGCATTTGTGATGTTCAGATGTACCGATCCTGTGCAGGTGTTGTTACACGTGGTTTGCCACTGCGAGGACGATCAGCTGTCCGTCCTGTCTCCCTGTAGCGCTTTCTTAGGCATCTCACAGTACGAACATTTCAATTTATTCTCCTGGCCACATCTGCAGTCCTCATGCCTCCTTGCAGCATGCCTGAGGCATGTTCACGCAGATGAGCAGGGACCATGGGCATCTTTCTTTTAGTGTGTTTCAGAGTCAGTAGAAAGACCTCTTTAGTGTCCTCATAACTGTGACCTTAAAAGTTTTCATAACTGTGACCTTAATTGCCTACTGTCTGTAAGCTGTTAGTGTCTTAACATTGAACAGGCATGGGAAATGGTGTTTAAATCCTTTGCAATGACAATCTGTGAAGTTACTTGGATTTTTACGAATTATCTTTGAAAGACAGGGCCCTGAAAAGGGGCTATTTCTTTTTTTGCTGAGGTTCTTTTCCAATAGTGTTATCTATTCTAAGTGTTTTTTCGTGCTATTTTGTATGCCATGTTTGATTGTGTCAATTATGTAAATGTCTTCAGTTTGTGTAAACTGTGAGGAAGAAATAATAAAGCCAAAGTCAGTCGCTCTTTTTCGCTATTTATAATATATGAATGTGACCTAAAAATAAAATGACAAAATCCTTCGTAATTGAAAAAAGAAATATTGATTGTAGCCTAATGTCACGCCCTGGTCGAAGTATAGTATGTTTGTCTTAATTAATTTGGTCAGGCCAGGGTGTGACATGGGTTTTATATAAGGAATAGGGTGCCATTTCATACACTGCCCTAGTTGTTCCAGACCATGCTTAGGATGGGCCAAACAGAGTTTTAAAAAACGATCAGATCAATATGTACTAATTCTGAGTGTGACCTGAGTTGTGTGATTGATTGGTTATCACTTAGGTGCAACTCAGTCTATCCATCAGGTTAGGTCAGGATTTTACATGCAGGGATAGTATGAGATTGTAGGCCGGCGGGTGTCCAGTGTCGGTCCTGAAGAGCTACTGAGTTTTGTTCCTCCCCAACACTAGTGTGCTGGAGCAAAGGCTGGAGCAAAGGCTGGAGCAAAGGCTGGAGCAAAGGCTGGAGCAAAGGCTGGAGCAAAGGCTGGAGCAAAGGCTGGAGCAAAGGCTGGAGCAAAGGCACGCACTTCCAGGAGGCCAAATTTCCAAACCTGTCTGAGAAATCACCCAGCACACAGAACTGACAATTCTTGTGTGTATTTTTGTTTGTGTGAGATTTTTGTAATCGTTTTGTTTGTTTGTCAGCTGGTGGACCAAGGAGCTGTGTATGTGTACCAGCGATAAAGCTTGCCCAGTCGATAGGGCTTTATGTGTAAATGTTGCTAATCCCTCCACACACAGCACCTCCCCAGAATATAATGTTCTCTGCTTCTGCTTACATACATTAATCTGGTGTACAGATCACAACAAAACACTTTGCGTTAGATGGAGAAACAGACCGATACTAGAAAAGAAGAGATCCTGCAAAGACACATTTTTTCTATTGACTTTAAAAACTTTACCAAATGACGCAAGCGTGTTAGAATCAGCTTTTCGAGTAGAATTGAGCAAAACTAGCGCAACAGATGGCTTGTTGTTTTCTTAATATAATGATCGGATTGTGTTTATTCATCTTTGATGTTCTGCGTACAGGTTTCGAAAGGGTACCAATATTGTGCCTGGTGATTTTAAGTCCCCAAAGATGTATTTGTCCGTGAAACTAGTCTGAAGCCTGTAAATCATAGAGCTAGGAGTAACTCAAATCTGACTTTTTTTGGTTATGTTTGTTTACTTTATGGTTCCCTCTTCACCTTGTATTAGAAAACACTAAATGGTAATTATATGCTAATAACTCATGAATTGCGTAATGTCCTCGACCTATGAGGTTGTTTCATCATTGCGTTAGGGTAGGTCGTTGACACAAACCATAACCCCTTTCTTTTTTTTGCGTACTTTTCCACTCACCCCTCTATTTCCTCTTCCTGTGCTCACAGGAAGGAGTGGAGGTGAGGGTGGCACGCATCTTTAACACCTTTGGGTCCCGGATGCACATGAACGACGGGCGTGTGGTCAGCAACTTCATACTGCAGGCTCTACAGGGAGAGCCCCTCACCGTACGTCCACTATAATTACCACTCTTACTATGGTTACTACTGTCACTACTACCACTGTTACTACTTCCGCTGTTACTACTACTACCACTGTTATTACTACTACCACTGTTACCCACTACTACCACTTATTACTGTTACTACTACCACCGTTATTACTACTACTACCACTGTTATTACTACTACCACTGTTATTACTACTACCACTGTTATTACTACTACCACTGTTATTACTACTACCACTGTTATTACTACTACTACCACTGTTAATACTGTTACTATTACCACTGTTACCCACTACTACCACTGTTATTACTTTTACTACTACCACTGTTACTACTACTACTACTACCACTGTTATTACTACTACCACTGTACTACTACTACTACTACCACTGTTATTACTATTACCACTGTTACTACTGTTACTACCACTGTTACTACTGTTACTACCACTGTTACTACTGTTACTACCACTGTTACTACTGTTACTACTGTTACTACTACTACCACTGTTACTACTGTTACTACTACTACCACTGTTACTACTGTTACTACTACTACCACTACTACCACTGTTACCACTGTTACTACTACTACCACTGTTACTACTACTACCACTGTTACTACTGTTACTACTACTACTACCACTGTTATTACTACTACCACTGTTACTGCTGTTACTGCTAGCACTGTTACTACTTTTGCTACTACAACTGTTACTACGTTACTACTACTACTTCCACTGTTACACTGTTGCCACCTGTTACTGCTACCACTCTTACAACTATTAATGCTGACACTTTTACTACTGTTTCTAATACCACTGTTACTACTGTCATTACTACCACTGTTAATTTTACCACTGTTACTTCTGCCGCTGTTACTACTGTTACAACTATTACTACTACCACTGTTATTACTGTTACTACTACTACCACTGTTACTACTGTTACTACTACTACCACTGTTACTACTGTTACTACTACCACTGTTACTACTAATACCACTGTTACACTGTTGCCATATGTTACTGCTTCCACTCTTACAACTGTTAATGCTGCCACTTTTACTACTGTCATTACTACCACTGTTACTACTGTCATTACTACCACTGTTACTACTGTCATTACTACTACTGTTACTGATGTTACTGCTGTTACCGTTGTTACTACTGTTACTACTGCCACTGTTACCACTGTTACTACTGTTTCTAATACCACTGTTACTACTGTCATTACTACTACTACCACTACTGCCACTGTTACCACTGTTACTACTACTACCACTGTTACTACTACCACTGTTACTACTAATACCACTGTTACCGCTGTTACTACTAATACCACTGTTACTACTAATACCACTGTTACTACTGTTACTACTAATACCACTGTTACTACTGTTACTACTAATACCACTGTTACCTCTGTTACTACTGTTACTACAACCACTGTTACCACTGTTACTACTGTTACTACTAATACCACTGTTACTACTAATACCACTGTTACTACTGTTACTACTGTTACTACTAATACCACTGTTACCGCTGTTACTACTGTTACTACAGCCACTGTTACCACTGTTACTACTAATACCACTGTTACTACTAATACCACTGTTACCACTGTTACTACTAATACAACTGCTACTACTAATACCACTGTTACTACTAATACCACTGTTACTACTGTTACTACTGTTACTACTAATACCACTGTTACCGCTGTTACTACTGTTACTACAGCCACTGTTACTATTGTTACTACTACTCCACTGTTACTACTGTTACTACTAATACCACTGTTACCGCTGTTACTACAACCACTGCTACCAATGTTACTACTGCCACTGTTACTACTGTTACTACTAATACTGCTGTTACTACAGTTACTACAACCACTGTTACTACTAATACCACTGTTACCGCTGTTACTGCTGTTACTACAACCACTGCTACTACTGTTACTACAACCACTGCTACCACTGTTACTACTGCCACTGTTACTACTAATACCACTGTTACCGCTGCTACTACTGTTACTACCACTGTTACTACTGTTACTACCACTGTTACTACTGTTACTACCACTGTTACTACTGTTACTACCACTGTTACTACTGTTACTACCACTGTTACTACTACTACCACTGTTACTACTGTTACTACTACTACCACTACTACCACTGTTACCACTGTTACTACTGTTACTACCACTGTTACTACTGTTACTACCACTGTTACTACTACTACCACTGTTACTACTACTACCACTGTTACCACTGTTACTACTGTTACTACTACTACTACCACTGTTATTACTACTACCACTGTTACTGCTGTTACTGCTAGCACTGTTACTTTTGCTACTACAACTGTTACTACGTTACTACTACTACTTCCACTGTTACACTGTTGCCACCTGTTACTGCTACCACTCTTACAACTATTAATGCTGACACTTTTACTACTGTTTCTAATACCACTGTTACTACTGTCATTACTACCACTGTTAATTTTACCACTGTTACTTCTGCCGCTGTTACTACTGTTACAACTATTACTACTACCACTGTTACTACTGTTACTACTACTACCACTGTTACTACTGTTACTACAACCACTGCTACCACTGTTACTACTGCCACTGTTACTACTAATACCACTGTTACCGCTGCTACTACTGTTACTACCACTGTGTTACTACTGTTACTACCACTGTTACTACTGTTACTACCACTGTTACTACTGTTACTACCACTGTTACTACTGTTACTACCACTGTTACTACTGTTACTACCACTGTTACTACTGTTACTGCTACTACCACTGTTACTACTGTTACTACTACAACCACTACTACCACTGTTACCACTGTTACTATCACTGTTACTACCACTGTTACTACTGTTACTACCACTGTTACTACTACTACCACTGTTACTACTACTACCACTGTTACCACTGTTACTACTGTTACTACTACCACTGTTACTACTACCACTGTTACTACTGTTACTACTACCACTGTTACTACTGTTACTACTACCACTGTTACACTGTTGCCATATGTTACTGCTTCCACTCTTACAACTGTTAATGCTGCCACTTTTACTACTGTCATTACTACCACTGTTACTACTGTCATTACTACTACTGTTACTGATGTTACTGCTGTTACCGTTGTTACTACTGTTACTACTGCCACTGTTACCACTGTTACTACTGTTTCTAATACCACTGTTACTACTGTCATTACTACCACTGTTACTACTGCCACTGTTACTACTGTTTCTAATACCACTGTTACTACTGTTTCTAATACCACTGTTACTACTGTTTCTAATACCACTGTTACTACTGTCATTAATACCACTGTTACTACTGCCACTGTTACCAATGTTACTACTACTGCCACTGTTACTACTAATACAACTGCTACTACTAATAACACTGTTACTACTGTTACTACTAATACCACTGTTACTACTAATACCACTGTTACTACTGTTACTACTGTTACTACTAATACCACTGTTACCGCTGTTACTACTGTTACTACAGCCACTGTTACCACTGTTACTACTAATACCACTGTTACTACTAATACCACTGTTACCACTGTTACTACTAATACAACTGCTACTACTAATACCACTGTTACTACTAATACCACTGTTACTACTGTTACTACTGTTACTACTAATACCACTGTTACCGCTGTTACTACTGTTACTACAGCCACTGTTACTATTGTTACTACTACTCCACTGTTACTACTGTTACTACTAATACCACTGTTACCGCTGTTACTACAACCACTGCTACCAATGTTACTACTGCCACTGTTACTACTGTTACTACTAATACTGCTGTTACTACAGTTACTACAACCACTGTTACTACTAATACCACTGTTACCGCTGTTACTACAACCACTGCTACTACTGTTACTACAACCACTGCTACCACTGTTACTACTGCCACTGTTACTACTAATACCACTGTTACCGCTGCTACTACTGTTACTACCACTGTTACTACTGTTACTACCACTGTTACTACTGTTACTACCACTGTTACTACTGTTACTACCACTGTTACTACTGTTACTACCACTGTTACTACTACTACCACTGTTACTACTGTTACTACTACTACCACTGTTACTACTGTTACTACTACTACCACTACTACCACTGTTACCACTGTTACTACTGTTACTACCACTGTTACTACTGTTACTACCACTGTTACTACTACTACCACTGTTACTACTACTACCACTGTTACCACTGTTACTACTGTTACTACTACTACTACCACTGTTATTACTACTACCACTGTTACTGCTGTTACTGCTAGCACTGTTACTTTTGCTACTACAACTGTTACTACGTTACTACTACTACTTCCACTGTTACACTGTTGCCACCTGTTACTGCTACCACTCTTACAACTATTAATGCTGACACTTTTACTACTGTTTCTAATACCACTGTTACTACTGTCATTACTACCACTGTTAATTTTACCACTGTTACTTCTGCCGCTGTTACTACTGTTACAACTATTACTACTACCACTGTTACTACTGTTACTACTACTACCACTGTTACTACTGTTACTACAACCACTGCTACCACTGTTACTACTGCCACTGTTACTACTAATACCACTGTTACGCTTGCTACTACTGTTACTACCGCTGCTACTACTGTTACTACCACTGTGTTACTACTGTTACTACCACTGTTACTACTGTTACTACCACTGTTACTACTGTTACTACCACTGTTACTACTGTTACTACCACTGTTACTACTGTTACTACCACTGTTACTACTGTTACTACCACTGTTACTACTGTTACTGCTACTACCACTGTTACTACTGTTACTACTACAACCACTACTACCACTGTTACCACTGTTACTATCACTGTTACTACCACTGTTACTACTGTTACTACCACTGTTACTACTACTACCACTGTTACTACTACTACCACTGTTACCACTGTTACTACTGTTACTACTACCACTGTTACTACTACCACTGTTACTACTGTTACTACTACCACTGTTACTACTGTTACTACTACCACTGTTACACTGTTGCCATATGTTACTGCTTCCACTCTTACAACTGTTAATGCTGCCACTTTTACTACTGTCATTACTACCACTGTTACTACTGTCATTACTACTACTGTTACTGATGTTACTGCTGTTACCGTTGTTACTACTGTTACTACTGTTTCTAATACCACTGTTACTACTGTCATTACTACCACTGTTACTACTGCCACTGTTACTACTGTTTCTAATACCACTGTTACTACTGTTTCTAATACCACTGTTACTACTGTTTCTAATACCACTGTTACTACTGTCATTAATACCACTGTTACTACTGCCACTGTTACCAATGTTACTACTACTGCCACTGTTACTACTAATACAACTGCTACTACTAATAACACTGTTACTACTGTTACTACTAATAACACTGTTACCGCTGTTACTACTAATACAACTGCTACTACTAATACCACTGTTACTACTAATACCACTGTTACTACTGTTTCTAATACCACTGTTACTACTGTTTCTAATACCACTGTTACTACTGTCATTACTACCACTGTTACTACTGTCATTACTACCACTGTTACTACAGCCACTGTTACCACTGTTACTACTAATACCACTGTTACTACTAATACCACTGTTACCACTGTTACTACTAATACAACTGCTACTACTAATACCACTGTTACTACTAATACCACTGTTACTACTGTTTCTAATACCACTGTTACTACTGTTTCTAATACCACTGTTACTACTGTCATTACTACCACTGTTACTACTGCCACTGTTACCACTGTTACTACTACTGCCACTGTTACTACTAATACCACTGTTACCGCTGTTACTACTAATACCACTGTTACTACTAATACCACTGTTACCACTGTTACTACTAATACAACTGCTACTACTAATACCACTGTTACTACTAATACCACTGTTACTACTAATACCACTGTTACTACTGTTACTACTGTTACTACTAATACCACTGTTACCGCTGTTACATTTACATTTACATTTAAGTCATTTAGCAGACGCTCTTATCCAGAGCGACTTACAAATTGGTGCATTCACCTTATGACATCCAGTGGAACAGCCACTTTACAATAGTGCATCTAAATATTTTAAGGGGGGAGGGGGTGAGAAGGATTACTTTATCCTATCCTAAGTATTCCTTAAAGAGGTGGGGTTTCAGGTGTCTCCGGAAGGTGGTGATTGACTCCGCTGTCCTGGCGTCGTGAGGGAGTTTGTTCCACCATTGGGGAGCCAGAGCAGCGAACAGTTTTGACTGGGCTGAGCGGGAACTGTACTTCCTCAGTGGTAGGGAGACGAGCAGGCCAGAGGTGGATGAACGCAGTGCCCTTATTTGGGTGTAGGGCCTGATCAGAGCCTGGAGGTACTGAGGTGCCGTTCCCCTCACAGCTCCGTAGGCAAGCACCATGGTCTTGTAGCGGATGCGAGCTTCAACTGGAAGCCAGTGGAGAGAGCGGAGGAGCGGGGTGACGTGAGAGAACTTGGGAAGGTTGAACACTAGACGGGCTGCGGCGTTCTGGATGAGTTGTAGGGGTTTAATGGCACAGGCAGGGAGCCCAGCCAACAGCGAGTTGCAGTAATCCAGACGGGAGATGACAAGTGCCTGGATTAGGACCTGCGCCGCTTCCTGTGTGAGGCAGGGTCGTACTCTGCGGATGTTGTAGAGCATGAACCTACAGGAACGTGCCACCGTCTTGATGTTAGTTGAGAACGACAGGGTGTTGTCCAGGATCACACCAAGGTTCTTAGCGCTCTGGGAGGAGGACACAATGGAGTTGTCAACCGTGATGGCGAGATCATGGAACGGGCAGTCCTTCCCCGGGAGGAAGAGCAGCTCCGTCTTGCCGAAGTTCAGCTTGAGGTGGTGATCCGTCATCCACACTGATATGTCTGCCAGACATGCAGAGATGCGATTCGCCACCTGGTCATCAGAAGGGGGAAAGGAGAAGATTAATTGTGTGTCGTCTGCATAGCAATGATAGGAGAGACCATGTGAGGTTATGACAGAGCCAAGTGACTTGGTGTATAGCGAGAATAGGAGAGGGCCTAGAACAGAGCCCTGGGGGACACCAGTGGTGAGAGCGCGTGGTGAGGAGACAGATTCTCGCCACGCCACCTGGTAGGAGCGACCTGTCAGGTAGGACGCAATCCAAGCGTGGGCCGCGCCAGAGATGCCCAACTCGGAGAGGGTGGAGAGGAGGATCTGATGGTTCACAGTATCGAAGGCAGCCGATAGGTCTAGAAGGATGAGAGCAGAGGAGAGAGAGTTAGCTTTAGCGGTGCGGAGCGCCTCCGTGATACAGAGAAGAGCAGTCTCAGTTGAATGACTAGTCTTGAAACCTGACTGATTTGGATCAAGCAGGTCATTCTGAGAGAGATAGCGGGAGAGCTGACCAAGGACGGCACGTTCAAGAGTTTTGGAGAGAAAAGAAAGAAGGGATACTGGTCTGTAGTTGTTAACATCGGAGGGATCGAGTGTAGGTTTTTTCAGAAGGGGTGCAACTCTCGCTCTCTTGAAGACGGAAGGGACGTAGCCAGCGGTCAGGGATAAGTTGATGAGCGAGGTGAGGTAAGGGAGAAGGTCTCCGGAAATGGTCTGGAGAAGAGAGGAGGGGATAGGGTCGAGCGGGCAGGTTGTTGGGCGGCCGGCCGTCACAAGACGCGAGATTTCATCTGGAGAGAGAGGGGAGAAAGAGGTCAGAGCACAGGGTAGGGCAGTGTGAGCAGAACCAGCAGTGTCGTTTGACTTAGCAAACGAGGATCGGATGTCGTCGACCTTCTTTTCAAAATGGTTGACGAAGTCATCTGCAGAGAGGGAGGAGGAGGGGGAGGGGGAGGAGGATTCAGGAGGGAGGAGAAGGTGGCAAAGAGCTTCCTAGGGTTAGAGGCAGATGCTTGAAATTTAGAGTGGTAGAAAGTGGTTTTAGCAGCAGAGACAGAGGAGGAAAATGTAGAGAGGAGGGAGCGAAAGGATGCCAGGTCCGCAGGGAGGCGAGTTTTCCTCCATTTCCGCTCGGCTGCCCGGAGCCCTGTTCTGTGAGCTCGCAATGAGTCGTCAAGCCATGGAGCGGGAGGGGAGGACCGAGCCGGCCTGGAAGATAGGGGACATAGAGAGTCAAAGGATGCAGAAAGGGAGGAGAGGAGCGTTGAGGAGGCAGAATCAGGAGATAGGTTGGAGAAGGTTTGAGCAGAGGGAAGAGATGATAGGATGGAAGAGGAGAGAGTAGCGGGGGAGAGAGAGCGAAGGTTGGGACGGCGCGATACCATCCGAGTAGGGGCAGTGTGGGAAGTGTTGGATGAGAGCGAGAGGGAAAAGGATACAAGGTAGTGGTCGGAGACTTGGAGGGGAGTTGCAATGAGGTTAGTGGAAGAACAGCATCTAGTAAAGATGAGGTCGAGCGTATTGCCTGCCTTGTGAGTAGGGGGGAAGGTGAGAGGGTGAGGTCAAAAGAGGAGAGGAGTGGAAAGAAGGAGGCAGAGAGGAATGAGTCAAAGGTAGACGTGGGGAGGTTAAAGTCGCCCAGAACTGTGAGAGGTGAGCCGTCCTCAGGAAAGGAGCTTATCAATGCATCAAGCTCATTGATGAACTCTCCGAGGGGACCTGGAGGGCGATAAATGATAAGGATGTTAAGCTTGAAAGGGCTGGTAACTGTGACAGCATGAAATTCAAAGGAGGCGATAGACAGATGGGTAAGGGGAGAAAGAGAGAATGACCACTTGGGAGAGATAAGGATCCCGATGCCACCACCCCGCTGACCAGAAGCTCTCGGGTGTGCGAGAACACGTGGGCGGACGAAGAGAGAGCAGTAGGAGTAGCAGTGTTATCTGTGGTGATCCATGTTTCTGTCAGTGCCAAGAAGTCGAGGGACTGGAGGGAGGCATAGGCTGAGATGAACTCTGCCTTGTTGGCCGCAGATCGGCAGTTCCAGAGGCTACCGGAGACCTGGAACTCCACGTGGGTCGTGCGCGCTGGGACCACCAGATTAGGGTGGCAGCGGCCACGCGGTGTTACTACTGTTACTACAGCCACTGTTACTATTGTTACTACTACTCCACTGTTACTACTGTTACTACTAATACCACTGTTACTGCTGTTACTACAACCACTGCTACCACTGTTACTACTGCCACTGTTACTACTGTTACTACTAATACTGCTGTTACTACAACCACTGTTACTACTGTTACTACTAATACCACTGTTACCGCTGTTACTGCTGTTACTACAACCACTGCTACCACTGTTACTACTGCCACTGTTACCACTGTTACTACTGTTACTACTAATACCACTGTT
Organism: Oncorhynchus gorbuscha; assembly: GCF_021184085.1. NCBI lineage: Eukaryota > Metazoa > Chordata > Actinopteri > Salmoniformes > Salmonidae > Oncorhynchus > Oncorhynchus gorbuscha. The sequence continues at coordinate 85,532,418 of NC_060181.1, read as the reverse complement.
ACTGCTGTTACTGTTGTTACTACAACCACTTACTGTTGTTACTACAACCACTGTTACTGTTGTTACTACAACCACTGTTACTACTGTTACTACTGCCACTGTTACTACTGTTACTACTGCCACTGTTGCCACTGTTACTACTGTTACTACTACTACCACTGTTACTACTACTACCACTGTTACTACTACTACCACTGTTACTACTACTACCACTGTTACTACTGTTACTACTACTACCACTGTTATTACTACTACCACTGTTACTGCTGTTACTGCTAGCACTGTTACTACTTTTGCTACTACAACTGTTACTACGTTACTACTACTACTTCCACTGTTACACTGTTGCCACCTGTTACTGCTTCCACTCTTACAACTATTAATGCTGACACTTTTACTACTGTTTCTAATACCACTGTTACTACTGTCATTACTAATACCACTGTTACTACTAATACCACTGTTACCGCTGTTACTACTGTTACTACAGCCACAGTGGTAACTGTTACTGTTACCACTGTTACTGTTACCACTGTTACTACTACCACTGTTACTACTACTACTGTTACTACTACCACTGTTATTACAACTACCACTGTTACTACTGTTACTGTTACCACTGTTACTACTACCACTGTTACTACTGTTACTACTACCACTGTTACTACTACCACTGTTACTACTGTTACTACTACCACTGTTACCACTGTTACTACTACCATTGTTACTACTGTTACTACTACCACTGTTATTACGACTACCACTGTTACTACTGTTACCACTGTTACTACTACCACTGTTACTACTGTTACTACTACCACTGTTACTACTGCCACTGATACTACTGTTACTACTACCACTGTTACCGCTGTTACAACTGTCATTACTACTGTTACTGCTGCCACTCTTACAGCTATTAATGCTGCCACTGTTGCTACTGTTTCTAATACCACTGTTACCACTGTCATTACTACCACTGTTACACTGTTACTACTGTTACTGCTACCACTCTTACTTTTACTACTGTTTCTAATACCACTGTTACCACTGTCATTACTACCACTGTTACTGCTACCACTCTTACAGCTATTACTGCTGCCACTTTTACTACTGTTTCTATTACCACTGTTACTCTTGTCATTACTACTGTCATTACTACTACTGTTACTGATGTTACCGCTGTTACTACTGTTACTACTGTTTCTAATACCACAGTTACTACTGTCATTACTACCACTGTTTCTAATACCACTGTTACTACTGTCATTACTACTACTGTTACTGATGTTACCGCTGTGACCGCTGTTACTACTGCCACTGTTACCACTGTTACTACTGTTTCTAATACCACTGTTACTACTATTACCACTGTTACTACTGTTTCTAATACCACTGTTACTACTGTTTCTAATACCACTGTTACTACTGTCATTACTACCACTGTTACTACTGTCATTACTACCACTGTTACTACTGCCACTGTTTTACCACTGTTACTTCTGCCTCTGTTACTACTGTTACTACTACCACAATTACTACTACCACTGTTACCACTGTTACTACTACCACTGTTTCTACTACCACTGTTTTACCACTGTTACTTCTGCCTCTGTTACTACTGTTACTACTACCACAATTACTACTACCACTGTTACTACTACCACTGTTACTACTACCACTGTTACTACTACCACTGTTACTACTGTTGCAACTGTTTCAACAGCCACTGTTACTACTGCCGCTGTTACAACTGTTACTGCTGTTACTGCTACCACACCTACCACTGTTGCTACTGGTACTACTACCACTGTTACTACTGTTAGTACTGCCACTGTTACTACTGTCACTGTTACTACTGCTACACTGTTACTACTACTACACTGTTACTACTACCACACTGTTACTACTACTACTACACTGTTACTAATACTACACTGTTACCGCTGTTACTGCTGCCACTGTTACTTCTGTTACTACTTTCTCTGTCATTCTCACTCTAAATCACTCTCACTTGCTCTGTCACTGATACTATGTATCACTATCTTTCTCTGTCACTCTAAATCACTCTCTCTCTGTCACTCTAAATCACTCTCTCTCTGTCACTTTCACTCTAAATCTCTCTCACTGACACTCTGTATCACTATCTCTGTCACTCTCACTCTAAATCACTATCTCTCTCTCTCTCTCTGTCACTCTCACTTCATCACTCTCTACCACTCTCACGGTCTCCTCACCCATACGTTTCCTCTCAATCTCACACACTCTACCAGCTGTAGTATTACCATCACTCATTCACTCAGTCAGACAGATGGACAGACAGACTTGTCTCTCTGATCAGTCATGTAACACCTGCCTGTCTTTCTCTGTCAAGAATCTGATTCTGAATAAGATTGTTTCATATCACCTTGTACCTTATATAGGTGTATGGTAGTGGATCCCAGACGAGGGCCTTCCAGTATGTGAGGTAAGCCTGACCGAACACATTTAACACACTGTTCACAGAAGCTTACATTTTTATCTTGCTCTCCATTTGTTGTTGTCTGTGTATCTCTGCATGCTGTTTCTGTGAATGTGTCCGACAGATTGGATTAGAATTGTGTATTCAGGTGTTGTATTCAGTGGATACGGGCAGAAGACCGACGGCCCGCCGGGTAGCTTAAATGTCGCGCTCTCTTTCAGACACGATGTCTCTCAGTGGAAAGGGGAAGCAAAAAACCCATGCCTGAGCAATTTGGTTATCATCACTTTGTGTGTTTGTGTGTGTGTGCAGATATGGGTGTGTGTGCATGCAGGTGTCTGTCTCTCAGCAGAACATTGTGGTGGTATGTGGTAGCGTTAATATTCTATGGGCTCTGAAGGCCCAGACCATTTAGCATGCATGTTCTCTCTTCTAAGGAAAGGTTGGATAACCAGGGAGGGAATCTTCCCAAAGATCACTAATTCTTTCTAGTAATTGAATTCAAGGAACAGTATTTCAAAGGTGGAAATGGCTTTGTTCATTTGAAAGGCGTCAGTGTTTGCTTTTCACACAGACTGATAGTTGGGCTCGGTTGGAGGGGTGTAGGGGTCTGGATATATCAACTTTGTAACACTCGCAGGAATCTGGAGGCAATGGACAGGCGGCTGGCTGGACATGGGAACTCCGACCACAAGTTTTTTTAGGGGAGAGAAAGGTAATATTTGCTTTAGATTACAAAGGTGGTGGGATAAAATGCTAACACCCCTCTCTCTCTCTCTTCATCACGTACACACACACACCGCCTCATCCACATCCTCAGACTTCAAAGGTTTTGGCGATTGCTGTGTGCATGTCTGTCTGTGTGTGTGTGTGTGCATATCTGTCTGTGTGTGTGTGTGTGCATATCTGTCTGTGTGTGTGTGTGTGCATATCTGTCTGTGTGTGTGTGTGCATGTCTGTGTGTGTGTGTTTGAATGATCTTTGGAGAATAATTTAATCAGCCCTGCTTTCATCGACGGTGCAGTCTGATCTCACAACACAACACAACACACACACATAGACACACACACACACACACACACACAAACATTCTGCAATTTAGAAGGAGCGAGATCAAAGGAGGATGGGTATTTGAAGCTCTCCTATCATCCTTCGGGGCAACCGTTTACCTGGAACGTGAATGTCTTTAATTAGGCTTGTATAAACAGCTTGATGCAACCTCTCCTCTAAGTTTTCACCTCTCTCAACCAGGTCCTATGACAGCCTGACTTTGCTTAATGACTTCCATAGTCTGTGAATCAGTGGATTTGGGTGGACTTAAGAGTCCCATTTCCCTACCCACCCGCGTTACATTACCAAGTCCAGACTTTGGGTGACATGTTTATTCTTCTGAAAGAACACGGGCAGAGCACTAAGTAGCGGTGAAATGTTAAAAGGTTGAGCCTGTTCTCAGTAGGACCATAGTGGTTGATAATGTGATCAGACCAGTTTGAGCCTGTTCACAGTAGGAGCATAGTGGTTGATAATGTGATCAGACCAGTTTGAGCCTGTTCACAGTAGGAGCATAGTGGTTGTTAGTGTGACATACAGCCTGGTAAACTTCAGTGGCTTTTTAAATGCCACTGCATTCCTTTCCATGCAGCAAGCCACTTGGACCTACCACCGCTAATTATGCTACAGTGGCTGAGACGCAAATACAGTACCAGTCAAAAGTCTGGACCGACCTACTCATTCCAAGGTGTTTCATTATATTTACTATTTTCTACATTGTAGACTAATAGTGAAGACATCAAAACTATGAAATAACACATATGGAATCATGTAGTAACCAAAAAAAGTGTTAGTGGTGATGATGGACAGCTTGATGACAGCTTTGCACACTCTTGGCATTCTTCAACCATCTTCATGAGGTAGTCACCTGGAATGCAGATTGTGTTGTGACAAGATAGGGGTGGTACACAGATGAGCCCTATTTGGTAAAAGACCAAGTCCATATTATGGAAAGAACAGTACAAATAAATAAAGAGAAACAACAGTCCATCATTACTTTAAGACATGAAAGTCAGTCAATACGGAACATTTCAAGAACTTTTAAAGTTTATTCAAGTGCAGTCGCAAAAACCCTCAAGCACTATGATGAAACTGGCTCCCATGACGACCACCACAGGAAAGAAAGACCCAGATTTACCTCTGCTAAAGAGGATAAGTTCATTAGAGTTACCAGCCTCAGAAATTGCAGCCCAAATATGCTTCACAGAGTTCAAGTAACAGACACATCTCAACATCAACTGTTCAGAGGAGACTGCGTGAATCAGGCCTTCATGGTCGAATTGCTACATAGAAACCACTACTAAAGGCCACCAATAAGAAGAAGAGACTTGCTTGGGCCACAAACAATAGACATTAAACTGGTGGAAATCGGTCCTTTGGTCCGATGAATCCAAATTTTAGATCCTTGGGTCCAACCGCCGTGTCTTTGTGAGACGCAGAGTAGGTGAACAGATGATCTCCGCATGCCTTCCCCCCGTAAAGCATGGAGGAAGAGGTGTGATGGTGTTGGGGGGCTTTGCTGGTGACACTGTCTGTGATTTATTTAGAATTCAAGGCTCACTTAACCAGCATGGCTACCACAGCATTCTGCAGCAATACTCCATCCCATGTGGTTTGCGTTTAGTGGGACTATCATTTGTTTTTCAATGGAAAAATGACCCAACACACCTCCAGGTTGTATCAGGGCTATTTGACCAATAAGGAGAGTGAAGGAGTGCTGCATCAGATGACCTGGCCTCCACAATCACCGGACCTCAACCCAATTAAGATAGTTTGGGATGAATTGGACCGCAGAGTGAAGGAAAAGCAGCTAACAAGTGCTCAGCATATGTGGGAACTCTTTCAATATGGTTGGAAAAGCTTTTCAGGTGAAGCTGGTTGAGAGAATGCCAAGAGTGAGCAAAGCTGTCAAGGCAAAGGGTGGCTACTTTGAAGTAATATATTTTGTTCTGTTTTACACTTTTTTGTTACAACATGATTCCATAAGTGTTATTTCATAGTGTTGATATCTTGACTATTATTCTACAATGTAGGAAATAGTACAAATAATTTAAACATTGAATGAGTAGGTGTCCAAATGTTTGATTGGTACTGTATGTGCGAGCAGATACGCACGAGCGCACAGGCGCACCCACACACTCACTCACAGGCACGGCAGCACTCTCTTGTGCAAACATGCACATATTGTACAGTGGTTCTTCCTTTAAAAGTTGCGTCATACTGCAGCGCAGGGTGCTGCGGTATGGGATGGCACAACGTCATAGTATTTTACTGTCAGCCATTGTTGCCATTTAATACTAGTTTGACCACCAGAGGGCGTCTTTGAGAAGCTAAGTTATTGAAATGGCATGGAGCTGTAGACCTAGGAGTCCTGTTTACTGTAGCTGTTTTGGCCTAACTTACTTATTGTCAGAAAGGCCTACATCAATATACAGTATATCAATCATTCATTTGTGCATCACACATCATACAAGTCATCCATGTCTTTAAATAGGGTCAAGCATTTTAGTTATAAAACAAAATAACAAATGGAGCCTTGAATAATTACACATTGAATAAACCGCAACATGTCGGCTAAAGTGATTGAAATAATGAATGCATTTGACTTTTTCATTTTGGCTGTAATAGAGACTTTAAAAACTGTTTTTGTTACAACAGACTATATGGGATTGATAATAATTTGTTTGTAAATGATTATTGTATTTGTTGTGCTGGTTATACAATTAGAAATATAGCTGAATTAAATTGAATAATATTATGGTGTTTCTATTCCAAGAAAAATACATTTTACAGTAGCCTATGTAGGCCTCAGCGTTTCCTTTCGGGGGGAAATGGCGCTGTACAACGAGACCGGTCGGGAGTAGGCCTAGGCTACTAAGCAACTCAGAGTGAAGAGCAAAATAAACCTAACATTTCCACACCCTAATTGTAGGCTAACCTATACTCAAATGGAGATACAGTGAAAATAAGAATCTGATTTGATTTATCAAGACCAGTTTCCATGCTTGTCTCAAAACAGTGCGAAACGGTGCTGAAATAGTTGACCACACACGGGTAAGCTATTGCTTCAAATCCTATTAGAACAATTGGATGACTTTGGGGTTTTTCAGTAAGAAGCCATTTGTTGTCTTCAATTGCATTAGCCTACTTTACTGCAATATTTATGTAATTCGGTGATATTTATTCCCATAGTAATTTATTATGGATCCATTCAGATAGGGTTAGAAAAGAGTGCATGTTGTGGGCTATGCAAAGAGATGGGTGAAGTGACATGCCTCGCAAACATCCATTAATACATTTAAAGTCCCTAAACTCGGCAAGTCTTATGTCTTGCTGATAGCCCATCAAGTGTGGATGGCTTCTTTTGTATTCCAGTGTTCCACCAGGCCCACAGCATTGTTGCGTACTTACAGTACAGTGCACTTTCATTCCATTCTCCACCTGGCTCTCTACCAATGACACCAGATTATTCTTTCTATTGTTGTTATCTATTCGGTAACATTCCACAAGTAAATGTAATACATAAAACACCTACATTAAATAGCTCAGGTCTGGAAAATATGTGGAATCTTTATTTATTTATTTATCTGTGCTTAGTATCAAATCAAGGTATTTTTTTCACATGCGCCAAATACAACAGTGAAATGTTTACTTACAGGCCCTAATCAACAGTGAAATGTTTACTTACAGGCCCTAATCAACAGTGAAATGTTTACTTACAGGCCCTAATCAACAGTGAAATGTTTACTTACAGGCCCTAATCAACAGTGAAATGTTTACTTACAGGCCCTAATCAACAGTGAAATGCTTACTTACAGGCCCTAATCAACAGTGAAATGCTTACTTACAGGCCCTAATCAACAGTGAAATGCTTACTTACAGGCCCTAATCAACAGTGAAATGTTTACTTACAGGCCCTAATCAACAGTGAAATGTTTACTTACAGGCCCTAATCAACAGTGAAATGTTTACTTACAGGCCCTAATCAACAGTGAAATGTTTACTTACAGGCCCTAATCAACAGTGAAAGGTTTACTTACAGGCCCTAATCAACAGTGAAATGCTTACTTACAGGCCCTAATCAACAGTGAAATGCTTACTTACAGGCCCTAATCAACAGTGAAATGTTTACTTACAGGCCCTAACCAACAGTGAAATGTTTACTTACAGGCCCTAATCAACAGTGAAATGCTTACTTACAGGCCCTAATCAACAGTGAAATGCTTACTTACAGGCCCTAATCAACAGTGAAATGCTTACTTACAGGCCCTAATCAACAGTGAAATGCTTACTTACAGGCCCTAATCAACAGTGAAATGCTTACTTACAGGCCCTAATCAACAGTGAAATGTTTACTTACAGGCCCTAATCAACAGTGAAATGTTTACTTACAGGCCCTAATCAACAGTGAAATGCTTACTTACAGGCCCTAATCAACAGTGAAATGTTTACTTACAGGCCCTAATCAACAGTGAAATGTTTACTTACAGGCCCTAATCAACAGTGAAATGTTGGTGTGGCTGACGTCTTTGACAATTTTTAGGGCCTTCCTCTGACAGTGATGTACTGGGCAATACGCATTGCCCTGTAGTGCCTTGCGATCGGAGGCCGAGCAGTTTCCGTGCCTGGCAGGAAACTGAAACAGAAAGGCCCTAAAAAATGTCAAAGACCCCAGCCACCCCAGTCATAGTCTGTTCTCTCTACTACTGCATGGCAAGCGGTGCCGGAGTGCCAAGTCTAGGATAAAAAGGCTTCTCAACAGGTAACCAAATGGCTACCCGGACTATTTGCATGGTGTGCCCCCCCCCAACCCCTCTTTTTACGCTGCTGCTACTCTGTTTATCTTATATGCACAGTCACTTTAACTATACATTCATGTACATACTACCTCAATTGGGCCGACCAACCAGTGCTCCCACACATTGGCTAACCGGGCAATATGCATTGTGTCCCGCCACCCACCACCCACCAACCCCTGTTTTACACTACTGCTACTCTCTGTTCATCATATATGCATAGTCACTTTAACCCTATCTACATGTACATACTACCTTAATCAGCCTGACTAACCGGTGTCTGTATCTACTCTATATAGCCTGTCTTTTTACTGATGTTTTATTTCTTTACTTACCTATTGTTCATCTAATACCTTTTTTGCACTATTGGTTAGAGCCTGTAATAAGCATTTCACTGTAAGGTCTACTACACCTGTTGTATTCGGCACACGGGACAAATAAGCTTTGATTGGATCTCCAAGGTGTTATGGTATATTGTCTGGTGTTGGTGTTATGGTATATTGTCTGGTGTTGGTGTTATGGTATATTGTCTGGTGTTGGTTCTTCTTCCAGCTCCAAGGTGTTATGGTATATTGTCTGGTGTTGGTGTTATGGTATATTGTCTGGTGTTGGTGTTATGGTATATTGTCTGGTGTTGGTTCTTCTTCCAGCTCCAAGGTGTTATGGCATATTGTCTGGTGTTGGTGTTATGGTATATTGTCTGGTGTTGGTGTTATGGTATATTGTCTGGTGTTGGTGTTATGGTATATTGTCTGGTGTTGGTTCTTCCTCCATGTCCAAGGTGTTTATAGCATATCGTGAGCTTTGTTTCCAGACAGTACTTTTCTTGCACTGGGATCAAGAAGCAGACAAAAGGTAAATGTTGTCTAGATTGCGTGTTGCTGGGTGTGTTTTTATCTCCCGTCGACAGAATGTGTGTTCCCTGAGTTCTAATTCCACCCAAAGCCCCTTGGTGCTTTAGGAGCCTGTCTGCCACCTGGGTGTTCTAACTCACTGACACAACACCATGTGTTTGGCCACGTGTGATATCCGAAGCAGGCCTTGGGCGCTTATATGCATACATACATACATACATACATACATACATACATACATACATACATACATACATACATACATACATACATACATACATACATACATACATACATACATACATACATACATACATGCATGCATGCATGCATGCATGCATGCATGCATGCATGCATGCATGCATGCATGCATACATACATACATACATACATACATACATACATACATACATACATACATACATACATACATACATACATACATACATACATACATACATACATACATACATACATACATACATACATACATACATACATACATACATACGCACGCACGCACGCACGCACTCACTCACTCACTCACTCACATGCGAGCACACACACACTTCTCACACCCATGGTCCTTTGGTACTTTCGTCTGTGTGTGTTTGTGTTGGATCCCTGTGATGGACGTGTCTGTGTTGTGTTGGATCCCTGTGATGGACGTGTCTGTGTTGTGTTGGATCCCTGTGATGGACGTGTTTGTGTTGAATCTCTCTGATGGACGTGTCTGTGTTGTGTTGGATCCCTGTGATGGACGTGTTTGTGTTGTGTTGGATCCCTGTGATGGATGTGTCTGTGTTGTGTTGAATCTCTCTGATGGACGTGTCTGTGTTGTGTTGGATCCCTGTGATGGACGTGTTTGTGTTGTGTTGGATCCCTGTGATGGACGTGTCTGTGTTGGATCCCTGTGATGGACGTGTCTGTGTTGGATCGCTGTGATGGACGTGTCTGTGTTGTGTTGGATCCCTGTGATGGACGTGTTTGTGTTGTGTTGGATCCCTGTGATGGACGTGTTTGTGTTGTGTTGGATCCCTGTGATGGACGTGTTTGTGTTGAATCTCTCTGATGAACGTGTCTGTGTTGTGTTGGATCTCTGTGATGGACGTGTCTGTTTATTATCTCTGTATTTTGTTAGCTTCTCTGGTCCATCCTGTTTTGTATCTCTCAGTAGACCTTCACAAATCAGACTAATAAATCTGGCTTTAATGACAGATATTTTGTATTCAAAACTGTGCCCTCAGAGGATGTCCAAATTTGTCCCTTGTGTTGGAAGAGAGACTGAGTGTGCGTGCATGCGTTTTATTAATTTATCACATGCACAAGTACAGTGAAATTCTTAACTTGCTGATTATGACTCTGAGATGTGATTGTCCCACCTAGCTAGCTTTTGATGAATACACTAACTGTAAGTCTCTGGATAAGAACGTCTGCTAAATGACTAACGTGTGTGTGAATTGTGAACTTGTGTGTTAGCACATGCTTGCACTTGTGTGGGTCACTGTGTGTGTTCTAGAATGGTGTAAGTGTCAACTAAATTAAGAGAGTGTGTTATAGAGTGCAGTAATAAGCCTGAGTTACTTCCCCCTGATGCACTCAGCTCATCTTGTGACTCTTCTGGCATAACAGCCAGTGGACTGCTGTGTTGTTGGACCACTGAAGCCCCAGATACCAGACCCAGATACCTGAGCCAGACCTAGACAGGTTCTCTGACCCGTGAGAGCTGAGAGGAGGAGAAGACTGAAGCAGCTTAGTTTAAAAATAATCACATGACTCCTGTGCACGGAGACACACACACACACACACACTATCATCGGAGGTTAGCTGTCTGGGTCTGGAGAGGCATAGAGATAGACACAATCAGTGTGTCAATATGCCGAAACAGCATCACAGCTCCCCTAGGCCGCCTCTGTCACCGCTGTCAACGATGACAAACTGCACCTGGAGCAGGGGAGGAAGTCATCTAATGAATAAAGGAGTGATGGAGGGGAAGTGAGGGGTCACCATAATCTGCTCTATCCATATGCAAACCAGTGTCCTTAATGAGCTGTGCCTAATGCGTTCATCATTCTTAATTACTCTGAGACGTGTGTTAAACTCGCGTTGGTTTCCACTTCCGTCTCCTCGACATGTGAGTTACCTCATCACCAGTCTGTTCAGGATAATCGGTACACACACACACACACACAACGTGAAGGAATGTAAAGCAGTTATTCTGAGTCGCCATGGTTGTAGTAATGAATATGTGTGATCTACGCAAAGAGGGAGGGCTATCCAGGCCTCAGGGAAAGAGGCGGGGCCGTCCAGGCCTCAGGGAAAGAGGCGGGGCCGTCCAGGCCTCAGGGAAAGAGGCGGGGCCGTCCAGGCCTCAGGGAAAGAGGCGGGGCCGTCCAGGCCTCAGGGAAAGAGGCGGGGCCGTCCAGGCCTCAGGGAAAGAGGCGGGGCCGTCCAGGCCTCAGGGAAAGAGGCGGGGCCGTCCAGGCCTCAGGGAAAGAGGCGGGGCCGTCCAGGCCTCAGGGAAAGAGGCGGGGCCGTCCAGGCCTCAGGGAAAGAGGCGGGGCCGTCCAGGCCTCAGGGAAAGAGGCGGGGCCGTCCAGGCCTCAGGGAAAGAGGCGGGGCCGTCCAGGCCTCAGGGAAAGAGGCGGGGCCGTCCAGGCCTCAGGGAAAGAGGCGGGGCCGTCCAGGCCTCAGGGAAAGAGGCGGGGCCGTCCAGGCCTCAGGGAAAGAGGCGGGGCCGTCCAGGCCTCAGGGAAAGCGGCGGGGCCGTCCAGGCCTCAGGGAAAGAGGCGGGGCCGTCCAGGCCTCAGGGAAAGAGGCGGGCCGTCCAGGCCTCAGGGAAAGAGGCCGGGGCCGTCCAGGCCTCAGGGAAAGAGGCCGGGGCCGTCCAGGCCTCAGGGAAAGAGGCCGGGGCCGTCCAGGCCTCAGGGAAAGAGGCCGGGGCCGTCCAGGCCTCAGGGAAAGAGGCCGGGGCCGTCCAGGCCTCAGGGAAAGAGGCGGGGCCGTCCAGGCCTCAGGGAAAGAGGCGGGGCCGTCCAGGCCTCAGGGAAAGAGGTCGGGGCCGTCCAGGCCTCAGGGAAAGAGGCGGGGCCGTCCAGGCCTCAGGGAAAGAGGCGGGGCCGTCCAGGCCTCAGGGAAAGAGGTCGGGGCCGTCCAGGCCTCAGGGAAAGAGGTCGGGGCCGTCCAGGCCTCAGGGAAAGAGGTCGGGGCCGTCCAGGCCTCAGGGAAAGAGGTCGGGGCCGTCCAGGCCTCAGGGAAAGAGGTCGGGGCCGTCCAGGCCTCAGGGAAAGAGGTCGGGGCCGTCCAGGCCTCAGGGAAAGAGGTCGGGGCCGTCCAGGCCTCAGGGAAAGAGGTCGGGGCCGTCCAGGCCTCAGGGAAAGAGGTCGGGGCCGTCCAGGCCTCAGGGAAAGCTTTCTTACATGGCACATATTGCACTTTTACTTTCTTCTCCAACACTTTGTTTTTGCATAATTTAAACCAAATTGAACATGTTCATTATTTATTTGAGGCTAAATGGATTTTATTGATGTATTATATTAAGTTAAAATAGATGTTCATTCAGTATTGTTGTAATTGTCATTATTCCAATAAATTTTAAAAATCGGTAGATTAATCGGTGTCTACCTTTTTTGGTCCTCCAATAATCACTATCGGCATTGAAAATACATAATCGGTCGACCAATAGTAAGAACACAGTGGCCTCCATCATTCTTAAATGGAAGTCAGGGAGGTGATCAGATGGTCACTCTAAAAGAGCTCTAGAGTTCCTCTGTGGAGATGGGAGAACCTTCCAGAAGGACAGCCATCTCTGTAGCACTCCACCAATCAGGCCTTTACGGTATTGGCCAGACGGAAGCCACTCCTCAGTAAAAGTCACGACAGCCTGCTTGGAGTTTGCCAAAAGGCACCTAAAGACTCAGACCATGAGAAACAAGATTCTCTGGTCTGTTGAAACCAAGATTCAACACTTTGGCCTGAATACCAAGCATCACGTCTGGAGGAAACCTGGCACCATCCCTACGGTGAAGCATGGTGGTGGCGGCAGCATGAATGGAGCAAAGTACAGAGAGATCCTTGATAACCTGCTCTAGAGCGCTCATAACCTCAGACTTAGATGAAGGTTCCCCTTCCAAACAGGACAACGACCCTAAGCACACAGCCAAGACATCGCAGGGGTGGCTTCGGGACAAGTCTCTGAATGTCCTTGAGTGGCCCAGCCAGAGTCCGTACATGAACCCGATCTAACATCTCTGGAGAGACCTGAAAATAGCTATGCAGCAATGCTCCACATCGAACTTGACAGAGCTTGAGAGGATATGCTGAGAAGAATGGGTGAAACTCACCAAATACAGGTGTCCCAAGCTTGTAGCGTCATACCCAAGAAGACTTGAGGCTGTAATTGCTGTGAAAGGTGCTTTAACAAAGTCTTGAGTAAAGGGTCTAAATATTTAGGTAAATGTGATATTTCTGGGGGGTTTGTAAACAAGTTTTTGCTTTGTCATTGTGTGGTATTGTGTGCAGATTGATGAGGGGAAAAGCAATTTAATACATTTTAGAATAAATCTGTATCTTAATAAAATGTGGAAATAGTCAAGGGGTCTGAATACTTTCTGAAAGCACTGTATAACAGGCTCCACTCTTCTGGGAAGGGTTTCCACTAGATGTGCGAACATTGCTGAGGGGACCATTTCTGTATGTACCTCGCTTTGTGCATGTGGGCATTGTCATGCTGAAACAGGAAAGGGCCTTCCCCAAACTGTTGCCACAAAGTTGGAAGCATAGAATTGTCTAGAATGCCATTGTATGCTGTAGCATTAAGATTTCCCTTTACTGGAACCATGAAAACCGCCCCAGACCGTTATTCCTCCTCCACCAAACTTTACAGCCGGCAATATGCATTGGGGCATGTAGCGTTCTCCTAGCATTTACCAAACCCACCTTCGTCTGTCGGACTGCCACATGGTGATGCGTGATTCATCATTCCAGAGAAGGCTTCTCCACTTCTCCAGAGTCCAATGCCGGCGAGCTTTACACCACTCCCGCCGACGCTTGGCATTGTGCATGGTGATTTTAGGCTTATGTGCGGATTCTTGGCCATGGAAACCCATTTCATTAATCCCGACGTTGCTTCCAGAGACCGTTTGGAACTCGGTAGTGAGTGTTGCAACCGAGGACAGACGATTGTTACATTGTACGCATTTGGCGGTCCCATTTTACTTTGTACCCACTTGGCTGTGAGCTTGTGTGGCCTACCACTTCCTGGCTGAGCCATTATCGCTCTTAGATGTTTCCATGTCACAATAACTGCACTTACAGTTGACCGGGGCAGATCTAGCAGGGCAGAAATCTGACCAACAGACACTGTTGGAAAGTTGGCATCCTACGACGGTGCCTTGTTGAAAGTCACGGAGCTCTTCGGTAAGGCCATTCTACTGCCAATGTTTGTCTATGGAGATCGCATGGCTGTGTGCTGGATTTTATATGCCTGTCAGCAACAACTTTAGCTGAAATAGACAAATCCACTCATTTGAATTTGGTCAACAAATGTTTCATTGTGTCGATTTGATAAGATTTGTACCAACGTGAAAATCATTGGAAATCTGTTGCAGCTCAAGTCGACTGCAAAACTCAATGCAATGCTTTCTCTCTGGGGTGGCTGGCTAGCTAGTTACACACAATAATACCAAAGTCAATATCAGCATCTGAAGTAGCTAGTTAGTGCAATTTGTTTAGGTGGTTTTACAGCTATCAATTTAGGAGTCTATGTCACAGAGTTCAGCTTGCAGTTCCTCTCTGCCCAGAGCCAGTGCAGACTATATTGCTATGGCAACAATGGCCCCTTTCCACACTTGGCACATTGCAAGATGGTACCTGTAGGAGAAACTGAATTAAATAATTTGGTACACTGTTTAGATTGAGCACATCAAAGCAAAATATATACTTTGTCACAATGTTAGAAACTGATTTGATGTGTTCTAGACAGCATGCCCATACCATCTATTGACTGATCAATCTGGAGTGTCGGTAATTGTTTTAAAAGCGTTATGAAATGTAGTGTATTATCCCCCATTATCTCCAGTAATGAAAACAATGTAGCTATGACGCATTCCTACACAATTTCCTGATTTCACAGATGGACCACTTAGAAGTTAAATCATACGGAGACATTTTATTTTAACTACTGATAGAACATGGGCTTTCACAAAATTGACAGGAGTTTCTGATTTTAGAGGGTGGATTATTCCTTTAAGGGTAATGAGCAGCTCAGGGTGAAAATGGAACCAGACTAATGACTCTCATAAATCAATAGTGTGTCTTTGTGTCTCTTGGCTCCTCCTGACATACTGTACCACTGCACTGTCCTTGACAACACATACTCTTTCTCAGTGTATTTCCTGTCTGTCTGTCTTTGTGCTTTTCTGCTATTCTCTCATCTCTACTGTGGACAAAGCACAGAGACGGAGTGTGAGGGTTTTCTATAGCGGCTTCCTTTGTCCTTCACCAGCACAGGAACAGGGAGGTGGGGGGTGAGGTGAGAGAACGGAGAGGGGTGGTGGGGTAATGTTCAGACTGTACAATGTAGTAAGATGCAAAAATGTCTAAAAACATGTTTTCACTTTGTCATTATGGGGTATTTTTTTGTAGATGGTACATTCTGAATGCTGTAACACAACAACATGTGGAACAAGTCAAGGGGTGTGAATATTTCTGAAGGTATTGTATCATTAGGACGCCATTGAAAGCACAGTCCAGTCAAAATTGTTTTGTATCATTATTGTACAACAGATGATGAAACCAACACTGTAAAAGTGTGAAAAGTGTTGGTCAGTGTTATTTCCTGATAGTTGTTGGTTGAAAATACAATCTACACAGAACCTTCTCGTCAGCAGGTTTGCATGGGCGGGAGTTTCGTCTTTCCATGGTGACATCATGGTAGTTAATAGACCAATAACAGAGAGAGTTCCAAACCTCTGCCAATAACCGCGAGTTTTCACTTTCCCCCTCCCCACTCAGACCACTCCCAGACGGTCCAAAAGTATTAATTTTTTTACTAAAAGGTCATTTTTACCCATTTGAATGGAAATGTATTACAGTAAGGTACTTAATTGTTACCCACAAATAGTTTAATATTGATATATTTTTTTTTAAATGATGGGCCTTTTTAATGTAGTGTTTTCATGAGTGGTTGAATGCACCATCTACATAGATGCTAATGGCTGAATGTACTGTGTGCCATCTACATACCTGCTAATGGCTGAATGTACTGTGTGCCATCTACATACCTGCTAATGGCTGAATGTACTGTGTGCCATCTACATACATGCTAATGGCTGAATGTACTGTGTGCCATCTACATACCTGCTAATGGTTGACTGTACTGTGTGCCATCTACATACCTGCTAATGGTTGAATGTACTGTGTGCCATCTACATACCTGCTAATGGCTGAATGTACTGTGTGCCATCTACATACCTGCTAATGGCTGAATGTACTGTGTGCCATCTACATACCTGCTAATGGCTGAATGTACTGTGTGCCATCTACATACATGCTAATGGTTGAATGTACTGTGTGCCATCTACATACCTGCTAATGGCTGAATGTACTGTGTGCCATCTACATACCTGCTAATGGTTGAATGTACTGTGTGCCATCTACATACCTGCTAATGGTTGAATGTACTGTGTGCCATCTACATACATGCTAATGGCTGAATGTACTGTGTGCCATCTACATACCTGCTAATGGCTGAATGTACTGTGTGCCATCTACATACCTGCTAATGGCTGAATGTACTGTGTTCCATCTACATACATGCTAATGGTTGAATGTACTGTGTGCCATCTACATACCTGCTAATGGCTGAATGTACTGTGTGCCATCTACATACCTGCTAATGGCTGAATGTACTGTGTGCCATCTACATACCTGCTAATGGCTGAATGTACTGTGTGCCATCTACATACCTGCTAATGGTTGAATGTACTGTGTGCCATCTACATACCTGCTAATGGTTGAATGTACTGTGTGCCATCTACATACCTGCTAATGGCTGAATGTACTGTGTGCCATCTACATACCTGCTAATGGTTGAATGTACTGTGTGCCATCTACATACCTGCTAATGGCTGAATGTACTGTGTGCCATCTACATACCTGCTAATGGCTGAATGTACTGTGTGCCATCTACATACATGCTAATGGTTGAATGTACTGTGTGCCATCTACATACCTGCTAATGGTTGAATGTACTGTGTGCCATCTACATACCTGCTAATGGTTGAATGTACTGTGTGCCATCTACATACCTGCTAATGGTTGAATGTACTGTGTGCCATCTACATACCTGCTAATGGCTGAATGTACTGTGTGCCATCTACATACCAGCTAATGGCTGAATGTACTGTGTGCCATCTACATACCTGCTAATGGTTGAATGTTTTATCTGGAGATAATTAAAAGCTCTTACCGGCCTTGTCAGATTCTTTTTGGTCAAAGCGAAGCCAATGAAGTTTAGGAGCGTTGAAACAGTGACTGGGTATTCATCTTAGCACCATGGCAGTTGATGTAACATTGTACTGAGTGTGATCTCTGTTTTCACACCACAGCCTGGGGGTATTAATCTTTCTGTCACACCTCTCACTTCTCTCTCTCTTTCCATTCAATTTCAATTTAACGGGCTTTATTGGCATGGGAAACATATGCTTACATTGCCAAAGAAAGTGAAATAGATAATAAACATTAACAGTAAACATTACACTTACAAAAGATCCAAAAGAATAAAGACATTTGAAATGTCATCATGTCTATATACAGTGTTGTAATGATGTGTAAATGGTTCAAGTACAAAAGGGAAAATAAATAAACATAAATGTGGTTTGAATTTACAGTGGTGTTTGTTCTTCACTGGTTGCCCTTTTCTTGTGGCAACGGGTCACAAATGTTGCTGCTGTAATTCGACACTGTGGTATTTCACCCAGTAGATATGGGAGTTTATCAACATTGAATTTGTTTCGAATTCTGTGTTTGGCCTGTGTAATTTGAGGGAAATATGTGTCTCTAATATGGTCATACATTTGGCAGGAGGTTAGGAAGTGCAGCTCAGTTTCCACAATTTTGTGGGCAGTGAGCACATACCCTGTCTTCTCTTGAGAGCCAGGTCTGCCTACGGTTGACTTTCTCAATAGCAAGGCTATGCTCACTGACTCTGTACATAGTCAAAGATTTCCTTAATTTTGGGTCAGCCACAGTGGTCAGGTATTCTGCCACTGTGTACTCTCTGTTTAGGGCCAAATAGCATTCTAGTTTGCTCTGTTATTTTTTTTGTTAATTACTGACACATTGGAAATAATTATCTTTTTGTTTTCTTATTATTTGATTGGGTCTAATTGTGCTGCTGTCCTGGGGCTCTGTGGGGTGTGTTTGTGAACAGAGCCCCAGGACCAGCTTGCATAGGGACTCTTCTCCAGGTTAATCTCTCTGTAGGTGATGGCTTTGCTATTGAAGGTTTTGGAATTGCTTCCTTTTAGGTGGTTGTAGAATTTAACAGCTCTGTTTCTGGATTTGGATCATTAGCGGATATCGGCCTAAATCTGCTCTGCATGCATTATTTGGTGTTTTGGAGAAATCTGCATGCGGAGTCTCACTTTGGTGTTTTTCCCATTTTGTGAATTCTTGGTTGGTGAGCGGACCCCAGACCTCACAACCATAAAGGGCAATGGGTTCTATAACTGATTATTTCTCTCTCTCTCTCCTCTCTCTCTCTCTCTCTCTCTCCTCTCTCTCTCTCTCTCTCTCTCTCTCTCTCTCTCTCTCCTCTCTCTCTCCTCTCTCTCTCTCTCTCTCTCTCTCCCTCTCTCCCTCTCTCCCTCTCTCCCTCTCTCCCTCTCTCCCTCCCTCCAGTGATCTAGTGAATGGTCTGGTGTCGTTGATGAACAGTAACATTAGCAGCCCAGTCAACCTGGTAAATCCAACCTACCGGTATCCTCTGTCTGTCATTACATGTATTTCAAATTGTCAAAAAGAACTGATGCATGTCTGATGTTTGGCTAAAAAAAACAATACCATATTATAGTACTACTTTTATCAATTTTTGATATTGAATACATTATATGGTAACCTAAGACCTCTCCACACACACAACTATCTAGGCCAGAGTATAATAGTTGTTTTTCATGTTGTAGCAGTACAACCAACCAGTTTTCTGTAGTACCTGTCTGGAAATGGAATGGATGGAGATCTCAGAGCAGTAGGAGAGTTCTTGTAGAGGGCTGACTGACGTGCATTACTGACACACACTTTGGCTCTGATCCACCACATTGCCCTGCTTTCTCACACACACACACACACACACACACACACACACACACACACACACACACACACACACACACACACACACACACACACACACACACACACACACACACACACACACACAGACACAACTATTGTTTTTGTTTGCAACACACAGAAGCTAAATTGCTTCTGAAAGGGTGTGTGTGTACTTTCGTCTTCCTGTGTGTGTATTGATCTTCTGTGTTGGTTCATGTAATCTGCCTGTAGGGGAACCCGGAAGAACACACCATATTGGAGTTTGCTGAGCTCATCAGGAGTCTGGTCGGTGAGTGTCAGATCAACAGACCACTCATCCACTTCTTCCTTTGCTCTCTTACTCTTGTTCTTCCCCTTTCTCTTCAAATATACCAGATCGCTGCTGTTCTCTGTCTGGATTGTACCTACCTGTACCCTTTTCTGTCTCCTTCCTTCCTCCCGCCACACACACACTTAGTGAGCCGCAGTCAGATCCAATTCCTTCCAGAGGCGCAGGACGACCCTCGGAGACGCCGTCCCGACATTCGCAAAGCCAAGATGATGCTGGGCTGGGAACCTGTGGTCAGTATGAACACGCACACACTAGATAGATACACACACACACACACACGCTAGACACAAACGTGCGTACATACACAACTTCGTATTTACAGTACCACAGTATCTATATCCACAGTAAAACGAGTCCTATATCAACATAATCTGAAAGGCCGCTCAGCAAGGAAGAAGCCACTGCTCCAAAATCGCCATTAAAAAAGCCAGACTACAGTTTGCAACTGCACATGGGGACAAAGATCATACTTTTTGGAGAAATGTCCTCTGGTCTGATGAAACAAAAATAGAACTGTTTGGGCATAGTGATCATCGTTATGTTTAGAGGAAGAATGGGAAGGCTTGCAAGCCGTAAAACACCATCCCAACCGTGAAGCACTGGGGTGGCAGCATCATGTTGTGGGGGTACTTTGCTGCAGGAGGGACTGGTGCACTTCACAAATGAGATGGGATCATGTGGAAGGAAAATGATGTTGATATATATTGAGGCAACATCAAGACATCAGTCAGGAAGTTAAAGCTTGGTTGCAAATGGATCTTCCAAATGGATAACAAAGTCAAGGCATTGGAGTGGCCATCACAAAGCCCTGACCTCAATCCCATAGAACATTTGTGGTCAGAACTGAAAAAGCATGTGCGAGCAAGGAGGCCTACAAACCTGACTTAGTTACACCAGCTCTGTCAGGAGAAATGGGTCAAAGTTCACCTAATTAACTGTGGGAAGCTTGTGGAAGACTACCCGAAAAATTTGACCCAATTTAAACAATTAAAAGGACAAATAAAAATTTTGCTGGGATTAAATGTCAGGAATTGTGTAACTGAGTTTAAATGTATTTGGCAAACATGCCTAAACTTCCGACTTCAAATATATATATTCGGAAGTTTACATACACCTTAGCCAAATACACACGTGGCTAGACACACACTCCTAATGCATTTCATCATACGTCTACTACACATACGATAATGTTCTGTAACACGTGTGTGTTGTTGTGTTACCAGGTGCCGTTAGAGGAGGGCCTGAACAAGACCATCCAGTACTTCAGCCGGGAGCTGGAGCACCAGGCCAACAACCAGTACATCCCCAAGCCCAAGGCAGCCCGCCAGAAGAAAGGACGACCAAGACAACACAACTGAGCTCAAGGGGTCAAGGGTCACACCATCCCCAAAGGCTGCTGTGACACAGGAGGACCCAGGACCCTCAGAACTCTCTTGAGTTTGGCGCAAAGAAGAAATGTTCCTGTGTCTGCTGTGGTTTTTACACTCCCCCGGGGCGATGTTTTCAGACACAAACATGCCTGAAAGCAAGAATAGAATCACAAACAGATAATTAAAAAAACTGACAATGATCAGAACCCAGTCTTGCACTCTGGGTTTTTTTGTCAATACAGGCTGTTATTTAAGATCAGGCTTGAGAGAAGTGTTTTGTTGCATTGTTTACACTGTGCAGTTTGTCATTTGTTTTGCTCGGTTGACGTGGTCTATTTTATTACCTGCATTGATTCCTGGCTCTTACGTAAGACTGCTTTGTATTCCAACCATTGCAACATTGGCGGAGAGGAGAAGCGAGAAGATGAGAAGCGAGGAGGGATGAAGGAGAGTGAGTTGGTTTGTTCAAAGCCTCAGATGGGTGTACTAGGCCCCGCCCCCTTCTACACTTGCTCTGGTGCTGTGCAGTGAGCTGTAAGCCTGGACACACACACGCCACTCAAGAGTGTGTTTCTGTGTCACTGTGTGTGTGTGTCTTGTGGTTCTGAGTGACTTTTGGGATAACCTTTGTGAAAGCTCTACTGTCAAATCGGAAATCCAGAAATCTTATATAATCAATTTTAGGTGAAAATGGTATTTTAATAAAATATTTCCAATAAATGTCTCCCGTGTGTGTGTGTGTGTCACTTCTAAAAACCTTGGTGTTACTATTCTGGTAGTTGTTCCAATCTGGAGGTGGGGAGGTTAGTCAATAATGTGAGGCTGAGCAATGAGTCAGTCTTTATTGATACTGATCCTCGACAAACAAACAATACAAACAGAACAGCAGCTGGTGTAAAGCGATAGGAAGAGAAAAGCCAGATCTGGAGCAGGAGCCGGGGGCCATTCGATTAGACTGGGGAGAAGTGTGAGAGAGGGGACAGTTTAGAGAAAAGCCAGATCTGGAGCAGGAGCCGGGGGCCATTCGATTAGACTGGGGAGAAGTGTGAGAGAGGGGACAGTTTAGAGAAAAGCCAGATCTGGAGCAGGAGCCGGGGGCCATTCGATTAGACTGGGGAGAAGTGTGAGAGGGGACAGTTTAGAGAAAAGCCAGATCTGGAGCAGGAGCCGGGGGCCATTAGATTAGACTGGGGAGAAGTGTGAGAGAGGGGACAGTTTAGAGAAAAGCCAGATCTGGAGCAGGAGCCGGGGGCCATTCGATTAGACTGGGGAGAAGTGTGAGAGAGGGGACAGTTTAGAGAAAAGCCAGATCTGGAGCAGGAGCCGGGGGCCATTCGATTAGACTGGGGAGAAGTGTGAGAGAGGGGACAGTTTAGTTGAATTTCTTTGCATCGAATAAACAAGTGATAGAGAAAATACAAACTGTGTGCAGGTGTTGTTGGAAGGTGTTGTGTGCATGTGTTATTTGAAAACCACACCCCTACACATTGTTTTACTAGACATAAGTACACAAATAAAATTGGTTTGTTAAAACATAACAAAACCTAATTATAAATGTATAAATGAAATGTGCAGTAATCACACACAAAGTGTTTTGTTTAAATGTGTGAGAGTTAGCATACATGGAGATTACTGTGTAGTTTGGTTCATCAGGCTGACCCCCAGTCTTCACTTGAAGTTATTGAGAGATTATGCTTTGGCAATGTAAAAATAAAAGTTTCAGAGTATGGCACCTCTGTATCTGACAGAGAATTGACTGAGATGTAGCAGTGGAGGGGGTAAAGGTTATCGCAGTGTCTTGTGTTATATACAGTCATTATTATTTTAGCTGTCTACCACAACATATTGGAGTTGAAATGAAATAATGAATATGAGCTGAAAGTGCAGACGTTCAGCTTTAATTTGAGGGTGAACGGTGTAGGAATTACAGCACTGCAAATATTTGCCTCCCTTCTAAAGGGACCAAAAGTAATTGGACAATTGGCTACACCGTGGCTAGGTGTGGGTTGTTCCCTCATTAGGTCATTTACAAGTAAGCAGACAAAAGTTCTGGAGTTGATTTCAAGTGTGCATTTGGAATCTGTTGCTGTTAACCCTCGATATGAAGTACAAAGAGCTGTCCCTGCCAGGGAAGCAAACCATCATTAGGCTGAAAAATCAAAACAAACCCAACAGAGAGATAGCAAACACCTGAGGTGTGGCCAAATCAATTATTTGGTACATTCTTAAAAAGAAAGAACGCAATGGTGAGCTCCGGGACACTAAAAGGCCCAGAAGACCACAGAAAACAACTGTGGTAGATGACAGAATAATTATTTCCCTGGTGAAGAAAACCCCTTCACAACAGTTGTCCAGATCAGGAACCCCCTCCAGGAGGGAGGTGTATCTGTGTCAAAGTCAACAGTCAAGAGAAAACTTCACCAGAGAAAATACAGACGGTTTACCACAAGATGTAACCCATTGGTAAGCCTCAAAAAACAAGAAGACCAGATTAGAGCTTGCCAAAAAACATCTAAAACACCTGTACAGTTCTGGAACAACATCCTGTGGACAGATGAGACAAAGATGAACTTGTACCAGAATGATGGGAAGAGAAGAGTGTGGAGAAGGGAAGGAACTGCTCATGATCCGAAGCATACCACCTCATCTGTGAAGCATGGTGGAGGTAGTGTTATTACATTGGCATGTGTGGCTTCCAATGGAACTTGTTCCCTTGTATATATTGATGATGGGACTGCTGACAAAAGCAGCAGGATGAATTCTGAAGTGTTTAGGGATATATTATCTGTTCAGATTCAGCCAAATGCTTCAAAACTCATTGGACGGCGCTTCACAGTGCAGATGGACAATGACCCGAAGCATACTGCGAAAACAACCCAATACCTTTAGATGGCAAATAAGTGGAATGTTCTGCAATGGCCAAGTCAATCACCTGACCTGAATCCAATTGAGCATGCATTTCACTTGCTGAAGGCAAAACGCCCCAAGAACAAGCAGGAAGTGAAGACAGCTGTAGTAAAGGCCTGGCAGAGCATCACCAGGGAAGAAACCCAGCATCTGATGATGTCTATGGGTTCCAGACTTCAGGCAGTCATTGACTGCAAAGGATTTGGAACCAAGTATTAAAACTCACAATTTATTTCATGATTATGTTAATATGTTCAATTACTTTTGAGCCCATAAAATTGGGGGCTATGTATGAATGTTTTTTTAATTCCTACACAGTTCATAATCATTTTGACAAAACCCTTAAATTACAGATGAAAGTCTACACTTAAATCACATATTGACTGTTTCCTTTCAAAATCCTTTGTGGTGGCGTACACAGCCAAAATGATGCAAATACTTATGGACCTGACTACAGATGGATCTCAGTAATTAACCTGGAAGAATCCATTGAAGGGTTTAGTTAAACTGACCGAGCGGTATTCCACTCAAAAATGTTAGAAAAAGCTGTTGCGCAGCAACTCACTGCCTTCCTGAAGACAAACAATATATACGAAATGCTTCCGTCTGGTTTTAGACCCCATCATAGCACTGAGACGGCACTTGTGAAGGTGGTAAATGACCTTTTAATGGCATCAGACCAAGGCTCTACATCTGTCCTCGTGCTCCTAGATCTTAGTGCTGCTTTTGATACCATCGATCATGACATTCTTTTGGAGAGATTGGAAACCCAAATTGGTCTACATGGACAAGTTCTGGCCTGGTTTAGATCTTAACTGTCGGAAAGATATCAGTTTGTCTCTGTGGATGGTTTGTCCTCTGAAAAGTCAACTGTAAGTTCTGGTGTTCCGATTTAGGACCACTATTGTTTTCACAATATATTTTACCTCTTGGTGATGTCACTCGGAAACATAATGTTAACTTTCGCTCCTATGCGGACGATACACAGCTGTGCATTTCGATGAAACATGGTGAAGCCCCATAATTGCCCTCCCTAGAAGCATGTGTTTCAGACACAAGGAAGTGGATGGCGGCAAATGTTTTACTTTTAAACTCGGACAAAACAGAGATGCTAGTTCTAGATCCCAATAAACAAAGAGATCTTCTGTTGAATCTGACAATTCATCCTGATGGTTGTACAGACGTCTCAAATAAAACTGTGAAGGACCTCAGCGTTACTCTGGACCCTGATCTCTCTTTTGAAGAACATATCAAGACTATTTCAAGGACTGTTTTTTTTCCATCTTCGTAACATAGCAAAAATCAAACTTTTTATCAAAAAATTATGCATAGAAGTTAATCCATGCTTCTATCACTTCTAGATTAGACTATTGCAATGCTCTACTTTCTGGATACGCGGATAAAGCACTAAATAAACTTCAGTTAGTGCTAAACATGGCTGCTAGAATCTTGACTTACTCCAGTGCTAGCCTGAGTAGTCTGGCCCAGGAGTGTGAAGGTGAACGGAAAGGCACTGGAGCAACGAACTGCCCTTGCCGTCTCTGCCTGGCCGGAGCCCTAATCTCCACCAGGATTCTCTGCCTCTACCCCTATTACAGGGGCTGAGTCCCTGGCTAACTGGTGCGCTTCCATCCCATCGCTAGGAGGGGTGCATTTCTTGAGTGGGTTGAGTCACTGACGTGATCTTCCTGTCCGGGATTGGCGCCCTCCTCGGGTTTGTGCCGTGGATGTGATCTTCGTGGGCTATACTCAGCCTTGTCTCCGGGTAGTGAGTTGGTGGTTTGAAGATATCCCTCTAGTGTTGTGGGGGCTATGTTTTGGCAAAGTGGGTGGGGTTATATCCTGCCTGGTTGGCCCTGTCCGAGGGTATCGTCGGACGGGGCCACAGTGTCTCCCAACCCCTCCTGTACCAGCCTCCAGTATATATGGTGCAATAGTTTGTGTCGGGGGGCTAGGATCAGTCTGTTATGTCTGGAGTATTTCTTACCCAGTGTCCTGTGTGAATTTAAGTATGCTCCCTGTAATTCTCTCTCTCTCCCTCCCCTCCCAGAGGTCCTGAGCCCTGGGACCATGCCGCAGGACTACCTGGCCTGATGACTCCTTGCTGTCCCCAATCCACCTGGTCGTGTTGCTGCTCCCCCAACTGTTTCAACCCTGACCTGTTCACTGGATGTGCTCCCTTGTCCCGGACCTGCTGTCTTCGACTCTCTCTGTACCTCACCTGCTGTCTCGAACTCTGAATGCTCAGCTATGAAAAGCCAACTGACATTTACTCCTGAGATGCTGATCTGTTGCACCCTCTACAACCACTGTGATTATTATTATTATTTGACCCTGCTGGTCATCTATGAATGTTTGAACATCTTGGCCATTTTCTGTTATAATCTCAACCAGCACAGCCAAAAGAGGACTGGCCACCCCTCAGAACCTGGTTCCTCTCTAGGTTTCTTCCTAGGTTCCTGCCTTTCTAGGGAGTTTTTCCTAGCCACCATGTTTCTACATCTGCATTACTTGCTGTTTGGGGTTTTAGGCTGAGTTTCTGTACAGCACGTTGTGACATCGGCTAATATAAAAAGGGCTTTATAAATACATTTGATTGAATTTGATTGAGTATTTGTAGATGAAAGTGCGTGTTTTGCGTACGTTAATGTTGTAAATATACAAGTTCTGGAGTTCCTTAAACAAAGGTGCAAATGGAGCCAGGTAATTAGAGGAGGAGGCTAGTCTTGCAAATGTATTTTGTATGATGAGTAATTTGTGTGGATAGGAGGCATATGTGCTGGCCCAGACAATATTACAGTAAATAAGATATGGTAAATTAAGCTACGATATAGTATAGAGTTAGAAAGCAAGCCTGATGAACCAAACCACTAATACCAACAGATTTCACCACTTTGCTGCAGACAAACTGAATATGACCTTTCCAGGACAACTGTTCATCAATTATAACTCAGGCTAATCTAGTGGATGTGACTTGTTCCATTTAATTCCCACCAATTGAGATTCTGGCTCTTTATTTTAACCACATTTCTTATCCTTACTAGTGAATAAAATAAAGTTAGAGGTTTTTACATTTAAAGATCATTTGTTTATCTGGAACCATTCAGAAAATGTGTCCATGCCTGAGTTGGCTTCGTTAATTAGTGAATACAAATGATTGTGTGGAAAAAATCTACTTGGTATCCTCGGCAAAGAGAATGGGAAGTACTGTAGAAGACACAGCAGCAAGGTCATTGATATAGATTAGGAATAACAAAGGTACAAAGGTCCCATGGCACGCCACAGGATGTCTTGGCCCTAAGGGATGGGTTAGAAACGAGTGAAAAGCATGAGCTGATGCACAACCCAAAAATGTTTGTCCAGGTGTTGTTTAACGGAAAGTCAACTGTATACAAAGAAAGAAAAGAAGTTGCACACTATATGAGGGAGAAATAGAGGGGGTTAGAAGTAGTGAAGGAAGACAGAGGTTAGTCTTGCGTTTTGAGAGGGGGAGTGAGACAGCATGTTGAGTTAGTAGTAGTCGTAGTTGACGTCGGCTCCGTGACGGTGTGCCCCTCTGTCTCGGGGTCCAATGGGAGAGTTCTCATCATAATGGTGCTGGCGACCCTGATCGCTGGACCGCGCGTGGTCCATCCAGTAGGACAGGTCCGCCTCCAGTCTCTGGTGGGGGAAACACGACCACAACCTCTCAACTTTAGCCCAACTCAAAAGATCTGAAACATTGGAAATGTGCAAAAAATATCGTAACATTTCCACTCCACTCATTAGAGAGCAGGGTTATGCAATCAACTTGTTGCTCATACCCATCAGATCCTTTCAGATCTACTTGATTACTTAGCGGGTAAGGGAGTAGGAGCGAGGGTGTAAGGGAGAAGGAGCTAGGGGGTAAGGGAGAAGGAGCTAGGGGGTAAGAGGGTAGGAGCGAGGGTGTAAGGGAGAAGGAGCTAGGGGGTAAGGGAGAAGGAGCTAGGGGGTAAGGGGGTAGGAGCGAGGGTGTAAGGGAGAAGGAGCTAGGGGGTAAGGGGGTAGGAGCTAGGATCTAGGGGGTAAGGAGATAGGGTGTAAGGGACTATGGGGTTGATTTGCTAGTCAGCAGATGTTTTGGAGATGACTTGAACAGGACAGCTGCTATGGGGAGTATAAACCAACATGGTTTAAAATGCAGAGGCTGTCGGATCCAACAGCAAGAGAGGCAGGTTCAGGCAACAGGAAATCACACATACCCAGGAAGTCATTAAAGCAGTCCTACTGATTGACCTACAGGAGCTGTCAGCTGTCTACAGGAGCTGTCAACTGTCTACAGGAGCTGTCAGCTGTCTACAGGAGCTGTCAACTGTCTACAGGAGCTGTCAGCTGTCTACAGGAGCTGTCAGCTGTCTACAGGAGCTGTCAACTGTCTACAGGAGCTGTCAACTGTCTACAGGAGCTGTCAGCTGTCTACAGGAGCTGTCAGCTGTCTACAGGAGCTGTCAACTGTCTACAGGAGCTGTCAGCTGTCTACAGGAGCTGTCAACTGTCTACAGGAGCTGTCAGCTGTCTACAGGAGCTGTCAACTGTCTACAGGAGCTGTCAGCTGTCTACAGGAGCTGTCAACTGTCTACAGGAGCTGTCAACTGTCTACAGGAGCTGTCAGCTGTCTACAGGAGCTGTCAGCTGTCTACAGGAGCTGTCAACTGTCTACAGGAGCTGTCAACTGTCTACAGGAGCTGTCAACTGTCTACAGGAGCTGTCAGCTGTCTACAGGAGCTGTCAACTGTCTACAGGAGCTGTCAGCTGTCTACAGGAGGTGTCAACTGTCTACAGGAGCTGTCAACTGTCTACAGGAGCTGTCTACAGGAGCTGTCAGCTGTCTACAGGAGCTGTCTACAGGAGCTGTCAACTGTCTACAGGAACTGTCAGCTGTCTACAGGAGCTGTCAACTGTCTACAGGAGCTGTCAACTGTCTACAGGAGCTGTCAACTGTCTACATGAGCTGTCAGCTGTCTACAGGAGCTGTCTACAGCAGCTGTCAACTGTCTACAGCAGCTGTCAGCTGTCTACAGGAGCTGTCAGCTGTCTACAGGAGCTGTCAGCTGTCTACAGGAGCTGTCAGCTGTCTACCGGAGCTGTCAGCTGTCTACAGGAGCTGTCAACTGTCTACATGAGCTGTCAGCTGTCTACAGGAGCTGTCAACTGTCTACAGGATCTGTCAACTGTCTACAGGAGCTGTCAGCTGTCTACAGGAGCTGTCAACTGTCTACAGGAGCTGCCAGCTGTCTACAGGAGCTGTCAACTGTCTACAGGAGCCGCCAGCTGTCTACAGGAGCTGTCAACTGTCTACAGGAGCTGTCAGCTGTCTACAGGAGCTGTCAACTGTCTACAGGAGCTGTCAACTGTCTACAGGAGCTATCAGCTGTCTACAGGAGCTGTCAACTGTCTACAGGAGCTGTCAACTGCCTACAGGAACTGTCTACAGGAGCTGTCAGCTGTCTACAGGAGCTGTCAACTGTCTACAGGAGCTGTCTACAGGAGCTGTCAACTGTCTACAGGAGCTGTCTACAGGAGCTGTCAACTGTCTACAGGAGCTGTCAGCTGTCTACAGGAGCTGTCAACTGTCTACAGGAGCTGTCAACTGTCTACAGGAGCTGTCAACTGTCTACAGGAGCTGTCAACTGTCTACAGGAGCTGTCAACTGTCTACAGGAGCTGTCAGCTGTCTACAGGAGCTGTCAGCTGTCTACAGGAGCTGTCAGCTGTCTACAGGAGCTGTCAGCTGTCTACAGGAGCTGTCAGCTGTCTACAGGAGCTGTCAACTGTCTACAGGAGCTGTCAGCTGTCTACAGGAGCTGTCAACTGTCTACAGGAGCTGTCAACTGTCTACAGGAGCTGTCAACTGTCTACAGGAGCTGTCAGCTGTCTACAGGAGCTGTCAGCTGTTTACAGGAGCTGTCAACTGTCTACAGGAGCTGTCAGCTGTCTACAGGAGCTGTCAACTGTCTACAGGAGCTGTCAGCTGTCTACAGGAGCTGTCAACTGTCTACAGGAGCTGTCAACTGTCTACAGGAGGTGTCAACTGTCTACAGGAGCTGTCAACTGTCTACAGGAGCTGTCTACAGGAGCTGTCAGCTGTCTACAGGAGCTGTCAACTGTCTACAGGAGCTGTCTACAGGAGCTGTCAACTGTCTACAGGAACTGTCAGCTGTCTACAGGAGCTGTCAACTGTCTACAGGAGCTGTCAACTGTCTACATGAGCTGTCAGCTGTCTACATGAGCTGTCAGCTGTCTACAGGAGCTGTCAACTGTCTACAGGAGCTGTCTACAGCAGCTGTCAACTGTCTACAGCAGCTGTCAGCTGTCTACAGGAGCTGTCAGCTGTCTACAGGAGCTGTCAGCTGTCTACAGGAGCTGTCAGCTGTCTACCGGAGCTGTCAGCTGTCTACAGGAGCTGTCAACTGTCTACAGGAGCTGTCAGCTGTCTACAGGAGCTGTCAACTGTCTACAGGATCTGTCAACTGTCTACAGGAACTGTCAGCTGTCTACAGGAGCTGTCAACTGTCTACAGGAGCTGCCAGCTGTCTACAGGAGCTGTCAACTGTCTACAGGAGCCGCCAGCTGTCTACAGGAGCTGTCAACTGTCTACAGGAGCTGTCAGCTGTCTACAGGAGCTGTCAACTGTCTACAGGAGCTGTTAACTGTCTACAGGAGCTATCAGCTGTCTACAGGAGCTGTCAACTGTCTACAGGAGCTGTCAACTGTCTACAGGAGCTGTCAACTGCCTACAGGAACTGTCTACAGGAGCTGTCAGCTGTCTACAGGAGCTGTCAACTGTCTACAGGAGCTGTCTACAGGAGCTGTCAACTGTCTACAGGAGCTGTCAGCTGTCTACAGGAGCTGTCAACTGTCTACAGGAGCTGTCAACTGTCTACAGGAGCTGTCTACAGGAGCTGTCAACTGTCTACAGCAGCTGTCAACTGTCTACAGGAGCTGTCAACTGTCTACAGCAGCTGTCAACTGTCTACAGGAGCTGTCTACAGGAGCTGTCAGCTGTCTACAGCAGCTGTCAACTGTCTACAGGAGCTGTCAACTGTCTACAGCAGCTGTCAGCTGTCTACAGGAGCTGTCTACAGGAGCTGTCAACTGTCTACAGCAGCTGTCAACTGTCTACAGGAGCTATCAGCTGTCTACAGGAGCTGTCTACAGGAGCTGTCTACAGGAGTTGTCAGCTGTCTACAGGAGCTGTCAGCTGTCTACAGGAGCTGTCAGCTGTCTACAGCAACTGTCAACTGTCTACAGGAGCTGTCAACTGTCTACAGGAGCTGTCAACTGTCTACAGGAGCTGTCAACTGTCTACAGCAGCTGTCAACTGTCTACAGCAGCTGTCAACTGTCTACAAAACTGAGGAGCAAACAACTTTCTCCTTCCTTTACTTTATTCATAACCTCTACTTCTCAATACCTCTCTCTCTCTCTGTCTGTCTCTCTGTTTCGTCTCCCCCAATCTCTGTCAATCTTTCTGACTTGTTTTTGCCAAAGATTTTCTCCCTGGTCCTGGTGTTTCTAAAGATCTCCATTGGAATCATTGATCTGGAAGAAACATAGCTAGAGAGGGGAAAAAAAGCTTGAAAGTGTTTGCGTGCGTGTGTGTATTCAAGGTGTGTCAGGCCCAGTGATGTCCATAGTGGTGGAGAATAATTATCTTCTTTGAATAGAGTCTCTAGGTCCCGCTGTGACAGAAACATCCATCTGCTTTTATCCAGTCTAATAACGACAACAAATTAGCCTGGGCATTATCCCTCCTTCCCTCCCGCCCGCCCGCCCGCCCACCTACCCAACCCACCCTCCCACCATCCCGCCCGCCCAACCACCCTCCCTCCTGCCCGCCCACCCACCCACCCTCCCTCCACACCCGCCCACCCACCCTCCCTCCCACCCCCTCCCTCCCCCGCACACCCGCCCACCCACCCTCCCGCCCGCCCACCCACCCACCCTACCACCCACACTTCCTCCCTCCCTCCCGCCCACCCACCCACCCACCCACCCTCCCTCCCTCCCGCCCGCCCGCACACCCGCCCACCCACCCTCCCGCCCCGCCCACCCACCCACCCTACCACCCACACTTCCTCCCTCCCTCCCGCCCACCCACCCACCCACCCTCCCTCCCTCCCTCCCACCCACCCACACTTCCTCCCTCCCTCCCTCCCACCCACCCACCCAGTTCCTCAGCTCTGTTCATTTCCTCCTCTATATTTGTCAGTTCCTCAGCTCTGTTCATTTCCTCCTCTATATTTGTCAGTTCCTCAGCTCTGTTCATTTCCTCCTCTATATTTGTCAGTTCCTCAGCTCTGTTCATTTCCTCCTCTATATTTGTCAGTTCCTCAGCTCTGTTCATTTCCTCCTCTATATTTGTCAGTTCCTCAGCTCTGTTCATTTCCTCCTCTATATTTGTCAGTTCCTCAGCTCTGTTCATTTCCTCCTCTATATTTGTCAGTTCCTCAGCTCTGTTCATTTCCTCCTCTATATTTGTCAGTTCCTCAGCTCTGTTCATTTCCTCCTCTATATTTGTCAGTTCCTCAGCTCTGTTCATTTCCTCCTCTATATTTGTCAGTTCCTCAGCTCTGTTCATTTCCTCCTCTATATTTGTCAGTTCCTCAGCTCTGTTCATTTCCTCCTCTATATTTGTCAGTTCCTCAGCTCTGTTCATTTCCTCCTCTATATTTGTCAGTTCCTCAGCTCTGTTCATTTCCTCCTCTATATTTGTCAGTTCCTCAGCTCTGTTCATTTCCTCCTCTATATTTGTCAGTTCCTCAGCTCTGTTCATTTCCTCCTCTATATTTGTCAGTTCCTCAGCTCTGTTCATTTCCTCCTCTATATTTGTCAGTTCCTCAGCTCTGTTCATTTCCTCCTCTATATTTGTCAGTTCCTCAGCTCTGTTCATTTCCTCCTCTATATTTGTCAGTTCCTCAGCTCTGTTCATTTCCTCCTCTATATTTGTCAGTTCCTCAGCTCTGTTCATTTCCTCCTCTATATTTGTCAGTTCCTCAGCTCTGTTCATTTCCTCCTCTATATTTGTCAGTTCCTCAGCTCTGTTCATTTCCTCCTCTATATTTGTCAGTTCCTCAGCTCTGTTCATTTCCTCCTCTATATTTGTCAGTTCCTCAGCTCTGTTCATTTCCTCCTCTATATTTGTCAGTTCCTCAGCTCTGTTCATTTCCTCCTCTATATTTGTCAGTTCCTCAGCTCTGTTCATTTCCTCCTCTATATGTCAGTTCCTCAGCTCTGTTCATTTCCTCCTCTATATTTGTCAGTTCCTCAGCTCTGTTCATTTCCTCCTCTATATTTGTCAGTTCCTCAGCTCTGTTCATTTCCTCCTCTATATTTGTCAGTTCCTCAGCTCTGTTCATTTCCTCCTCTATATTTGTCAGTTCCTCAGCTCTGTTCCCAGCTGCTGCATTGGATTGTTTTTGTCGTTCATATTAGTTTGCTGATGCTGTTCCTGTCTCTTTCCATGTCCGTCTTTATTAAATGTTTTACTCCCCGTACCTTCGTCTCTCCAGCGTCATGTCATGTGACGTAGCTATGTGGTTTGTGTTTGCAGTTTTGCCTAGTTGTTGAACGTGTTCCATTGCACAAGTCCTCCATCATTCAACCTACGTAGTGTATGTCCTTGCACCTATGACTGGGCAGTATGGCTTTACTGCACAGACCTGTACCTTAGAGACAATTTGCACCTTAAAAATGATTTGCACTGACTAACCACACATCCAACCCTCTTGCTCACACCCCCACACACACACACACACACACACACACACGGTAGTAGAATCAATAGAAAACAATTGCACAGCACTGTTGCCTGTGTGTATGTACAGTCCATTATTACTATGCTGCCTCTTCTACTACTTGTCATTGATTAATATACTGCATTGTTGTGGGCGTAGGCACGTAGGCATTTCGCTGGGCCTTTATTACCAGCGGTAAACTGTGTATAAGATGAATAGATTTGATTCGACTTAGTACACTGGCATTTTGCCATAATATGAGTTTTTCTCACACAGTTACTTTAGATCTTAGTGCTTTGTATAATGTCTGTTCTCCCCCATGTAGCTGTGGGTGGCTACTAGTGTGTTGTGCAGTGGACTGTTTCTCATAGGCCTATTCTTCTACGGAGCGTAGTACTGTTTACCCTATCCCATATCTGGGGCCAGGAGTTTTTACAACCTTGTGACCTAATCATATAACATATGCAATACTATGATAATGGCCCATAGTAGGGTTAGGTCACAGTGTCAGATTAAACTCAAGGCCTTACCCCATTCCGTGACCCCTCTCTTCGCTGTTTCAGGGGGTTGGAATATGCACAAAAAAAAACACATTCCCATTTCACACAAGTACACACTTGTACATGTGTGAAATACGGCAAATGTAAGCACCTGCCAAATTATTATTATTATTTATTATTCAACCCTCTTGGCCCGCTCACCGTCTCGTCGAAGCCCATGTACATGAACTGCATGATCCACTGCTGCACATCTGGCCTGCTGCGGTCCCAAATGTTCCTCTTGGGCCGCCGTAGCTTGGCCAGGAACTCTTTGGCCTTGGCGGGAGCAACAGCCACCCTGTACTTAGGTGAAGCGCTACCGTCACCCACCACTGGGGGGAGGCAGAGAGGAGACTTGTAATGGCAGTAGAATGTAAAGTAGGTGCAGTGTTAAATGTGTGTATGTAAAAACTATCTGTGAATATTACCATCTCTTTTCTTCAGGATCTTGTGAAGGCTGCTCTCACTGGAAACATCTGATAAAGAGAGTCAATAGAACACTTAGTGGGGTTAATGTGGGTTAATGTTTAGCCTAGAATCCCTTTAGCAAGTAATGGAGACTACTGTACATTTACATTTACATTTAAGTCATTTAGCAGACGCTCTTATCCAGAGCGACTTACAAATTGGTGCATTCACATTGTAAGTCTATTGTGATTATAAAGTTAGATTGTGGTGTGATAAATCCCAGCTCATTCAGTAAAGGCTTAGCACACACACACACAAACAGCCAGAAGTGGAGCACATGGATGAGATTATAGGAAATGGTTTGCAGGAGTCTAAGTTGCAAATCAGCGATTTCCCCACTAAACTTTTTTTTAATCTGCCGACAGTAGTACTCTGTCTAGAGAGGAGGCGGGGTGTTTGCTATTTGCTACCTCACATTTACATGAATGATGAATGAGACTTTCCACTGAGAGATCTGCCTGGTCTGCTTTCTTTCCGTACCTCGCTCTCCCTCTTTCTCTCTTCTTCCCTGTCTAGGCAACCTGTCTCACTCATTAAAATGGTGGGAAAGAGACAGCTAGAAAAGCCTTTTGAGGTGAAAGGGATTCATGGAATTTCCATGGCCAGCTAGTTTTCAGTGACACATTAAGTCCATTGTCACGTGTCTCCTGTTTTAGAATATACAGTGTCTTCAGAAAGTATTCACACACTGACGTTTTCCATATGTTGTTGTGTTACAGCCTGAATTTAAAATGGATTTTACATTTACACTTTGTTCCACTGATCTACACACAAGGTCCCACAATGCTAAAGTGAAATTTAGTTTTAGGAATTTTTAGAAATGAATACAAAATGCAAAGCTGAACTGACTTTGAGTCAATAAGTATCATCAATACAGTCAGGAGTAAAAATGTGCTTAACAAGTCACAGAAGTTGCATGGACTCACTGTGTGCAATAATTGTGATTAACATGATTTTTAAATGACTATCCCATCTCAGTACACCACACATATAATTATCTGTAAGGTCCCTCAGTCGAGCTGTGAATGAAAACCAGGGAGGTTTTCAATACCTCGCAAAGAAGAGCACCTATTAGATAACAAAGAAGAGCACCTATTAGATAACAAAGAAGAGCACCTATTAGATAACAAAGAAGAGCACCTATTAGATAACAAAGAAGAGCACCTATTAGATAACAAAGAAGAGCACCTATTAGATAACAAAGAAGAGCACCTATTAGATAACAAAGAAGAGCTCCTATTAGATAACAAAGAAGAGCACCTATTAGATAACAAAGAAGAGCACCTATTAGATAACAAAGAAGAGCACCTATTAGATAACAAAGAAGAGCACCTATTAGATAACAAAGAAGAGCACCTATTAGATAACAAAGAAGAGCTCCTATTAGATAACAAAGAGCACCTATTAGATAACAAAGAAGAGCACCTATTAGATAACAAAGAAGAGCTCCTATTAGATAACAAAGAAGAGCACCTATTAGATAACAAAGAAGAGCACCTATTAGATAACAAAGAAGAGCACCTATTAGATAACAAAGAAGAGCTCCTATTAGATAACAAAGAAGAGCACCTATTAGATAACAAAGAAGAGCACCTATTAGATAACAAAGAAGAGCACCTATTAGATAACAAAGAAGAGCTCCTATTAGATAACAAAGAAGAGCACCTATTAGATAACAAAGAAAAGCAGACACTGAATATCCCTTTGAGCCTGGTGAAGTTATCAATTACGCTTTGGATGGTGTATCAATACACCCAGTCACTACAAAATACAGGCGTATATCCTAACTCAGTTCCGGGAGGGGAAGGAAACTGCTCTGGGACTTCACCACGAGGCCAATGTTGATTTTAAAACAGTTACAGAGTTCGATGGCTGTGATAGTGGAGAAAACTGAGGATGGATCAACATTGTAGTTACTCCACGATTACTAACCTAAATGACAGAGTGAAAAGAAGGAAATCTGTACAGAATAAAAATATTCAAAAACATGCATCCTGTTTGCAACAAGACATTGAAGTAATACTGCAAAGAATTACACTTTTTATCCTCAATACAAAGCATTATGTTTGGGGCAAATCCAACACAGCACGTTACTGTGTACCACTCTTCATATGTTCAAGCATGGCGGTGGCTGCATCATGTTATGGGTATGCTCCTCATCGGCAAGGACTAGGGAGTTTGTTTAAGATTTTTTTTAAACGAACGGAATAGAGCCAAGCACAGGCAAAATCATAGAGGAAGACCTGGTTTAGTCTGCTTTCCAACAGACACTGGGAGACAAATTCACCTTTCAGCAGGAAATTTTATTCCCCACTGTCTCAAACAACTGCAAAGACAAAGAAATGTTTACACAAGCACCTATATTTATACCCTCCTACTAGGAGGAGTCAACTCCTTGCACATCTAGACAGCCAATCCATCTCTGCTGCTAAGTCAGGAAATGAATTGGTTCCTCTCATTAGTGTCGTCACGGTCCTGCCTCTTATATGTGTGTCATAGGAATGTTCCTTCTCACTTCATCAGACCAGCAGAACTCGGGATGAATTCCTCATTCCTCCCAACTCCACTGGCAGTCCTACACTATCAGTGACTGAAACCAGACTGTTGCCCTTTGCCCCCCCCCCCCCCCCAGGAGCCATGAGATTTAACAATACCAACTAGTTCTGGTATAGTAACATGAATAAGTATTTATTTCAAGCTAGATTCCACAACCACACAAGAGAAAGAAATGTGTTACGCATTCATGCATTATGCAGAAATAACTCACCTTAGATAATTCAAATACCCAATAAAACTTCATAAAACATACCATCAACCTTCAAACTTTAAGTTTTTAAATAACTATATGAATAAACAATTCAGTGCTTCAGAAGCTTTGTTAATCTAAGTCTGGTTCCATATGGGTGAAATCAAATTATCTAGCATAGTAGGAGGTTTGGTGGGACAGAGTGATAGATGGGAGGAGATGGAGACAGAAAGATTGTTGAAAGAAAGGAGCTAGAGAGAGAGGTAGACAGGAAGAGAAAGCGAGAGTTACCTCACCTGCGAAGGCCAGCAATGTGAGCAGAGCGGTGAGCCCTACCAACCTCAGATAAAGCCGCTGAGAAGCCATGGTGTCCCCTTCGCTCTCGCGTTCTGACCCGTCTAATGGCAACACACACCACAAACACACAGATACAGGGGGCGCAGTTGGGGCCGCGAGCCAAACGTTCCGATCGGAAACTGGCCCGTAGTGGCTTAATGTCGTTTATCCCAAAATCCAACCCACAGAAACAGGCCTGACTGAAGTAGTGTTTTTTCTTCTAATGGAATGTTAATGTGTGTTAATGTTAATGTTTTTTTTCCATCCAGTAAGTACAGCAGCAGCAGTGAGAGAGGGATGTTAACGTGTGTTAATGTTAATGAGTTCTTTTCCATCCAGTAAGTACAGCAGCAGCAGTGAGAGAGGAATGTTAATGTGTGCCTGGGGTTCTTTTCCATCCAGTAAGTACAGCAGCAGCAGTGAGAGAGGAATTTTAACCGTATAGCTGCTGTTCTCCTTATACAGTGTATACCAAAGGTGAACTTGCAAACTTGAGCCAACGATAAACCTCTGAATTATTACCACCCAATTAAGTCGACTGAATTAACGTTGCTGAGAGTGTCAAAATGGAGGCTGTAGTGGTGGAACGAGTAAGTGCACCCAGCAGTGGAGAGAGAGAGAGAGAGAGAGAGAGAGAGAGAGAGAGAGAGAGAGAGAGAGAGAGAGAGAGAGAGAGAGAGAGAGAGAGAGAGAGAGAGAGAATATCAGCACAAAGAACTAGCTATGCAACATGGAGATCTATGGATAAACCACTTCTCCAACCTTTTTGGACAAGAGCAGAAGCATAAACATGATAGAGTGTGCAAAGCTGTCATCAAGGCAAAGGGTGGCTATTTGAAGAATCTCAAATATAGAATATATTTGGATTTGTTTAACACTTTTTTGGTTACTACATGATTCTGTATGTGTTATTTCATACTTTTGATGTCTTCACTATTATTCTATAATGTAGAAAATAGTAAAAATAAAACCCTTGAATGAGTAGGTGTTCTAAAACATTTGCCGGATCAATAACACATCTTAGAATCAGCTATTAAAGAAACCAGAAACCCTTGGATTCTACAATTACATTGACTGAACGACAGGACAAAATACAAACTGTCCAACCCAAAAAGCCCTGTGGTGTTGATGGTAAAAAATATACAGACCACAAATTCAACTTGGATATACTCAAACTCTGCAATATTATCCTCAGCTCTGGCATCTTGCTCAATATTTGGATCCAAGGTCTGATCACCCCAATCCAGAAAAGTCGAGACAAATTTGACCCAAATAATTACTGCAGGATCTGTGTCAAATGTAACCTCGGAAAAATCCTCTACAGTATCATCAACAGCAGACTCCAACATTTCCTCAGTGAGCAAATGTCAAATTGTCTTCTTACTAAAATACCGTACAACAAACCACCACCTTGCAGACTCTAACTGACAAACAAACCAAAACCAAAGCAAAGTATTCTCATGCTTTATTGATTTCAAAAAAAGTATTTGACTCAATTTTTGCAGAGGGCCTGTTTTATAAACTGATGGAAAGCGGTGTTGGGGAGGAAACCTACAATATTATGAAATTTAAACAAACAATATGTGTGCAATCAGAATAAACACACAGATGTCTTCCCGAAGGGGTGTGTCTTCCCGAAGGGGTGTGTTTTCCCGAAGGGGTGTGTTTTCCCAAAGGGGTGTGTCTTCCCGAACGGGTGTGTCTTCCCGAAGGGGTGTGTCTTCCCGAACGGGTGTGTCTTCCCGAAGGGGTGTGTCTTCCCTAAATGGTGTGTCTTCCCGAAGGGGTGTGTCTTCCCAAAGGGCTGTGGCTTCCCTAAAGGGTGTGTCTTCCCTAAAGGGGTGTGCCTTCCCGAAGGGGTGTGTCTTCCCTAAAGGGTGTGTCTTCCCAAAGGGGTGTGTCTTCCCTAAAGGGTGTGTCTTCCCGAAGGGGTGTGTCTTCCCGAAGGGGTGTGTCTTCCCTAAAGGGTGTGTCTTCCCAAAGGGGTGTGTCTTCCCAAAGGGTGTGTCTTCCCGAAGTGGTGTGTCTTCCCGAAGGGGTGTGTCTTCCCGAAGGGGTGTGGGTTCTACAGGAATGCATCTTGAACCCCACCCTATTCAACATTTATATCAATGATTTGGCGAGAGCACTAGAACATTCTGCAGCACCCGGACTCACCCTACTAGACTGAAATCAAATGTCTACCATCTAATGTCTACTGTTTGCAGATTATCTGATGATTCTGTCACCAACCAAGGAGGGCCTACAGCAGCATCTACATCTTCCTTGCAAGATTCTGTCAGACCTGGGCCAGTAAATCTCAGTCAAACAAAAGTAATGGTGTTCCAAAAAAAGTTCCAGTTGCCAGGACAACAAATACTAATTCTATCTATCTAGACACCGATGCCCTAGAGCACACAAATAATTATACCTACCTTGGCCTAAACATCAACACCACCATCACGTCTACTCCCGCTCCCTGGTGCTGGACGTCACCAGTCTACTAAGCACTGGTCCTGGCAACCCATCTTTACGCACACCTGCGTCTCATCATCAGCCACACCTTGACTTCATTCATTCCTGATTACTTACCCTTCATATAGCACTATTTTGTTATCAGTTATCAGGTAAAAAATGTTTTGTAATTCTATTAACTCACCCAAATCTTAAATGCCCAGATAAATCTACCCTGAATGATTTGATATTGACAAATGTTCCACATAAATATTCTGCGGTTGGTGTTTTTTATAATGATTTAAGTGACCATTGTGTTGTTGTTGCTTTTAGAAATACTAAGGTTCCTAAGACAAACCCACGTTTTATTCGTAAGAGAAATTTGAAGTGTTTTAATGAGCAGGCTTTCTTTCATGATTTGTTTTATTTTGACTGGGGCAAGATTGAGCTTTTCCCTGATGTGGAAACTGCCTGGAAATTCTTTCTTGATGGTTTTTCCCCAATAGTAAACAAACATGCCCCATTCTGCAGGTTCAGGGTTAAAGGGCGGGATAATCCATGGTTTTCTTCTGAGCTGTCTTGTATTATTCACGACTGTAAACTAGCCTGGGCTAAAGCAAGGAAATCATGTTCTGATGCTGATTGGCTTATTTTTAGGCTGTTATGAAACACGTCTTTTCTTCTCAGGAAGGCCAAGTCTGAATATTTTATGTCTGTTACCACTGATAACCTGAATGACCCTAGAACGTTTCGGAAGGATATTAAGTCTATGTTTGGTAACAGTAATGTTAATGAATTACCGTCATGTGTTTTGAAGGACTCTGTTGCTGTATATGACAAAACTGAAATGCTGAATTGTTTCAATGAGCACTTTGTATCATCTGGTAGGCTGTTTGATTCAGTGTCCTCTGTCTCTGTACAACCCTGTGTGGATGAACCAGTGAGAGCTGGTCAATCTTTGAGCTTTTTGCCATTCTCAGTGCAGGTGGTACATGAAGCCCTGAAATCCTTAGAACAGAGAAAGCCTGCAGGTCCTGATCATT
Source organism: Oncorhynchus gorbuscha (assembly GCF_021184085.1). Lineage (NCBI taxonomy): Eukaryota > Metazoa > Chordata > Actinopteri > Salmoniformes > Salmonidae > Oncorhynchus > Oncorhynchus gorbuscha. The sequence goes on along the minus strand of NC_060181.1, from coordinate 85,490,996 downwards.
CTCAGTGCAGGTGGTACATGAAGCCCTGAAATCCTTAGAACAGAGAAAGCCTGCAGGTCCTGATCATTCTCAGTGCAGGTGGTAGATGAAGCCCTGAAATCCTTAGAACATGAAAGCCCTGAAATCCTTAGATCAGATCAGAGAAAGCCTGCAGGTCCTGATCATTCTCAGTGCAGGTGGTACATGAAGCCCTGAAATCCTTAGAACAGAGAAAGCCTGCAGGTCCTGATCATTCTCAGTGCAGGAGGTACATAAAGCCCTGAAATCCTTAGAACAGAGAAGCCTGCAAATTCTCAGTGCAGGTGGTACATAAAGCCCTGAAATCCTTAGATCAGAGAAAGCCTGCAGGTCCTGATCTTTTGGATCCCTGCTTTTTAAATCTGGCAGCTGATTTCATAGCTGAACCACTTACATCTCTGTTCAATCTAACCCTGGAATGGAATGAAATCCTGAAGATCTGTAAATCAGCATTTGTCCGACCACTTTTAAAAGGGGGAGATCCAACTCTTTTCAATAATTATAGGCCAATCTCAAAGCTATCACCCCTGGTGAAAATACTTTAAACCCTTGTGAGTGAACAGCTAAAACAGTTTTATCAATGTACCAGGAAGACGCATATCACAATTACAGCAGCCATGAAGGTTTTAAATGATAACACTGAAGCCCTTGACAAAAAATAGCACTCTGTCTGACTTTTTATTGATCTCTCCTTTGATACAGTTGATCATGCTATACTAAAGGCAGAGATTGTCGAGTGTAACTATCTGTCTGATAGAACTGAGCAAGTTCTGTACTGGTGGTGCCCTGATCCCGCAGCTGAATCAACTTTAGAAGACGGCCCTGGCGCTTGCTGGACTTTCTTGGGCACCCTGAAGCCTTCTTCACAACAATTGAACCACTCTCCTTGAAGTTCTTGATGATCCGATAAATTGTTGATTTAGGTGCAATCTTACTGGCAGCAATACATATCCTTGCCTGTGAAACCCTTTTTGTGCAAAGCAATGATGACGGCACGTGTTTCCTTATAGGTAACCATGTTTGACAGAGGAAGAACAATGATTCCAAGCACCACCCTCCTTTTGTAGCTTCCAGTCTGTTATTCGAACTGAATCAGCATGACGGAGTGATCTCCAGCCTTGTCCACGTCAACACTCACACCTGTGTTAACGAGAGAATCACTGACATGATGTCAGCTGGTCCTTTTGTGGCAGGGATGAAATTAAGTGGAAATGTTTTTTGGGATTCAGTTCATTTGCATGGCAAAGATTACTTGCAATTAATTGCAATTTATCTGATCACTCTTAATTACATTCTGGAGTATATGCAAATTGCCATCATACAAACTGAGGCAGCAGACTTTTGTGAAAATGTATATTTGTGTCATTCTCAAAACTTTTGGCCACGGTCGTATACCCAGCCTTTGGAACTGTTTTCCTAGATCTGGCTACTATATTGTGTGCAATCCCAGCCACAAAATGTGTAACCTGCTGACACAAGAAAAGGTCAACCAATGTAAATATAACCTATATTTATCTGCCTATTTTTCCCCATTATTCGTACATTCTACTATTTGCATAATGTCACTTATGTAACATTTATCCGCTAATAATATAAATGTAAATGTTGTGAAACATTTTTATTGTTTCATGTTTATTGTTATTGTCTGGTTGTATTTGTCTTTGTTTTTATTTGATTAGTTGTTTTTTGTTTTAGTTCTTTCACTTGCTTTGACAATGTAAACACATTTCCCATGCCAATAAAGCCATTGAATTGAATGAACCCTTACGTGTAAAACATGACTCGCTACTATGTTTAACAGCAGAGAAAACCCCTTAAATTATATTTTTTCAACTTGAAATTTGATGACTTGTCCTAGAGTGACCCCAACATTAGAAAAAGTGAAACATCTCCTGTGTTCATATTTCCATGAAAGCTGTACACCACCGGGGTACAAAGATTGTCTTAGGGTCATTTTGACCCAGCAGTTATAAAATCATCTACACACCACAAAAACCACAAAGACACACACACACAATGAGAAATGGCGATTGTGTGCTACTGATTGCACTCAGCCAGCAGCTCCTGAAGAGGAAGATCACCATGGTTGGCACAGTTAGAAAGAACAAGCCTGAGCTCCCCCCTGCATTCCTCACAACAAGGTGGAGAGAGGCCTTCTCATCAAAGTTTGCCTTCACCCCACCACCACTCTAGTTTCTTACCTCCCAAAGAGGAACAAGAATGTGGTCCTCCTGAGCACACTGCACAAAACAGCTGAGATCACTGATTGTGAGGACAGGATGCCAGTCATCATCCTAGACTGTGGACAGGCATGGACAACCTGGACAAGGT
>NC_060181.1:85318647-85483647 GCF_021184085.1 Oncorhynchus gorbuscha | reverse complement strand
AAAACCATGACTAGAGAGAGACTGTCAGTTTAAAACCATGACTAGAGAGAGACTGTCAGTTTAAAACCATGACTAGAGAGAGACTGTCAGTTTAAAACCATGACTAGAGAGAGACTGTCAGTTTAAAACTGTCAGTTTAAATCCATGACTAGAGAGAGACTGTCAGTTTAAAACCATGACTAGAGAGAGACTGTCAGTTTAAATCCATGACTAGAGAGAGACTGTCAGTTTAAATCCATGACTAGAGAGAGACTGACTGTCAGTTTAAAACCATGACTAGAGAGAGACTGTCAGTTTAAAGAGAGAGACCATGACTGACTAGAGAGACTGTCAGTTTAAATCCATGACTAGAGAGACTGTCAGTTTAAATCCATGACTAGAGAGACTGTCAGTTTAAATCCATGACTAGAGAGAGACTGTCAGTTTAAAACCATGACTAGAGAGAGACTGTCAGTTTAAATCCATGACTAGAGAGAGACTGTCAGTTTAAAACCATGACTAGAGAGAGACTGTCAGTTTAAATCCATGACTAGAGAGAGACTGTCAGTTTAAATCCATGACTAGAGAGAGACTGTCAGTTTAAAACCATGACTAGAGAGAGACTGTCAGTTTAAATCCATGACTAGAGAGAGACTGTCAGTTTAAAACCATGACTAGAGAGAGACTGTCAGTTTAAATCCATGACTAGAGAGAGACTGTCAGTTTAAAACCATGACTAGAGAGAGACTGTCAGTTTAAAACCATGACTAGAGAGAGACTGTCAGTTTAAATCCATGACTAGAGAGAGACTGTCAGTTTAAAACCATGACTAGAGAGAGACTGTCAGTTTAAATCCATGACTAGAGAGAGACTGTCAGTTTAAAACCATGACTAGAGAGAGACTGTCAGTTTAAATCCATGACTTTAAAACCATGACTAGAGACTGTCAGTTTAAAACCATGACTAGAGAGAGACTGTCAGTTTAAATCCATGACTAGAGAGAGACTGTCAGTTTAAAACCATGACTAGAGAGAGACTGTCAGTTTAAAACCATGACTAGAGAGAGACTGTCAGTTTAAAACCATGACTAGAGAGAGACTGTCAGTTTAAAACCATGACTAGAGAGAGACTGTCAGTTTAAAACCATGACTAGAGAGAGACTGTCAGTTTAAAACCATGACTAGAAAACCATGACTAGAGAGACTGTCAGTTTAAAACCATGACTAGAGAGAGACTGTCAGTTTAAAACCATGACTAGAGAGAGACTGTCAGTTTAAAACCATGACTAGAGAGAGACTGTCAGTTTAAATCCATGACTAGAGAGAGACTGTCAGTTTAAATCCATGACTAGAGAGAGACTGTCAGTTTAAATCCATGACTAGAGAGAGACTGTCAGTTTAAATCCATGACTAGAGAGAGACTGTCAGTTTAAATCCATGACTAGAGAGAGACTGTCAGTTTAAATCCATGACTAGAGAGAGACTGTCAGTTTAAATCCATGACTAGAGAGAGACTGTCAGTTTAAATCCATGACTAGAGAGAGACTGTCAGTTTAAATCCATGACTAGAGAGAGACTGTCAGTTTAAATCCATGACTAGAGAGAGACTGTCAGTTTAAATCCATGACTAGAGAGAGACTGTCAGTTTAAACTAGAGAGAGACCATTTAAAACCATGACTAGAGAGAGACTGTCAGTTTAAAACCATGACTAGAGAGTTTAAATCCATGACTGTCAGTTTAAAACCATGACTAGAGAGAGACTGTCAGTTTAAATCCATGACTAGAGAGAGACTGTCAGTTTAAAACCATGACTAGAGAGAGACTGTCAGTTTAAAACCATGACTAGAGAGAGACTGTCAGTTTAAAACCATGACTAGAGAGAGACTGTCAGTTTAAAACCATGACTAGAGAGAGACTGTCAGTTTAAAACCATGACTAGAGAGAGACTGTCAGTTTAAAACCATGACTAGAGAGAGACTGTCAGTTTAAATCCATGACTAGAGAGAGACTGTCAGTTTAAATCCATGACTAGAGAGAGACTGTCAGTTTAAATCCATGACTAGAGAGAGACTGTCAGTTTAAAACCATGACTAGAGAGAGACTGTCAGTTTAAATCCATGACTAGAGAGAGACTGTCAGTTTAAATCCATGACTAGAGAGAGACTGTCAGTTTAAATCCATGACTAGAGAGAGAGACTGTCAGTTTAAATCCATGACTAGTTTTTAAATCCATGACTAGAGAGAGACTGTCAGTTTAAATCCATGACTAGAGAGAGACTGTCAGTTTAAAACCATGACTAGAGAGAGACTGTCAGTTTAAAACCATGACTAGAGAGAGACTGTCAGTTTAAATCCATGACTAGAGAGAGACTGTCAGTTTAAATCCATGACTAGAGAGAGACTGTCAGTTTAAATCCATGACTAGAGAGAGACTGTCAGTTTAAAACCATGACTAGAGAGAGACTGTCAGTTTAAATCCATGACTAGAGAGAGACTGTCAGTTTAAATCCATGACTAGAGAGAGACTGTCAGTTTAAATCCATGACTAGAGAGAGACTGTCAGTTTAAATCCATGACTAGAGAGAGACTGTCAGTTTAAAACCATGACTAGAGAGAGACTGTCAGTTTAAATCCATGACTAGAGAGAGACTGTCAGTTTAAAACCATGACTTTAAAAACCATGACTAGAGAGAGACTGTCAGTTTAAATCCATGACTAGAGAGAGACTGTCAGTTTAAATCCATGACTAGAGAGAGACTGTCAGTTTAAATCCATGACTAGAGAGAGACTGTCAGTTTAAATCCATGACTAGAGAGAGACTGTCAGTTTAAATCCATGACTAGAGAGAGACTGTCAGTTTAAATCCATGACTAGAGAGAGACTGTCAGTTTAAATCCATGACTAGAGAGAGACTGTCAGTTTAAATCCATGACTAGAGAGAGACTGTCAGTTTAAATCCATGACTAGAGAGAGACTGTCAGTTTAAATCCATGACTAGAGAGAGACTGTCAGTTTAAATCCATGACTAGAGAGAGACTGTCAGTTTAAATCCATGACTAGAGAGAGACTGCCAGTTTAAATCCATGACTAGAGAGAGACTGTCAACGAATACAGCAAAGAGTAACTATTTTGTTTAAGTTCTTAACCAGCACTGTCATGTTCAATACTTTTATAAGCCATAAATAAGGCGTTCTTTGTACTTCCACTCGCACTACAACCAGCACTGCAGCTATAATGAATGAGTAGGAACGTGTATCGATAGGGCTTGTATTGTTATTATTATTAGCAGCTTGGGTCCTATTTATTTCCCTTTCTGTTCATAAAAGTAACAACATGAACTGCATGAGGCAGAAATGTGCGACTCGAGTTTCACCAGCTGGAAGACGGTGTCTCTTTTTGGTCAGTCAGTGGAGGAACGGTAGAGTAGAGGGACATTGAGAGGTGGACCCTCCGTCTACTGCTCTCTCTCTCCTCTGAGACTGACCATCAGCCAAGTAAAATAAAAACATGTTATTTAAATGTATTCTCCACTCAGCTCACAAGTAATACAACAACTGATCTATTACCGGTGTGATCATATAACCCACCTCTAATTTAGAAATGTAATTGGTCCAAACACCAACGCATTGAGTTTTCATGCAAAGCCAATATGCGGTGATAATAGTATTGGGCCTATAGTTTATTGCACAAACTTCATTGCCAGTACTGTTTTTAATAGCTTAAATGTTGCATAGGATGATTGCATTTTTTAAGTCATGTTAAATCTGAACGGTAGAACCCTGCTTGCATTTTGACTCAGAAAGTGATCCTGACTCAGAAAAGGTTGGTGACCACTGATGTACATGATCAAAAAACACATTGTGATCAGATTTTCCTGCCCACCTCCGGATGTAGTCAGGCACGCATTGCGTCTGGATATCTCACAAGTGTAAAGGGATCTGGACAGCGAAACCATTTAATTCATAATTATCCCCATTCTAATATAATTAAGAGGTGGTAACATTGATTTATGACATCAATATATGGCATAAAATAAATAAATACATTTTATTTTGAAAGAATATTTGTCAAATAATTTACATACAGGGAGGCACCAGGAAATCTGGTCACAAAGTGGACGTGAGTGCGTTCGTCAATGTGTGTGTGTTTTGGAGAAGCAAACAGCAGCTCCTTGTCTTGCCCAAGCTGGACAGGGACACAGAAAACTGGCACAGGGCTAAAGCAGAGAAGTGCTAGAGTGTGAAGGAGGGAGAAGGTGGGGAAGGAGACAGAGAGACGAGAGACAAAGCAAGCGGGACAGATAGGCAGAGAGAAAATACAGGGACTCAAAGAAAGCGAGAAAAAGAGACTGTAAGCAAGAGAGGGAATAGACAGAGGGCAGAGAGGGAGGAAGAAATGTCAGAGAGGAGAAATGGATGACCCATGAGACTTCAGACTCATGTTACAGTCTTTGTCGTTTATTCTTCAGTAGCAGCTTAAGCGCCCCCGCCTCTCTTTACAACACTGAGCCAGACATAAACCCATCATACACTCTGCCTGACTGAAGCCTACAGTAGCTGCATTCCTTCACCAGGCACTCCTTGTTCCCCCCCACACACAAACTCACAGCAATTGGTCCACAAAAGAAGGATGTGCAATCAGAGGTTTGAGACCATTCCCCCTGCTGTTCTGTTTCTTTCTGCTGGCTTACCGACCTCCTTCGTAGCAGCCCCCTTACCATGCAGATCAACCTGGTCTCATAGAATAGATGTAACATAGTAAATGTAAATCTGGCACACTCAAATTAGCATGATATGTTACGTTTGGTATGGTTACATAAGACAGATGTTTACTTAAGGCAAAAACAAAAGTAGGGTGATTGGTTGGGGTGGAACTTCTAACAACCAAAACGTTTTAACCCTGACAACTAACCCTTAGCCTAGCTAATGTTGCCACCTAGCTAGTATTCATAACATACCATAAGTTCGCAAATTTGTAATATCATACGAAATGTGATGGGCATCCACAAATGAATATATACTATACAAAACATAGGATATAATACTAAATGGAGTGTCTCGGATTTACGTACAGAGTATTACGATATGCTCTGAGACCAGGTTGTGCAGATAGAAGGCTCCAGGAGGTTTTCTACAGCTTCAGTAGAACAGCAAAGCGCGGGGGATTTCTGGACACAGCAGTTTACTCTCCAGGAGAAAGAGCATTCTGCTCCGTAAGTACACTACACCATGAAATGAGATTCAGTGTTGTGGCAGATGAGCAAAGAGCAGAGAGGATTCTTGCTGTGGTACCGTATCACAAGAGTGTTGAGAAGTAATCTTCTGATGAGGAGCTCTGTTGTATATATGAACGGAGGTCGAATTAGGGCCCATTCCAGTAACACTCACTGAGCACCACTTCTTTACTTTCTTCACTTGAACTACTGATGTAATGGAGCCCTGGTCAAAGGCTGGATAAAGGTGGCAGATTTCCAACAAGTTTTATTTCAGTTTTCCATTCCTCTCAGAAGCTACAGATGTCTCGTAGAACGAGGACAACCCCCCCCCATTCTGTCCACCACCATTGCTCTCTGTCCAACTCAATCAACACTGTGCAGTCTTAATCAACACTGTGCAGTCTTAATCAACACTGTGCAGTCTTAATCAACACTGTGCAGTCTTAATCAACACTGTGCAGTCTTAATCAACACTGTGCAGTCTTAATCAACACTGTGCAGTCTTAATCAAAACTGTTGATCAAAGCCACTCAAGATCAAGTCAGGTTTCTGATGCAAGAATCTGAATGTATGAGAATCAAACTGTTCAAAGATAATAACTTTGTAAACTTTCCTGCTTTGACAAGATGACAAAGAAAAGCGCAATAAGCCATCAATTTGTTTAAAGGAGATTTATAGCATTAACTGTGTGTGCATGCATGCCTGTCTGCTACTAAATATGTTCAGGGTATAGTTTGATCAATGCAATATTCAGACAATAGTTAAAAGGCAGTGATTTTAAAACTTCTCCAATGATTTAATTTGACCCAAGCTTCATTCCGGTACCCCCTTAGATTCTTCTGTGTCTTCGTCGGGGCTGTCGTAACCTAGGTAACTGGCAATAGGGAAGTGGGCCCAGTAGGTTCTGGCCAGGTCCTGGATCCGGTCGTAACCAGCCTGGGCAGTCAGCTCCTGCAACCAGCCTGTGAAGTCTGACGACCAAAGGGCCCAGTTGGGCATTTCACGTTTTTCCCTGCCTAGGGACAAAATCAATCAATCAAATGATACATTTTTTAACCCTTATTTAATTAGGCAAGTCAGTTAAGAACAGATTATTATTTTCAATGACGGCCTAGGAACAGTTATAACAGTTATAACTGCCTTGTTCTCAGGGGCAGGACGACAGATTTTTACCTTGTCAGCTTTGGGATTCGATTTTGCAACCTCTCGGTTACTAGTCCAAAGCTCTAACAACTAGGCTACCCTCTGCCCCAGGGTAGCCTAGTGGTTACCCTGCCGCCCCAGGGTAGCCTAGTGGTTACCCTGCCGCCCCAGGGTAGCCTAGTGGTTACCCTCCCGGCCCAGGGTAGCCTAGTGGTTACCCTCCCGGCCCAGGGTAGCCTAGTGGTTACCCTGCCGCCCCAGGGTAGCCTAGTTGTTACCCTCCCGGCCCAGGGTAGCCTAGTGGTTACCCTCCCGTCCCAGGGTAGCCTAGTGGTTACCCTGCCGCCCCAGGGTAGCCTAGTGGTTACCCTCCCGGCCCAGGGTAGCCTAGTGGTTACCCTCCCGGCCCAGGGTAGCCTAGTGGTTACCCTCCCGGCCCAGGGTAGCCTAGTGGTTACCCTGCCGCCCCAGGGTAGCCTAGTGGTTACCCTGCCGCCCCAGGGTAGCCTAGTGGTTACCCTGCCGCCCCAGGGTAGCCTAGTGGTTACCCTGCCGCCCTATAATAAAACATATTCATCCATCCTTCTGGCTCACCTTTGCCTTCCTTTGTAGCAGTCTCTGTCTCTTCTGCTCCTGGATAAGACACAGTGAAGGGAAATGGAAAGAGTCAGACCTAAAGTTTAGTACTTTAGGACAGTATGGGTGACCGATCAGATCCTTTGTCAATAACTGGGCAAAATATCAGAACTGGGTTGCCTGTGAAAAACACAGCCTATGAGTGGTATACTCAAAGGTGTTCACCTACCTGTGAAACTGAGGAATCCCAGGAGTATGAAGCAGACCAACATTGAGACACGCAGGCGATGCATGCTGTCAGACAAGGCTATCCAGAGATAGACAGAGGGACACAGAAACACTATTCAGTCCAACTGAATAGGCAGAGAGGCCAAGAGGCACAGAAAAAACACATGCAGGCAGATACAGTAGCAAGAAAAAATGCTCAGTTTACCTTGAACTATCAAGGACTAATTTCCTTAAACCACCCAGAGAAAATAGAAACTGGAAGAAAGTTAAAGGCAGAAATGAATACAAAGGGAAAATACCTGTCTATTCCAATGTTGTTACCAAGCCAACAAGCTCGAGGGCTAGATTCAGTCTGTAGCGCAGAAGATCCACGTTGTTGCGCAATTTAAGTGGCAAGGTCATTTCCCATCGAGCTGACATACGCAGCGTTTACCGTTAATGAGGGAACATTGCCTTCAGGAATGGCCTTTTCCTCTTTATTCAGATTACAGCCTCTCGCTTTTGGTTATTTGAAAATGAAATCTCCAAAATATCGCTATTTTTAAAACAAGCCATAGAGAATTGGTTGCGATTTCAGTTTAATCGGCCAGAAAAGACAGAACAAATATTACAACAAATATTATGGTTCAACTCAAATATACTAATTGATTTTTTTAAAACTATTTTTTGGGAGAGGAAAAAACAAACAAATTATATATTCTTTGTAAATGATATCATAAATAAGACTGGTGGAGTTATATCACACATGCTGCTAACAAAAATATATGGAAGTGTCTGCTCTACCCAAAATTAAAACCAACTGATTGCAGCATTACCACAAAAATAGAAGAAGGAATTGGAAGGCGGAGAAACAAAGAAACTTGCCTGTCGGGCCTTGCACTAAAGGCCAAAATTGGTTAAAGAAAACTCTGATAAATAAAAAAGTATACCCATTTCATTTAAGGACCAAAACATTGACAGCTGTGACATACAGGTGGCAAAATAGTTGGGAAGAGATTTTCGATGTACCAATTCCATGGCACATGGTTTATGAACTGATACACAAAATTACACCTGATTCAAAACTTTGTTTTCTATTTAAATTATTATACAAAATTCTTTCAACCAATATGATGTCATATATATGGGGGACACAACCATCTCAGCTCTGCAGATTTTGCTGCGAAGTGACTCATTAGATCATTTGTTTTGGTACTGTCCATATGTAGCTGTTTTTGGTCGCAGGTTCAGGAATGGCTGAAGAATTGCAACATTTACCTGGAGTTAACTCTGCAAATCGCACAGCTGGGTGATCAGAAAAGTCAGATCGATCAATAGTCAATCGATCAATAGTATAATAATACTCTTAGTAAAAATTTTCATCTTTAATTTACAATTTGTAGAAACTATGAGAATAGAAAGGTTCAGAACTTTTGTGAAACATCACAGCATAGTTGAAAAATAGATGGATGGTCTTTAGAGACAGATGGGAGGGGTTAAGGGTAGCAGAAGGCTGGGACTGGATGGTCTTTAGAGATAGATGGGAGGGGTTGAGGGTAGCAGAAGGATGTGACTGGATGGTCTTTAGAAATAGATGGGAGGTGTTGAGGGTAGCAGAAGGCTGGGACTGGATGGTCTTTAGAGATAGATGGGAGGGGTTGAGGGTAGCAGAAGGATGGGACTGGATGGTCTTTAGAGATAGATGGGAGGGGTTGAGGGTAGCAGAAGGCTGGGACTGGATGGTCTTTAGAGATAGATGGGAGGTGTTGAGGGTAGCAGAAGGCTGGGACTGAATGGTCTTTAGAGATAGATGGGAGGTGTTGAGGGTAGCAGAAGGATGGGACTGGATGGTCTTTAGAGATAGATGGGAGGGGTTGAGGGTAGCAGAAGGCTGGGACTGGATGGTCTTTAGAGATAGATGGGAGGGGTTGAGGGTAGCAGAAGGATGGGACTGGATGGTCTTTAGAGATAGATGGGAGGGGTTGAGGGTAGCAGAAGGATGGGACTGGATGGTCTTTAGAGATAGATGGGAGGGGTTGAGGGTAGCAGAAGGATGGGACTGGATGGTCTTTAGAGATAGATGGGAGGGGTTGAGGGTAGCAGAAGGATGGGACTGGATGGTCTTTAGAGATAGATGGGAGGGGTTAAGGGTAGCAGAAGGATGGGACTGGATGGTCTTTAGAGATAGATGGGAGGGGTTAAGGGTAGCAGAAAGATGGGACTGGATGGTCTTTAGAGATAGATGGGAGGGGTTGAGGGTAGCAGAAGATGGGACTGGATGGTCTTTAGAGATAGATGGGAGGGGTTGAGGGTAGCAGAAGGATGGGACTGGATGGTCTTTAGAGATAGATGGGATTGGGTTGAGGGTGGATGGTCTTTAGATGGGAGGCTGGGACTGGATGGTCTTTAGAGATAGATGGGAGGGGTTGAGGGTAGCAGAAAGATGGGACTGGATGGTCTTTAGAGATAGATGGGAGATAGGAAGGCTGGGACTGGATGGTCTTTAGAGATAGATGGGAGGGGTTGAGGGTAGCAGAAAGATGGGACTGGATGGTCTTTAGAGATAGATGGGAGGGGTTGAGGGTAGCATAAGGATGGAACTAAAAAAACTGTGTCTGTAAAATGTATATAGTATGAATAAGCTGGAAGTAAAAGCATAATTGTTGTTGTTCATTAGTTTACTCCAATTAGGGGAGGGGAAATAATAAAGGAAAATATATATATATATATTTAATATAACATATATATTTATAAAAAAATATATATATGGGGGATTGTAAAACATGCAGACAATCACATTCATAGAAGCCACAATCTATTTGCAATATTAAAGCTGATCCACCCCTTCAAAAAAATATTTTAAAAAATTATACAAACATGCAGTATCCACCAACGCAGGAACATTGCCTTTAAATCTAAATTGCGCTACAGCGTAGATCTTCCACGCTACGGATTGAATCTAAGCCCTAGTCTAGAGTACACTACCTAACCAACCAATGTAGAGAAAAATACATTTGTACTAGAAATATTAAATAGCAGGTAGAAAACCTTACCTGATTGAGATGACTGAGCCAAGGAGTTTGTCCGTATTTGACCACAGTAAACTACAGCTACCTTCTCCTCTTTGATTGTACAGTAGTCTGCACCCGTTGAACGGTCCCTGTCCTGTGCTCTGGGGTTTCTGTCCATCTTCAGGTGAGGAGGAGACAGAAGAAGGGCAGACATATTTGTTTTTCACACTTCCTCTCTGTATGTCTGACCTCCACCACAACATACTTCCCTGGATCTCTCACACACCTCACACACCTTACACACCCGCACACACAGTGATCTATGATACCAACTCTTCATTACCTGACTCTAGGCATAATGCTGACAACACTGCATTTGCAGCATTAGTTAGGTAGACTACAGCATCAACCATGCATTACTATTAATGCTGACCAAACTGCGGTTTACCGTCAAGGAAATCTATCGTGAAGAAAAAACATTTGGCACTGAGCATCAAATACAGTGTACCACCTCAGGGTTAAACATATCTGTTTGGAAAGAACAGGAAGGGAGATGGAGAGAGGGAGAAGAATGGGATGAAAATATAGACAGGTGGAAAAGGCAGCCAGGGGGGAAATAGAGACAGACATGAGAGAGAGAGAGAGAGAGCGGTGAGAGAGAGAGCTGTGAGAGAGAGAGAGAGAGAGAGAGAGAGAGAGAGAGCTGTGTGAGAGAGAGAGAGAGAGGGAGAGAGAGAGAGAGAGAGAGAGAGAGCTGTGAGAGAGAGAGAGAGAGAGAGAGAGAGAGAGAGAGAGAGAGAGAGAGAGAGCTTTGAGAGGGAGAGAGAGAGAGAGAGAGAGAGAGAGAGAGAGAGAGAGAGAGAGAGAGAGAGAGAGCTGTGAGAGAGAGAGAGAGAGAGAGAGAGTGAGAGAGAGAGAGAGAGAGAGAGAGAGAGAGAGAGAGAGAGAGAGAGAGAGAGACATGAGAGAGAGAGAGAGAGCTGTGAGAGAGAGAGAGAGAGAGAGAGAGAGAGAGAGAGAGAGAGAGAGAGAGAGAGAGAGAGAGAGAGAGAGAGAGCTGTGAGAGAGAGAGATAGCTGTGAGAGAGAGAGAGCTGAGAGAGAGAGAGAGTTGTGAGAGACCAGTACACAGCCAGTCCGGAACTTTTCACACTTTGTATCCAGACAGCAGCCGGCTGCAGTATTTTAATATTTAACAGATTTATTGTGGGGAAAGAGAAAGAGCCCACAGAGTAGATGAGACACAGAGACCAGACAGACAAACAGAGACTGGCACGGGTTATGAGAGAGCATCCTGTCATTTCTCTCTTCCATCTGTTATTCTCTTTGGGGGAGGCTAGCACCAGGATGTAAGCCTGAGACTGAGACTGAGCTACTGTTCTGATGTTTAGACCAAGGTTGGGTAAACTTCCCCTGCCAGGGCTGGTGGGTTGCTGCCTTTTACTCCAGCCAAGCAGTACTGATCAAGCAGTACTAATCAATCTGTACTAATCAAATAATATGCCATTTTAGCAGACGCTTTTATCCAATGCGACTTACAGTCATGTGTGCATACATTCTACGTATGGGTGGTCCCGGGAATCGAACCCACTACCCTGGCGTTACAAGCGCCATGCTCTACCAACTGAGCTACAGAAGGACCAAGACGTACTAATCAATCAGCACTAATGATGGTACTAATCAAGTCTTCATTCAAGGCTTTGAGTGCTTGGCTGGTGTTTAAATTGGTGTTTAATAACCATTTAATTGTTTATTCAGGCTTTGAGACACATCACAAGAGGTGTGTGTTTGTGAGAAAGTAGATAGAAAAAGAGAACGAGAGTTTGTACTGTATGTGTGTAAAAGAGAGAGTGTGTACTGTACATATATGTAAAAGAGATGGGGAGTGTGTACTGTGTGTGTGTGTGTGTGTGTGTGTGTGTGTGTGTGTGTGTGTGTGTGTGTGTGTGTGTGTGTGTGTGTGTGTGTGTGTGTGTGTGTGTGTGTGTGTGTGTGTGTGTGTGTGTGTGTGTGTGTGTGTGTGTGTGTGTGTGTGTGTGTGTGTGTGAGAGCGTAAACAATTTTTGTTCATCCTTGAGAGGGGAGTGGAATTATGTACAGAGATGGATAAACCCTTCTATATGAAGAGTGTCCTCTCACTGGCAACTTCACACACACACAATGATCTGACACCTTCACAAACACATTGAGATGAAACAGCCTGGTCTTATAGACTAGACGTAATTAGATGTACCTAGGCAAATTAGAGTTATGTTATGTTTGGTATGGGTATATAAGACAGATGGTTACTTAAAGGCAAAAACAAAAGTAGAGTGGTTTTTCGGGGTGGATGGATGTGCATTTAACGCAAATGTCTAGCAACGCAAAGGTTGTGTGTTCAAATCTCATCACGGACAACTATAGCATTTTAGTTCATTAGCAACTTGCAACTACTTAGCATGTTAGCTAGCCCTTCCCCTAACCTTAACCCCCTAGCCAAGCTAACGTTAGCCAGCTAGCTCATTTTAGCCACCTAGCTAGAAATCGTAACATATCATACTACATGTAGCAAACCCGAAACATATAGTACACTTTTCAAATTCATAACATATTGTACGCTTTAAAATTCATAACATATAATACAACTTGTAATTCGTAGCATATCATACGAGATGGGTGATGGACATCCATAAATGAATACATACAAAACGTAATATATCATGCTAATGGATACAGGACTGTTTTGCTGGCACAGACTGGAATATGTTCGGGATTCCTCCGATGGCATTGAGGAGTACACCACATCAGTCATTGGCTTCATCAATCAGTGCATCGATGGCGTCGTCCCCAGAGTGACCGTACGTACATACCCCAACCAGAAAACATGGATTACAGGCAGCATCCTCACTGAGATAAAGGCTAGAGCTGCAGCTTTCAAGGAGCTGTGACACAAGACTACCAGACGTGTTAAACTACTTTGATGCTCATTTCAAAGCAAGTAACACTGCAACCTGCATGAGAGCACCAGCTGTTCCGGAAGACTGTGTGATCCCGCTCTCCGTAGCCATTGTGAGTAAAACCTTTAAACGGGTCAACATTCACAAGGCCGCAGGGCCAGACGGATTACTAGGACATGTACTGCGAGCATGTGCTGACCAACTGGCAAGTGTCTTCACTGACATTTTCAACCTCTCCCTGTCCAAGTCTGCAATACCAACAACTTTTAAGCAGACCACCATAGTGCCTGTGCCCAAGAAGAATCACTGCCACTGTGAAAGATTTAAAAAAATCAGTAACAATAATTTCACGTATGAGCCCTGTATCAACACGTAAAATAAACAGATATATATAGAGTACAGGGAACATAATCACTACGGTGAAGTGGTGAAGGGCTGTTCCATTCCATGTTTATGTAAAATACATTTTAAAAATATATCACACACACACACACACACACACACACACACACACACACACACACACACACACACACACACACACACACACACACACACACACACACACACACACACACACACACACACACACACAACACACACACACACACACACACACACACACAGTGTACTTTACACATTTCAGATTATATTTTTAAATATTGCAAATAAAATAAGAAAATATTTTTAAAAATCTCAAATGAATAATATTTGATATGATTAATTTCAAACAATGACATTAGCATTAGAACTTACCGATCCAGCAAGGCATCCCCGCCATGCAGAAACATGTCTTCCACCTGGGAGTCAAAACTAGCTTCTCTGAAAGATTCATCTTCCTGAAGCAACTCGGTCTCGCTGTATCTATCTATTTCCTCTGTAATTTGGGTTAAATCTGTATACCTAGCTTTTCCTGATTTATTTGCCATAATTTAAATATATAAAGTTGTTGAAAATGCTATTGAATATGTACTGCTATGCGTAACACCCGTGGCTCCATCAAGTAGGATTTGCAATGGCCAATGAACCTCTTTTACGCCAGAGTTTACGACAAAGGCTGGTCTTCAAACGTATAACCATTACATATTGCCGTTTACCTCAGCTCAGGCTAGGTTTCAAGATGATCAGTGGTCATTGGGCCAAAATACAGTTAATCAACGATAGACCGGTCCTACCATCGGTGCGTAATGAGGTCATTGATTGGTGTCTTCAAATTGGTTTGTTTCGGTCAATACGTCCCGGGAAAAGAACCATCAAGTATGCTTGTGTTAGTAACAACCAGAGGATTGCAATGAAACCAACCATGACTGGATAAACGTTTGTTTAGTGTGTGTAATTACCACGAACGCTTCGTCCAAAGTTGACTGAGACGGAAATCATGATGCAAGCTGTTTACAAATGTTTCGTGTTAGGCTATAAAAATGAATTTTATCAAACAAAACGAACATTCACTGTGTAGTTAGGACACATGGCATTGCCACCAGAGGAAGATCTTCAATGGTAAGCAATTTATTTTATTGTTATTTCGGACTTTCATGACGCTAATGCTTGGTTGGAAAATGCTAGTAATACTTGTGTGTGCGTGGCGCCGTCCTCTGTTTGCTTTCACAGTAAAGCCTTTTTGAAATCTGACACAGCGGCTGGATTAATGAGACGTTCGTCTTTTAAATTATGTAAGATACATGTATGTTTACTATAACAAATTGTGTATTTAGAATGTTGGCTCTCTGCAGTTTCACCGGATGTTGGCCTGGTGGGACGTTAGCGCCTCACCTACCCTAGAGAGGTTAATAATGGCTGGAACAGAGCGAATGGAATGGCATCAAACACATGGGAATGACGTCAGCAAAAACACTAGACTGCCCATTCCTCTCTGCATCATAGTCACACACATCTCCACCTCTCACAGTAAACCACGTCTGTCATTAACTCCATTAGACAGGTCCTTACCAACAGATCACACATTCATCAGGGTCATTAAAGCCTGGCTGTCTCTCAGAGACTAGAGTATAGGACTTTCTGTCATTTAATGTCCTTAGTGCTTTACCCTTCACCACCACCATGTTATCTAATGCATTGGTCATGTTTCTACACCAGCAGACATTAAGGTAGTAAAGTAAGATAATAGTGATGTTTAGACATGTTACATAGGCATGCATTCACAGTGCATCTCTTTGAGCTAGAGGACCAGCGCCCTCTAAAGGAGATCCGGGGGTAGGGGACAATATATCCTATCTTCCGCTCTTATTTCCTACCTTCTTCTTCTCATCCAGACTCTTCTCTCTTACCCTCTTTGTTCATCCTTCCTGCCCTCCTCCTCTCCTCTTCTCTCATCCCCTTCCATCTCACTCATCCTCTACTTCCCTGCCCCCTATCAGCTCTCCTTCTACCATCCTCTCATCCTCCCCCCCCCCCTGCCCTAGCTCACATCTCCTGATTCGGGCTGTATCACCGCCTGGTACGGCAACTGCTCCGCCCACAACCGTACGGCTCTCCAGAGGGTAGTGAGGTCTGAACAACGCATCACCAGGGGCAAACTACCTGCCCTCCAGGACACCTACATCACCCGATGTTACAGGATGGCCATAAAGATCATCAAGGACAACAACCACCCGAGCCACTGCCTGTTCACCCCGCTATCATCCAGAAGGCGAGGTCAGTACAGGTGCATCAAAGCTGGGACCAAGAGACTGAAAAACAGCTTCTCAAGGCCATCAGACTGTTAAACAGCCACCACTAACATTGAGTGGCTGCTGCCAACACACTGACACTGACTCAACTCCAGCCACTTTAATAATGGGAATTGATGGGAAATTATGTAAAATATATCACTAGCCACTTTAAACAATGCTACCTAATATAATGTTACATACCCTACATTATTCATCTCATATGCATACGTATATACTGTACTCTATATCATCTACTGCATCCTTATGTAATACATGTATCACTAGCCACTTTAACTATGCCACTTTGTTTACATACTCATCTCATATGTATATACTGTACTCGATACCATCTACTGTATCTTGCCTATGCTGCTCTGTACCATCACTCATTCATATATCTTTATGTACATATTCTTTAACCCCTTACACTGTGTATAAGACAGTAGTCTTGGAATTGTTAGTTAGATTACTTGTTGGTTATTACTGCATTGTCGGAACTAGAAGCACAAGCATTTCGCTACACTCGCATTAACATCTGTTAACCATGTGTATGTGACAAATACAATTTGATTTGATTTGATTTCATCATCCTCTCCCCCACTTTCTCTTAACAGGGGGATTTACCTGCTGTAGTGATACAGTTGTTACCGGAAATATTTTGAAAGAAAGCTACAATTTCACACCATGTTATTGACTACCAACACACCCTTAGGCCAAGATTCAATAATATAATAATATAATATATGCCATTTAGCAGACGCTTTTATCCAAAGCGACTTACAGTCATGTGTGCATACATTCTACGTATGGGTGGTCCCGGGGATCGAACCCACTACCCTGGCGTTACAAGCGCCATGCTCTACCAACTGAGCTACACAGGACCCCTCAATCAGATAAAGTGTTAACAGGTGATAGAAGACACCCACCTATGGTTGCAGATTGACAAGGGCGGCATTTACTGAGTTAAACTGACCAACATGCAACTCCAACAACACGTAAAACCTCACATCATTCTGCCCAAAAACAATGAGAATTTCTCTCAACCTGTGGCACATGGGCTTTTTAGGTGAGAGCTGATGCAGCCCTGTGATAAACAGTGCCCACCTTGTCAAAGCCAATATTTGGCTTGTCATTTCCCAGCATGCCTCTCTATCGGAGGCACCACTGTGGCGCTCCACCAACGTTCCATCAACAAAAAGATCTAACATAAACCATGTAGCAGATAATGTCAGGGTAAAACATTCACAATCATTAAAACTAGGCTGTATGTGGCAGGGTCTACAGACAATCCCGGATTACAAAGGGAAAACCAGCCATGTCGCAGACACCGACGTCTTTCTCCCAGACAAACTAAACACCTACATTCACCTGCTTTGAGGATAACACAGTGCCACCAATGCGGTCCGCTCCCAAGGACCGTGGGCTCTCGTTCTCAGTGGCTGACGTAAGACATTCAAGCGTGTTAACCCTCGCAAGGCTGCCGGTCCCGTAGCACTCACTTCTGTCATTATCAAGTGGTTTGAGAGACTAGTTAAGGATCATATCACTTCCCCCTTAACTGACACCCTAGACCCACTTCAATTTGTATACCGCCCCAATAGACCCACAAATAATGCAATCGCCATCTCACTGCACACTGCCCTATCCCATCTGGACAAGAGGAATACCTTCATTCAAGAATGCTGTTCATTGACTACAGCTCAGCCTTCAACACCATAGTACCCTCCAAGCGTATCATTAAGCTCGGAGCCCTGGATCTGAACCCCGCCCTGTGCAACTGGGTCGTGGACTTCCTGACGGGCCTCCTCCAGGTGGAGAAGGTAGGAAACAACACCTCCACTACACAGGGGCCCCACAAGGGTGCATGCTGTACTCCCTGTTCACCCATGACTGCGTGGCCATGCAGGCCTCCAACTCAGTCATCACGTTTCCAGACGACACAACAGTAGTAGGCCTGATTACCAACAATGATGATATAACCTACAGGGAGGTGAGGGCCCTGGCAGAGTGGTGCCAGGAAAATAACCCCTCCCTCAACAAAACGGAGGAGCTGATCGTGAACTTAGGGAGACAACGGAGAGAGCACGCCTCTATTCACATCGACAGGACCACAGTGGAGTTGTGATAGTTCCTCGGCATACACATCACTTACAAACACGTCTCCAGTGAAAGTTGGCAACAGATTTCTCTTTCCATTCACCACTGTCTGGAGGCTGGAAATATGTTTACTACATAGATTGTCACTCAACTTTCATTCAGAACCAAAAATGTCCCAGATTTCAACATACAGAAAATACGTATTTTCAAAATCTTTAAAATAGATATTTTCAGCTTTCATTCAGAACCGAAAATGAACCTTATTTCAATGTCCGAGAAAATAGATATTTTCAGATTTTATTCAGAACCTAAAATGAACGTAACTTCAACGTCGTAAAAAAATACGTATTTTATTTTCAACGTAATTTTCTTACTGCGACTTATTTTTGTCGGGGGCAGCAATTTATTTGATCTTGCCTAGGGCGGTAGAACAGCCACTGCCCTGCCTACATAGCGGATGTTTTGGCGGTGTGGAAGGTATAAACATGAGCAGTTGCTCTTGCGCTCATTGTCAAGAAGCCGTATCCACCCCATTCGTGTTAGAAGTTCAGAACGATAATATGTAGGCTATATAGAATAATTCCACTTAAATTGAAAAATCAACAAAAATAATGATGATTTATATCATATATCATTTATATGGAGGTGTAGATTACATCTCACATTCCAGTGTTCGAATTTGTAGTGCGAATCGTGCAGTCAGCTTTACGTATAATGACAGTAGCCGCTTGTGGATTTGACAGCTCTAACGCAGGTCCACCTCCAACACCATCAAAACTACCACTATGCAGATGTTGGCTAAAGTGGATCTGATTGAATCGAGCCCTTAATCCATGTCTGACAAGGTTGTCATTGTGTGTGTCAGTGTAGGACAAATCAGACATCTGTTTATGCTTTCACAATCATTTGCATCATTTGTACAGACTGTCTGTGAGGGAGCTATTAATGATATACTCTGATCAGATTGAGACAAGCCAGTCGATCCAGGTCAATCAATCTGTCAAATTGCATGTTGACAGCTAGGTGTCATCAGACCTGTTTTATTTTATTTATTTATTTCAATTTTATTTGATTTCACCTTTATTTAACCAGGTAGGCAAGTTGAGAACACCTTTATTTAACCAGGTAGGCCAGTTGAGAACACCTTTATTTAACCAGGTAGGCCAGTTGAGGACACCTTTATTTAACCAGGTAGGCTAGTTGAGAACACCTTTATTTAACCAGGTAGGCCAGTTGAGAACACCTTTATTTAACCAGGTAGGCTAGTTGAGAACACCTTTATTTAACCAAGTAGGCTAGTTGAGAACACCTTTATTTAACCAGGTAGGCTAGTTGAGAACACCTTTATTTAACCAGGTAGGCTAGTTGAGAACACCTTTATTTAACCAGGTAGGCTAGTTGAGAACACCTTTATTTAACCAGGTAGGCCAGTTGAGAACACCTTTATTTAACCAGGTAGGCTAGTTGAGAACACCTTTATTTAACCAGGTAGGCTAGTTGAGAACACCTTTATTTAACCAGGTAGACCAGTTGAGAACACCTTTATTTAACCAGGTAGGCTAGTTTAACCAGGTAGACAGGTAGGCTAGTTGAGAACACCTTTATTTAACCAGGTAGACCAGTTGAGAACAAGTTCTCATTTACAATTGCGACCTGGCCAAGATAAAGCAAAGCAGTTCGAAAGATACAACGACACAGAGTTACACATGGAGTAAAACAAACACAGTCAATAATACAGTATAAACAAGTCTATATACGATGTGAGCAAATGAGGTGAGAAGGGAGGTAAAGGCAAAAAAGGCCATGGTTGCGAAGTAAATACAATATAGCAAGTAAAACACTGGAATGGTAGTTTTGCAATGGAAGAATGTGCAAAGTAGAAATAAAAATAATGGGGTGCAAAGGAGCAAAATAAATAAATAAATTAAATACAGTTGGCAAAGAGGTAGTTGTTTGGGCTAAATTATAGATGGGCTATGTACAGGTGCAGTAATCTGTGAGCTGCTCTGACAGTTGGTGCTTAAAGCTAGTGAGGGAGATAAGTGTTTCCAGTTTCAGAGATTTTTGTAGTTCGTTCCAGTCATTGGCAGCAGAGAACTGGAAGGAGAGACGGCCAAAGAAAGAATTGGTTTTGGGGGTGACTAGAGAGATATACCTGCTGGAGAGTGTGCTACAGGTGGGAGATGCTATGGTGACCAGCGAGCTGAGATAAGGGGGGACTTTACCTAGCAGGGTCTTGTAGATGACATGGAGCCAGTGGGTTTGGCGACGAGTATGAAGCGAGGGCCAGCCAACGAGAGCGTACAGGTCGCAATGGTGGGTAGTATATGGGGCTTTGGTGACAAAACGGATTGCACTGTGATAGACTGCATCCAATTTGTTGAGTAGGGTATTGGAGGCTATTTTGTAAATGACATCGCCAAAGTCGAGGATTGGTAGGATGATCAGTTTTACAAGGGTATGTTTGGCAGCATGAGTGAAGGATGCTTTGTAGCAAAATAGGAAGCCAATTCTAGATTTAACTTTGGATTGGAGATGTTTGATATGGGTCTGGAAGGAGAGTTTACAGTCTAACCAGACACCTAAGTATTTGTAGTTGTCCACGTATTCTAAGTCAGAGCCGTCCAGAGTAGTGATGTTGGACAGGCGGGTAGGTGCAGGTAGCGTTCGGTTGAAGAGCATGCATTTAGTTTTACTTGTATTTAAGAGCAATTGGAGGCCACGGAAGGAGAGTTGTATGGCATTGAAGCTTGCCTGGAGGGTTGTTAACACAGTGTCCAAAGAAGGGCCAGAAGTATACAGAATGGTGTCGTCTGCGTAGAGGTGGATCAGAGACTCACCAGCAGCAAGAGCAACCTCATTGATGTATACAGAGAAGAGAGTCAGTCCAAGAATTGAACCCTGTGGCACCCCCATAGAGACTGCCAGAGGTCCGGACAGCAGACCCTCCAATTTGACACACTGAACTCTATCAGAGAAGTAGTTGGTGAACCAGGCGAGGCAATCATTGGAGAAACCAAGGCTGTCGAGTCTGCCGATGTGGATGTGGTGATTGACAGAGTCGAAAGCCTTGGCCAGATCGATGAATACGGCTGCACAGTAATGTTTCTTATCGATGGCGGTTAAGATATCGTTTAGGACCTTGAGCGTGGCTGAGGTGCACCCATGACCAGCTCTGAAACCAGATTGCATAGCAGAGAAGGTATGGTGAGATTCGAAATGGTCGGTTATCTGTTTGTTGACTTGGCTTTCGAAGACCTTAGAAAGGCATGGTAGAATAGATATAGGTCTGTAGCAGTTTGGGTCAAGAGTGTCCCCCCCTTTGAAGAGGGGTATGACCGCAGCTGCTTTCCAATCTTTGGGAATCTCAGACGACACGAAAGAGAGGTTGAACAGGCTAGTAATAGGGGTGGCAACAATTTCGGCAGATAATTTTAGAAAGAAAGGGTCCAGATTGTCTAGCCCGGCTGATTTGTAGGGGTCCAGATTTTGCAGCTCTTTCAGAACATCAGCTGAACGGATTTGGGAGAAGGAGAAATGGGGAAGGCTTTGGCGAGTTGCTGTTGGGGGTGCAGTGCTGTTGACTGGGGTAGGAGTAGCCAGGTGGAAAGCATGGCCAGCCGTAGAAAGATGCTTATTGAAATTCTCAATTATGGTGGATTTATCAGTGGTGACAGTGTTTCCTATCTTCAGTGCAGTGGGCAGCTGGGAGGGGGTGTTCTTATTCTCCATGGACTTTACAGTGGTGTCCCAGAACCTTTTTGAGTTAGTGTTGCAGGAAGCAAATTTCTGCTTGAAAAAGCTAGCCTTGGCTTTTCTAACTGCCTGTGTATAATGGTTTCAAGCTTCCCTGAACAGCTGCATATCACGGGGGCTGTTCGATGCTAATGCAGAACGCCATAGGATGTTTTTGTGTTGGTTAAGGGCAGTCAGGTCTGGGGAGAACCAAGGGCTATATCTGTTCCTGGTTCTAAATTTATTGAATGGAGCATGTTTATTTAAGATGGTTAGGAAGGCATTTAAAAAAATATCCAGGCATCCTCTACTGACAGGATGAGATCAATATCCTTCCAGGATACCCCTGCCAGGTCGATTAGAAAGGCCTGCTCACTGAAGTGTTTCAGGGAGAGTTTTACAGTGATGAGTGGAGGTCGTTTGACCGCTGACCCATTACGGATGCAGGCAATGAGGCAGTGATCGCTGAGATCTTGGTTGAAGACAGCAGAGGTGTATTTAGAGGGCAAGTTGGTTAGGATGATATCTATGAGGGTGCCCGTGTTTAAGGCTTTGGGGAGGTACCTGGTAGGTTCATTGATAATTTGTGTGAGATTGAGGGCATCAAGTTTAGATTGTAGGATGGCTGGGGTGTTAAGCACGTTCCAGTTTAGGTCGCCTAGCAGCACGAGCTCTGAAGATAGATGGGGGGCAATCAGTTCACATTTGGTGTCCAGAGCACAGCTGGGGGCAGAGGGTGGTCTATAGCAGGCGCCAACGGTGAGAGACTTGTTTTTAGAGAGGTGGATTTTTAAAAGTAGAAGTTCAAATTGTTTGGGTACAGACCTGGATAGTAGGAACTCTGCAGGCTATCTTTGCAGTAGATTGCAACACCACCCCCTTTGGCAGTTCTATCTTGTCTGAAAATGTTGTAGTTTGGAATTAAAATGTCAGAATTTGTGTTGGTCTTCCTAAGCCAGGATTCAGACACAGCTAGAACATGCGGGTTGGGCAGAGTGTGCTAAAGCAGTTAACCAATGATGGATCGAGACTAAATTAAGGAAATGTTGGTGAAGCAACAGCTGTGCTGGAATGCAATAGGTGTCAGTTCTGATGGTATGGAGCGGCAGAATGAGGGTCAATGACGGGAATGGTCAGTACTGGAAAGACATAGAAGAGAGATCATGATACAGAAAGCAGTGGAGTATCTAGTAAAGAAAGCATAAAGAGAGCCAAGGTATGAATCAAGAGTAATGTGTTGGAGTGGAAATAGTGAGTGTTTGATGAGACCACAGGGCCTCACACCCTATCCGACTAACTAATGCCATAGAGAAAGAGGTAGGTGAAGTGAAATTAGCTCCGTTCATTGAAAATGGTAGATTGTTCATGTTGTGGTAGCCAGGTTCAGCAAGAGAAGATTCTGAAAATGGAAAAGCTTACACGGGGAGAAGATTAAAGGACATGTACGTGGTGATTATACAGAGGGGAGTCGTGACTGAGGTCCCAATGTCCATAGACGATAAAGATCATGTGAAGGGAGGAAGAGTGATTGAGGCCACATACTGGACACAATGAATACAGTTGACTTCATAGCTTTTATTGGGAAGGTTATCAATACAACGACTCGGGTTCTGGAAAGCAGAATTGCTAGGTTGAAGGTTATTGTGGAAACAGCAAGAGAGATATTGGGGGTAAGATGTTACTGTTGAAATTGTTGACATGCTGAACAATCCTAAGGGAGGAGCGTTTAAGCATGATATAGATAACATTTAACGGGGTTGGGGGAGGGTTTGGTAGATGTTAGTAGGGATTTATTTGGTTTTCATGGTAGTACAGAATTGGCCAGCTCATGATTGATCGTACATTCCAGCACAGTACTTAAACGATTGTTTGCGGACCGCCATGATATCAAAGACGACAACAACGCTCAGTCATCTCCTCTGGCCTGAGTCACTCAGCAGCCAGAGTGCATTTAAAAACAGCCAGCCGGACTGTATTTAAACAGCCAGACAGTTCTATGATTAACTATAGTGTAGAATAATAACATCCACTCCCAGAGACCAGCAGCAATTACCACTTGTCTCACGATACAGCAGAGACAGAAAGGGCAGACGGCTTATGATTTGAGTTATTCTGCAAAAACTTTTATTGAACATAAGCATTTCAATTCTCATCACGTGATCAGTGGTACAGTACCATAGGTTGGATCAAAACGATTAATATATGCACATCTTCTGAATATATACATACAGTGGGAACAAGAATTAAATAACAATGCTCAATGACATTCAGATATATTATATCTAATAAAAGCTGAGAACCCCATGACCGATACGTAGCAAGAAGTATATAAAAACAAAAAACATATTACTCTTGAATTAAGTGTCATCCATCAGCTACATTTACATAGAGTAGAACGCCTGAAGACCTGATTTCATTGGAAAAAAAGCACTAGGGCCAATGAATACAGTACAGTAAGGGCTCAATTCATATAGCGGAAGTTCAGCGTTAAAGCGTGATTTAAATTGAAAGAATATGTTCTCGCATTAGCGGAGACTGCATTCACGGTAAACACTGCATCTTGTCAGCTCAAATCAGAAATGACCTTTACATCTCTAGCGTTCAATCTGTAATGCTTCAGCCATCCAGATTGAATCGAGAACTAAGTGTAGAGCTGGAGCCAATAGAACAGGGCAATTAGTGTACATCAGGAGCCAATCAAATATCAGTAGTGTAGAGCTGGGGCCAATGGAAAAACAGAACAATAAGTGTAGTGCCAATAGAAAAGCAATACAGTAAGCAGGTGGCACATTGACAGTATCTCTCTCTCGAAGTTGAGTTCCGAGGAGGACGAAGGCAGAGGAAGAGAGGGATAGACGAGGATGAAGGCGGAGGAGGAGAGGGATAGACGAGGATGAAGGCGGAGGAAGAGAGGGATAGACGAGGATGAAGGCGGAGGAAGAGAGGGATAGACGAGGATGAAGGCGGAGGAAGAGAGGGATAGACGAGGATGAAGGCGGAGGAAGAGAGGGATAGACGAGGATGAAGGCGGAGGAAGAGAGGGATAGACGAGGATGAAGGCGGAGGAAGAGAGGGATAGACGAGGATGAAGGCGGAGGAAGAGAGGGATAGACGAGGATGAAGGAGGAGGAAGAGAGGGATAGACGAGGATGAAGGAGGAGGAAGAGAGGGATAGACGAGGATGAAGGCGGAGGAAGAGATGGATAGACGAGGATGAAGGCGGAGGAAGAGATGGATAGACGAGGATGAAGGCGGAGGAAGAGATGGATAGACGAGGATGAAGGTGGAGGAAGAGATGGATAGACGAGGATGAAGGTGGAGGAAGAGATGGATAGACGAGGATGAAGGTGGTGGAAGAGATGGATAGACGAGGATGAAGGTGGTGGAAGAGATGGATAGACAAGGATTGAAGGTGGAGGAAGAGATGGATAGACAAGGATTGAAGGTGGAGGAAGAGATGGATAGATGAGGATGAAGGTGGGAAGAGATGGATAGATGATGAGGAAGAGATGGATAGATGATGAGGATGAAGGTAGAGGAAGAGATGGATAGATGAGGGATGAGGATGAAGATAGAGGAAGAGATTGATAGATGAGGATTAGCAAAAGGAAGAAACAATCTAAAGAGTGTTTACAGTGGTCCCTTTAGTGATCTTAATTTCATCATCAGAACCTCTGGAGAGGGTTTACATTTCAAATATTTTTTTAACTAACAAAGGAAACAGAACCAATACGAACTATGTGACTGGGCTAAAACAGACAGTAAGGTCTCTCCCCAAGTTCAGCATGTTGAGGATAGCTGGGGTTCGGGCAGCGGTTTGACCAGGTAGAGCTTGTCTCCTTGTTCACTGGTGAAGATGGGGGCTTTCTTGTAGTGTTCCACCAGTTCATCTATGGAGCTGAACTTGCGCTGGCCGATACAGTAGACCTCCTCTGAACACTGCACCTTGAAGTGCTTGTTCTTCCCAGGTGCCTTCAGAGACACAGAGAAATCACTGGGCTAGAGGGAGAAGGATGGAGAGAGCGAGAGTCAGTTCACTTACACAACATAGATGAAATATCTCCAACAAACACCCTACTAACTATCCACCAGCAGATGGCACTATGACTTCATTTATAAATCACAGGTCAATAGCTGTTCATGTGTGCAGATACTGTATATCTCCTATCCTCCAATTTAGTATTTTATCCTTGGGAAGATCTCAATTGCAAACTCCTCGCGTCCTCTCTCCCCGTCACCTCCTCAAAACCCATTGGAGGTGGTGGTCAGAGAGGGGCATGAGGAGTATGCAATTGAGATCTTCCCCCTTCCCACAGGGCAGTGTTTGGGAACCCCTGGCCTATCTCTTCTCACACACTCCTATCTCCTTCCCCAATCCCTCCCCTTCCTTCATCCTCTGCTCCCCCACTCACCGATGACTCGCTGTCACGTATGAGGAAATCCCCCTCCTGTCCTCTCTCGTTGAGGACCAGCTCTGCTTGGTGTCTGGTCACCCCTCCATAGTACCAGTCCCTGCCTGCAAACTTGCCCTCACACGCCGGGGCCATGTGGCCGATCTGTGGGGAGCCGGGGGGCGACAGCGGAAGAGCGGGGAGCCCGGGAGGCCCGTTGGTGTCATTCAGCACCAGCACGTAGTTTTTGGGCACCAGGCCCACCAGACCGCGGGTGTTCCGGCAGCGCCACCACTCTGGGTCGTTCTCAGGTTTCTCAACAACCTCCATCACCTCTCCTTTCTCAAAGTTTAGCTCCTCCTCCGTCACTGAGCTGAACGGGTACAGAGTCTGGACCAGCTGGAGCGCACCACTGCCCTCGCCACCCCGGCTGCCGCCACCACCTCCCGCCCGCCCGTTGGTCATCGTGGCCTCCCTGTCCCTCCCTGGGGAGTCCCTTCCACCTCTACCCCCTTCACCCTCTGCGGGGTCCTCCAGGACATAGTTGGAAGGGAACCAGCCCACACGGCCTCCCTGGCTGCCCCGCCACCAACCGTCACTGCACTTCTCCATCACAGTGACCCGTGACCCCTTGGCTAGGGTCAGCTCATCCTTGCGCTCCGCCACGTACGAGAACTTGACCACAGCCAGGATGTTGAGGTCGTAGACCCGCTCGGCCACTCCTCCGCCACTCCCATTGGAGGGGTACTCCGCATCTGTGCTGGGCGTGGGGGAGGCGTCACTGGCACTCTGCTTCCTTCTGCCCTTACCCAGTCCTGAGACAGAGACAAAGACAGAAATCACTACATCAGTATGTTAAGCTAACCTACCATGACATTTCATTTTATTTTAGAGAACCAGTCAAAGACAACATGTCTGGTGTTGCAAGTGGATTGAATAAAAAGTACTGTGGATTTCTTCTAGTTGGCAGTATTGGCAGGGACTGGTACCACAACACTTGTATAACCAGATACTAAGTAAGGAATAATCAACAAGGGGTTATGATCTTATGGAAAATAATAAACAACTAGGAGTTTCATTATTTTCTTGAAAACGCATAGAGCCCCAAGCTGATTATCTATTTTATACCATGGCTATAATTGAACACAGTTGCCTCTAGAAAGTACTGAAGTAGCTAGCAAGTTAACTAGAAAGCTACAGTAGTTGCCTTGGTAACCAAACACAGACTTGCTAGTTTAGCTAACCAAACCACAATGCCAATGTTTTCAATTTGACTTGCTTTCAAAAGCAGCTCAAACATGGAAAAATGAACTACAGACAGTTTATAGACTTGATCTCTAATGTAAAAACCATCAGAACTAGACATTTTCAGAACTCCCATCTGCTATTTGTTTTTTGAGACAACCGGCTAGCATGCCTATTGGTTTTCAAGCCCAGCCATACAATTTATAGACTTGATTTGCATAAACCTTGCTGTCGGTCTCTGACATTTCCAACATTGAATTTCAATGTTGAAACAATCTCCTGCTGTCCAATAGTAATGAACTATATGGGTCGGGAGTCGGGACGGACAGTTTTTCTCAGCCAGTCGAAATCATGAATAGGCATGACATATACGAAATAAATTTCAATGGAAAACAGATCAAACTAAACTAATCAGAAACGAGTATTCAACAATGCCATGATATAAACATCTTTCATATCCACAACTGAAAACACATAAGTTATAACTCCAGTGGTACTGAGAAAGTAAATAAGCCCGAAGGAGCCGAAGCTGATTCAGGACACTGGGAGGGAGACAAGGAGGGGTTGGGGCACTAAATGGAGGCTTCAGGCTGCACTCTGGGCCCAGTTGGGGAGTAAACACTTAAGATAGAGGACAAAACAAACACATACAGGTAACTGCCAGAATAAAGGAAAAACCAACAGTGTCTTATAATAGGGCACCATGAGCCAGAACAGCTTCAAACTCATGTTCACAATCACATGCACCTACATACAAGATTGTACACACATGCACTACATACAGTAATTATCTCAAACTCGCATACAGTAAACACACCGAAGTGACACACACACACACACCATCACAACTGCTGGTGTGATTGTCACAACTCCCATCTCCTCATTAAACCAGGCATTCAGCACCACCGACATGCTCTAGCTCAGCTAACCAAGTCCCCTCAAAAAGCTGAAAATAGTACATTCGAGCTGGGGAGGAAAGTGGAGCAGACAGCCTGGTGCATGGCTCTGCTGTGGTACTGACAGGCAGGCAGGGGATCAAAGCTGCCTCTACACCTACCCATCTCCTCTCCCTGCCTCCATCTCCTGCATAACGAAGACAGCAAGCTCTCTCCTGTCTCCCCATGTTGATTATTTACCTGTTGTAACCCATGTTGAGCGCTAGCTAGGGCCAACTAAAACTTGTTCTGATGCTTTCAGTTGTCACACCTAGGGAGATGGGTGACTGACATACAGATGACTAATGGCTCCGGTGGTTGGATGCTGGGCAGCTCTTACTGTACAAACCAATTACATCTTAAATAAAAGTCACCAAACATCATTTAGTTCTTCTGTTAGTTATACAGTACGTACAATTACATTCCACTGCAAACACACATTCCCAATGCTGCAATTTGTTTAGTCACAACACAGGGAAAAGTGACAACTGTGTGTGTTTGTGTTGCAGTGTAGAGCCAGGTCACAGATCTGTCGATGACAGCTAACTCAGAAAGTTATCGGGTTCACACAGAGTGGCACTAAACTTTCCTCCTGCTTTGTTGTGCGAGAGAGAAATGGGTGAGGAGAGGTGGAGGGAGGAGGCTCCCTTGGCAGCTGTTACTAACACACAGAAGACCAGACATCATAGGACAGAACTCACAGAAAAGAGGGCGGTGTGAGAAAGAGTGAGAAAGAGAGCGAGAGAGAAAAAGCGGGCAGAAAAGAGGGCAAGATCGAGGGAAAAAAAGACAGACAGAAGGGGATGACAAATGCAAACAAGACAGGAATATTGAACAGACCATAATGTTTAAAAGAAGAGTCAAGGTCCATGTACAACAAGCCACTGAGGAGTGGCTTCCGTCTGGCCACTCTACCATAAAGGACTGATTGGTGAAGTGCTGCAGAGATGGTTGTCCTTCTGTTCTCCAATGTCCAGAGGAAATCTGTGACCAAGGCCCTTCTAGCCCGATTGGTCAATTTGGCCGGGCGGCCAGCTATAATTATTTTTATTCAACTAGGCAAGTCAGTTAAGAACAAATTCTTATTTACAATGACGGCCTACCCTGGACAAACCCAGACAACGCTGGGCCAATTATGTGCCGCCCTATGGGAATCCCAGTCACGGCCGGATGTGATGCAGCTGGGATGCATTGTTTTAGACCACTGCACCACTCTGGAGCCAAGAGAGTCTTGGTGGTTCCGAACTTCTTCAATTTAAGAATGGAGGCCACTGTGTTCTTGGGGACATTCAATGCTGTAGAAATGTTTTGGTACCCTTCCCCAGATCTGTACCCACGACACAATCCTGGACAATTCCTTCAACCTCATAGCTTTGTTTTTGCTCTGACATGCACTGTCAACAGTTGACCGATCATGTCCAATCAATTGAATTTACCCCAGGTGGACTTCAATCAAGTTGTAGAAAGATCTCAAGGATGATCAATTTGAACAGGATGCACCAGACAGAGCTCAATTTTGAGTCTCAGTGCAAAGGGTCTGAATACTTATGTAATTAATCTCTCTGCACACGGAACCGGTAACGGGATGATATTCAACAACATGCAGGGATCGCTACATAAATAGTCATATTAAACATTCATGAAAATACAAGTGTCTCACATGGGTCGAAAGCCTAGAATCGTGCTTATATATCAATCAGTATGGCAACTAAGTCAGGGAAAGCTAAATCTAAGTCTGGATATACAGATGTACACACAATTTTAGAAGAAAATGATTGAGGACGATTCCCAAATGGAGGAATATTTTTTAAACGAAGAGGACATCGTTTTTGACTGGTAAGTTCTTCTCATGCTAAAGCCGTTGTTTGAAATTAATAATATAAAATATTATTTGTGAAATGAAATAGCCTATTTAAGGCTGTTGAGGGGAGGGCAGGCCCACAACAATGGCCAAAGTGAAATGGAGACAATAGATCTATCTGGTCTGTCATAATATAATAGAGACAGTAGATCTAGCAGGTCAATAATACTATATTCAACCTTATGTTCCCTGCACTCTATATATATATATATCTGTTAATTATACGTGTTGATACAGGACTCATATGTGAAACTATTCTAACTGAACATTTTCTTTCACAGTGACACTGACTTCGAATGGGAGCCCCCAGTGCCAACACAAGTGGTGTTCATCTGCCCAAATGTATTTCTGCAGGCATGGATGTGCTAATGCACCTGGCATCAGCAGCATAATATTGTGTCGAGGACTGAGGGTCTTCCAAATATTCAAAGTGTTATTGAGTAAATGTAATTTAAATTTTTTTTTTTTCTCATTTTCTTGGGGTGGTATGTTAGAATACCATTTTGGTATTTTGTATATAGTTATTCCATTCAAAATGTATAACTTCACCAATTTGGCCACTTGGGTACATTTGGGCTACTTGTGTGGGACACCTGGGTCCACTTATATGCCATTCATGATAAATGTCATGTAGCACACTCATTTTGGAGGTTATCATTCTGAAACTTTGCAAAAGTACTGTTGCCCTCTTTTGTTTTCCACTGAAATTGTCCCCATCATCCGATCTGAATGTTTTATCTTTGCTCATTTTAAAGATACAACAATAAAAAATAAAAAGTTTTTTTCATTGTATTATCTAAACCAAATCTATTGTGTTATATTCTCCTACATTCAATTCACATTTACACAAACTTCAGAGTGTTTAGATTTGGGTATGTCTTCAGGCGGGGGGGAGGTTAAGGTATTTCTGTATTTTATTTTTCGCTTGGTCATTATGGGTATTGTGTGTAGATTGCTGAGGATTTGTTTTTTGTTTGTTTAAAAAAAAAAACATTTTAGAAATAGGCAGAACGACAGATTTGATCCTTGTCAGCTCGGGGGTTTGAACTTGCAACCTTCCAGTTACTAGTCCAACGCTCTAACCACTAGGCTACCTAGCCGCCCCATATACCAAAACGTCTTACGTGCATGTGACTCTGGAGGAGTATTTGAAAAAGTCCTTTATTGGCGCTCCAGGAAAATGTCCTCTTAAAAACGGCCTATAAACACAAATTATGTTTGTGATATCAAAATGCTAATGTTAACGTGTGTTAAATACTTACTCATTGTGTGTGTGTGTGTGTGTGTGTGTGTGTTGCCCCACTTGATGTGACAACATGAAACCTCTCCTCCTGGGCCTACTTCAAGCCATCCCGTGGAGAGACTGAGCTGTCGACTGCCTCAGGGTAGAGAGCAGAGATATGCCGAGGGCAGCAGACACAAAGTCCCCCGAGACCCACACAGCCCAGCTCAGCTGAAACACACACTCTCCATCTCCCTCATTTCCACTTCAAGGCTCTGGTCTGCTGGTTGGCAGCGGAACAGTCTATTCCCTCCTTCCACACTCCATCTTTCACCCCCCATCCTTATTCATTCATCACTGGAGACTGACCCATGACAACCCTACCTCAGCATGTTTAATAACAACCCAGAGTGACGCAGAGGTTGGCATATCAACAGGTTGGGTAGGATTAGAGCTGTGAGGGTCACAAAATTTACTCAGCCAGTGATTGTCAAGCAAATAACTGTCAGTCTCACGATAATTGATCGTTAATCAACAAACACATTTAAGCATTTTACATTTAAGTCATTTAGCAGACGCTCTTATCCAGAGCGACTTACAAATTGGTGCATTCACCTTATGACATCCAGTGGGACAGTCACTTAACAATAGTGCATCTAAAACTTAGGGGGGGTGGGGTGAGAGGGATTACTTAACCTATCCTAGGTATTCCTTAAAGAGGTGGGGTTTCAGGTGTCTCCGGAAGGTGGTGATTGACTCCGCTGTCCTGGCGTCGTGAGGGAGTTTGTTCCACCATTGGGGGGCCAGGGCAGCGAACAGTTTTGACTGGGCTGAGCGGGAGCTGTACTTCCTCAGTGGTAGGGAGGCGAGCAGGCCAGAGGTGGATGAACGCAGTGCCCTTGTTTGGGTGTAGGGCCTGATCAGAGCCTGGAGGTACTGAGGTGCCGTTCACCTCACAGCTCCGTAGGCAAGCACCATGGTCTTGTAGCGGATGCGAGCTTCAACTGGAAGCCAGTGGAGTGAACGGAGGAGCGGGGTGACGTGAGAGAACTTGGGAAGGTTGAACACCAGACGGGCTGCGGCGTTCTGGATGAGTTGAAGGGGTTTAATGGCACAGGCAGGGAGCCCAGCCAACAGCGAGTTGCAGTAATCCAGACGGGAGATGACAAGTGCCTGGATTAGGACCTGCGCCGCTTCCTGTGTGAGGCAGGGTCGTACTCTGCGGATGTTGTAGAGCATGAACCTACAGGAACGGGCCACCGCCTTGATGTTAGTAGAGAACGACAGGGTGTTGTCCAGGATCACGCCAAGGTTCTTGGCGCTCTGGGAGGAGGACACAATGGAGTTGTCGACCGTGATGGCGAGATCATGGAACGGGCAGTCCTTCCCCGGGAGGAAGAGCAGCTCCGTCTTGCCGAGGTTCAGCTTGAGGTGGTGATCCGTCATCCACACTGATATGTCTGCCAGACATGCAGAGATGCGATTCGCCACCTGGTCATCAGAAGGGGGAAAGGAGAAGATTAATTGTGTGTCGTCTGCATAGCAATGATAAGAGAGACCATGTGAGGTTATGACAGAGCCAAGTGACTTGGTGTATAGCGAGAATAGGAGAGGGCCAAGAACAGAGCCCTGGGGGACACCAGTGGTGAGAGCGCGTGGTGAGGAGACAGATTCTCGCCACGCCACCTGGTAGGAGCGACCTGTCAGGTAGGACGCAATCCAAGCGTGGGCCGCGCCGGAGATGCCCAACTCGGAGAGGGTGGAGAGGAGGATCTGATGGTTCACAGTATCGAAGGCAGCCGATAGATCTAGAAGGATGAGAGCAGAGGAGAGAGAGTTAGCTTTAGCAGTGCGGAGCGCCTCCGTGATACAGAGGAGAGCAGTCTCAGTTGAATGACTAGTCTTGAAACCTGACTGATTTGGATCAAGAAGGTCATTCAGAGAGAGATAGCGGGAGAGCTGGCCAAGGACGGCACGTTCAAGAGTTTTGGAGAGAAAAGAAAGAAGGGATACTGGTCTGTAATTGTTGACATCGGAGGGATCGAGTGTAGGTTTTTTCAGAAGGGGTGCAACTCTCGCTCTCTTGAAGACGGAAGGGACGTAGCCAACGGTCAGGGATGAGTTGATGAGCGAGGTGAGGTAAGGGAGAAGGTCTCCGGAAATGGTCTGGAGAAGAGAGGAGGGGATAGGGTCAAGCGGGCAGGTTGTTGGGCGGCCGGCCGTCACAAGACGCGAGATTTCATCTGGAGAGAGAGGGGAGAAAGAGGTCAGAGCACAGGGTAGGGCAGTGTGAGCAGAACCAGCGGTGTCGTTTGACTTAGCAAACGAGGATCGGATGTCGTCGACCTTCTTTTCAAAATGGTTGACGAAGTCATCTGCAGAGAGGGAGGAGGGGGGGGAAGGGGCGGAGGATTCAGGAGGGAGGAGAAGGTGGCAAAGAGCTTCCTAGGGTTAGAGGCAGATGCTTGGAATTTAGCGTGGTAGAAAGTGGCTTTAGCAGCAGAGACAGAGGAGGAAAATGTAGAGAGGAGGGAGTGAAAGGATGCCAGGTCCGCAGGGAGGCGAGTTTTCCTCCATTTCCGCTCGGCTGCCCGGAGCCCTGTTCTGTGAGCTCGCAATGAGTCATCGAGCCACGGAGCGGGAGGGGAGGACCGAGCCGGCCTGGAGGATAGGGGACATAGAGAGTCAAGGGATGCAGAGAGGGAGGAGATGAGGGTTGAGGAGGCAGAATCAGGAGATAGGTGGGAGAAGGTTTGAGCGGAGGGAAGAGATGATAGGATGGAAGAGGAGAGAGTAGCGGGGAGAGAGAGCGAAGGTTGGGACGGCGCGATACCATCCGAGTAGGGGCAGTGTGGGAGGTGTTGGATGAGAGCGAGAGGGAAAAGGATACAAGGCAGTGGTCGGAGACTTGGAGGGGAGTTGCAGTGAGGTTAGTGGAAGAACAGCATCTAGTAAAGATGAGGTCGAGCGTATTGCCTGCCTTGTGAGTAGGGGGAAGGTGAGAGGGTGAGGTCAAAAGAGGAGAGGAGTGGAAAGAAGGAGGCAGAGAGGAAAGAGTCAAAGGTAGACGTGGGGAGGTTAAAGTCGCCCAGAACTGTGAGAGGTGAGCCGTCCTCAGGAAAGGAGCTTATCAAGGCATCAAGCTCATTGATGAACTCTCCGAGGGAACCTGGAGGGCGATAAATGATAAGGATGTTAAGCTTGAAAGGGCTAGTAACTGTGACAGCATGGAATTCAAAGGAGGCGATAGACAGATGGGTAAGGGGAGAAAGAGAGAATGACCACTTGGGAGAGATGAGGATCCCGGTGCCACCACCCCGCTGACCAGACGCTCTCGGGGTGTGCGAGAACACGTGGGCGGACGAAGAGAGAGCAGTAGGAGTAGCAGTGTTGTCTGTGGTGATCCATGTTTCCGTCAGTGCCAAGAAGTCGAGGGACTGGAGGGAGGCATAGGCTGAGATGAACTCTGCCTTGTTGACCGCAGATTGGCAGTTCCAGAGGCTACCGGAGACCTGGAACTCCACGTGGGTCGTGCGCGCTGGGACGACCAGAGTAGGGTGGCCGCGGCCACGCGGTGTGGAGCGTTTGTATGGTCTGTGCAGAGAGGAGAGAACAGGGATAAACAGACACATAGTTGACAGGCTACAGAAGAGGCTACGCTAATGCAAAGGAGATTGGAATGACAAGTGGACTAAACGTCTCGAATGTTCAGAAAGTTAAGCTACATAGCAAGAATCTTATTGACTAAAATGATTAAAATGATACAGTACTGCTGAAGTAGGCCAGCTGGCAGTGGGTGCGTTGTTGACACTACACTAATCAAGTCGTTCCGTTGAGTGTAATAGTTTCTGCAGTGTTGCTATTCGGGGGCTAGCAGGCTAGCTAGCAGTGTTGTTTACGTTACGTCTCCTGGCTTCCACTAATCACCTGCAAGCCAGTGATGCAGACCTTTGGAACATCTACATTTAAAAATGTCTAATAAACCCATTAAATATAGCCTACAACTTCGCAATAAATCCATGATTTATTTTAGACAGGTCTAAAGAAGCATGATATGAAGAAAATGTAGTCTATTTCAGAAGAACAGAATAGCATACTCTGAGATGTCCTTATGTTAGGTTCTGATCTGGCTAGTTCATTTAGCAAACAAACAAGATTTGCTTAGAATGCCGTGGCATTATTTTATAGTAGGCAGAATACAATTGAACAATGCTGAATAAAATAAAGGACATTTTCTCCAAACGATTTGAGGGAGTGCGACCATGCGGCTATTTTTTGTTGAGAGGTTAACAAAGAAATAGGTACTCCTATATGCTTAATTTAGAGTTATTAATGTAACTTTAGTTGTTCTGCAAATGTTGGGCTATGTTTTGTTTTTAATACATTGTAAGGCGGCATGACGAGATTAACGATTTGCAAAAAAGTTGCTTGAAAGGCATGAGCTCCGCTTTGTTTTTTTTGCGAAGGCTGTACAAATTTCATCAGTCTCTCATTCACAATTTGACAAGCACTTGATAATGCCTCGGATTTCACAGCGGCATCCCCTTTGTATGGATGTAATGCACCCTAAGCACGAATGTTCCATTAGGGAAAAACACAATTTTCAAGTGACCGCAAATGCAATTGTGCATGTAATGCATTTATTATAAAAGGTGCATTTTTTATGGTGAAAATGATCTTCCCCAAACTTGAAAGTTACGTGCTGCTTATGTACACCAGCTAGGCTATATTGTCACCCATCAGACAATTCTTGATTTAAGCTGGTCTTCACATATACTAAATAATGTGTGCAATTTGTTTTGATTTGGAACAGATCATTATCATGCACCAGTCTCAAAACAGGGGCAGAGATAAAAATACAGGTCATCTATGCACTTAAATAGCGAATGGAGGATGCTTTTCCT
The DNA here is from genome assembly GCF_021184085.1 of Oncorhynchus gorbuscha. Taxonomy (NCBI): domain Eukaryota; kingdom Metazoa; phylum Chordata; class Actinopteri; order Salmoniformes; family Salmonidae; genus Oncorhynchus; species Oncorhynchus gorbuscha. Next base: position 85,447,519 of record NC_060181.1, on the reverse strand, counting down.
GTGGTTCATTTTCATACCAGCCTGGTAGGCTATACTCCTGTTGTAAAGATAAGTAATGTGCTTAATATTACTAAAGTTGAGAAATAAATATAGTAGGCCTAGCCTATAGAAAGCTGATGGGATCCTCCTCTTTTTAATAAAGGTCATCACTCTGTTTTCTCACGCAATTGCATAGCCTATAGAAATGTTGCGCAACATGAGCTCATGGACTCATGAAGTGTTTGATTAGATTTTTGATTACATTTGCATTGATGTCAGAGTGATTAGAGGGAGAATAGAGTGCTGAGAACCAGGCAGTTAGCAAGTTTGGTAGGCTACTAATGACCTTCAGCAGCATCAGAGCTGGGAGAATCCTAATTACCGTGACTACACGGTCACGTGGAATTTGACTGCTTTAAGACTCATGACTGCCGGTGTGGCGGTAATACGGTAATCGCAACAGCCCTAGGTAAGAGACTTACAATGTCATACGTTACAGTTACTAATTACCTGTCAATTGTAATCAGTAGGGCTGACTCCAATTAGTCGACTGGTCAATTGTTTAGGCGATAGGCTGTTGGTCGACAGATTTACGTAACAAATATAGAGTACCAGTCAGAAGTGTGGACACACCTACTCATTCGAGGGTTTTCCTGTATTTTTACTATTTTCTACAATTAGAATAATAGTGAAGACATCAAAACTATGAAATAACACATATGGAATCATGATTCCATAGTAACCAAAAAAAAGTGTTAAAATCTAAATTTATATTTAATATTTGAGCTTCTTCTAAGTAGCCATCCTTTGCCTTGATGAGAGCGTTGCATTCTCTTGGCATTCTCTCAACCAGTTTCATGAGGTAGGTACATATATATTTTTTATGGCACAGGAGACATGTCTGAGGCTATTACATCTCAGGATACTAATCCATTGCGGTGGCCACAGGGATGTGCTCTCTCCTGCCAATTTGTGAACAGTCACAGTCAACTTCATTGTGTGAATTATTTGCATTTGATTGTTAGTGTCTGTCAATTCCCCATTACATATATCAGTGGCGTGCCGTGGGCCTGGGGGCTGGGCCTTCAGTGAGGTCCTACACAGTCCCACCCGAATTAATCCACCTATTATTACCATCATTATGATGCCATGGCTCTAGACACTATACATTTAGACAGAAACGCAGTATAAATTCAGGCGTTGCGTCACCTTGAAATTTACATTTTTATTCATAGAATTGCAGGGGAAGAGTACAATACCTTTTCATTGTGCAGCTCCCGTTGCCCTGCGCGCTTGTTCGTTGAGCTGTAGATTCACTCGGGTGTCTCCAAAAGTTTTCAAAAGCACCATTGCTTGTAAGTGCCCAGCCGTGTCTCATTGCTGCCTTGGTTAGACAACTCAAGTTTGCAAAGCCAGTGTGGCTCCAAACACCAAATCTATCACTTGCAAATAATAGGCATTCCCAGCAGTACAGTTTGCAGTGCTTCTCGGAGCCTGTGAGCCATTGATAGAGCTCGTAGTTGGAACTTTGAAAGTGGCGAACAAACCCCTTTCCCGCTTGTGACAGGCTTTGTAGCGTCGGCGTCGGGCGACCTGTCCTGACAATGTCTAACTTTTCTTGAAAAGTTTGTCTTGAGAATGGTGTTATAATTATATCCTCGACCAAATCAGTATCTTCTCCTCCTTCCGCCATTGTGGGTTAAAAAAACAGCTTATAGTACGCAAATTAATTTGTTTATCAAATTCAGTTTCCTAGTTCTGAGGTTTGCATAGACTTGCCCATATAGGACCTGCCTCTCAATATTGGTAATCCAATCAAAAGACATGCACGCACTACGCCTGCTAGCTGGCTCCTGTGTAACACTGGAGCCAGCCAGCAGGCGTACAATAGCCAACTCTAAAGCTGATTGGTTGACACTAAAATTTTAATTTCCATTCACTTTAAACTACAAACGCCCGCAGTGTTGATTCTGAAGGCCTGAGGGCAGATTTTAGACCCCTGGCAACACATGATGGCTGAATATGATTGGATAAAAGATCTAACAAAGACCAGACCTCCAAATCTCAACCTGGGGCTGGAAGCAGTGCAACCAAGAGGAAAGCTATGAAATGAAGAGTATAACTCTTACTCTGGAGAATAATTTAATACATATTTGTGGGAAAATATATTTAAAAAATATATATATTCTGATGATGTTTAGGCCATCAGAGAAGGCCTTGCTGGCCCTGACGGCCCACCACTGACTTATATCACCAGTAGTACATTTACCATTCATTCCTATAATTTGTCATCTATAATGTTTGTTAGAATACAGTCATTTCTGTTAATGCATTCAATATATAATTATTCCAGTCTAACGTTCTCATTGTTGGAGTGGACACACTGTTTGCAGAGCACACAACATATACTTGAGAGAAACAAGTTTTGATTTATTTAATTCCTTTTAGGGGTTTTTCCAATTTAGGTATGGTCTTTTGTTTGGAGCGTTTCTGTCAACGTTGAGTAAGGACACGCACCGGATTATACGTAGAAGTAGGCCTATAGGCTACCTGTCCTGCATGCAAATGTAGGCATAGAAATGTGCCCTTTGGAGATCAGATAGTGTTTCTGATTGGCTTAATGCAGCACTACTAATGAGCGGTGGAGCATCTCAAAGTAACCTCAGACAGCAAGAAAACAAAGTCTGTTTTTACATCCATTGAGAATGACAACAGTTCCTCAATGTATTGGAAACATCTTTCCAGCCCTCTCCCTTTAAATAACCACTCAGCATGAAAGAGAAAAAAATTAATGCTCTGATCCAATGGAAACATAGAACAGGCCTACCCGATGACCTCTTTTCTCTTGCGCAAATAGCCTAAAGCTGTGTCTGTCCCAAGCTCACTGGCTCAGGAACCTCTGAGCGCCCAGCATATTTCATACAATGTTTCAAGTTCATTGCAGATAGGCCATGCGTAGCCAATATGATATTTATTTTTAAATCAGGGTATTTTCTACCTGTAGGCTGCAATGTATTAATTTATTGGCTTTATGTAGGTTATTTTTACATAGTTGGCAATGGAAATAGAAGTGAAGTTACTTTTTAGGTTTGTATCCTTATTGTTTAGATATAATTTTGATGAACCACATGACAATGATTGAGATAGGAAGACAAAGTAAATTAAACTCTTCCACAGAAATGTGCTTATGAAAACCATAAATGCCACTCAGATTGGTAGAAATGTCCCACTGGATGTCATAAGGTGAATGCACCAATTTGTAAGTCGCTCTGGATAAGAGCGTCTGCTAAATGACTTAAATGTAAATGTAAATGTAAATGTTACGATAAACCAGCATTCCACGTGAGAAAGGTTGCTGAATCCTCATGCAGCCTATAAACCGGCAACTTTAGGAGAGTGAAGGCAAAATCTGGCAAAAGCCAGTAGGAACAGATTTGTTTTTGCTGCTGTGAAGGCACACTGTGGTATATCACCCAATAGATATTGGAGTTTAACACATTTGTTTTCAAATTATTCTTTGTGGGTCTCTCGCTCTCTCCCTCTCACTGTTCAACTATTGTCTTTCCGAGTTAACTACTAACCATACTTTATGCACTGAAGTGCTTGCTAGTTGTAGCTTTTCTTTCAGTACTAGATTCATTCTCTGATCCTTTGAGTGGACAACATGTCAGTTCATGTTGCAAGAGCTCTGATAGGTTGGAGAACGTCCTCCGGAAGTTGTAAGTAATTCCTGTGGAAGGGGGTGAGAACCATGAGCCTCTTAGGTTTTGTATTGAAGTCAATGTACCCAGAGAAGGACGGAAGCTAGCGGTGATCCGATCACACCATGGTGCTACCCTACAGAGTGCTGCTGAGGCTACTGCCAAAACTTTGAATGAATCATTTGGTGACGTGAATATATTTAGTATAGTTATCTAAAAATGATAACTTTGTTTCACAATTGATATGAAATTCACTGAGGGTGGCCCTCTTCCTCCCGAGGAGCCTCCACTGCCATACAGTATCGCCTATCGGCTAAACCACTGCTGTCGTGTTTACTGCCAAGCGTTTATTCAAGTTGTATGTATGGTCTTTGGATGCCGACAGCGGTCACAGCATTGGAAGACATTGCTTGAACTGTAGCCTAAAATAAATAAATATATTCATTCCTGTGATCTATTATTGATCAGACACATCGCTGTGTCATCATGTAGTGGTCTCGGACTTGTGGTCAGACTCTCTCAGGCAGAACAAACATAGAAACTTGCACGTTTTTCAATGCTGATTGATTTGAATGTCATTGAGAAAAGATGTCAAAGTTTATTGTAAACATCCTTTGTGAATATTAAAGTAAGCCTAGAAGTCATCTGTTTTTTCAGGATGATTTCTAATCTGGTAATGTAACAGATGAGTTGTTGTTTTTTTACTCCCCAACCCTGCCAATCCACAGTTCAATCAGAAGGAGTCATGATGAGTTAGTACAATGACACAGGGGAGTCAGTAGTTTTATATATATATATATATATCCACACAGTTGAAGTCGGAAGTTTACATACACCTTTGCCAAATACATTTAAAAACTCTGTCACGATTCCTGACATTTAATCCTGGTAAAAATTCCTTGTTTTAGGTCAGTTAGGATCACCACTTTATTTTAAGAATGTGAAATGTCAGAATAATAAGAGAGAATGATTTATTATCAGCTTCTATTTATTTCATCACATTCCCAGTGGGTCAGAAGTTTACATACACTCAATTAATATTTGGTAGCATTGCCTTTAAATTGTTTAACTTGGGTCAAAATTTTCAAGTAGCCTTCCACAAGCTTCCCACATTCTACCTGACAGAGCTGGTGCAACCGAGTCAGGTTTGTAGGCCTCCTTACTCGCACACACTTTTTCAGTTCTGCCCAAAATGTTCTATAGGATTGAGGTCAGGTCTTTGTGATGGCGACTCCAATACCTTGATTTTGTTGTCCTTAAGCCCTTTTGCCACAACTTTGGAAGTATGCTTGGGGTCATTGTCCATTTGGAAGACCCATTTGCGACCAAGCTTTCACTTCCTGACTGATGTCTTGAGATGCTTCAATATATCCATATAACTTTGCCTCCACATGATGCCATCTATTTTGTGAAGTGCACCAGTCCCTCCTGCAGCAAAGCACCCCCACAACATGATGCTGCCACCCCCATGCTTCACGGTTGGAATGGTGTTCTTCGGCATGCAAACCTCCCCCTTTTCCTCAAAACATAACGATGGTCATTATGGCCAAACAGTTATATTTTTGTTTCATCAGACCAGAAGACATTTCCCCTAAAAGTACAATCTTTGTCCCCATGTGCAGTTGCAAATCGTAGTCTGGCTTTTTTTAATGGTGGTTTTGGAGCAGTGTATTCTTCCTTGCTGAGCAGCCTTTCAGGTTATGTCGATATAGGACTCGTTTTAATATGGATATAGATACTTTTGTACCTGTTTCCTTCAGCATCTTCACAAGGTCCTTTGCTGTTGTTCTGGGATTGATTTGCACTTTTCGCACCAAAGTACATTCATCTCTAGGAGACAGAACACATCTCCTTCCTGAGTGGTATGACGGCTATGTGGTCTTTATACTTGCATCCTATTGTTTGTACAGACGTGGTACCTTCAGGATTTTCGAAATTGCTCCCAAGGATGAACCTCTTTTACCCCATTTTCATAGCAGCTACTAAACAATTGTATACCATCTTGTCTCATCGTTACAACTCCCGTATGGCTCGGGAGAGACGAAGGTTGAAAGTCATGCGTCCTCCGATACACAACCCAACCAAGCCGCACTGCTTCTTAACACAGCGCACATCCAACCCGGAAGCCAGCCGCACCAATGTGTCGGAGGAAACACCACGCACCTGGCAACCTTGGTTAGCGCTCACTGCGCCCGGCCCACCACAGGAATCGCTGGTGCGCGATGAGACAAGGATATCCCTACCTAACCCGGACGACACTAGGCCTATTGTGTCGCCCCACGGACCTCCCGGTCGCGGCCGATTACGACAGAGCCTGGGCGCGAACCCAGAGTCTCTGGTGGCACAGCTGGCGCTGCAGTACAGCAGGCTGATTTATTTTCATTTTCCAATGATGTCAAGCAAAGAGGCACTGAGTTTGAAGGTAGACCTTGAAATACATACACAGGTACACCTCCAATTGACTCAAGTGATGTCAATTAGCCTATCAGAAGCTTTTAGAGCCATGACATCATTTTCTGGAATTTTCCGAGCTGTTTAAAGGCACAGTCAACTTAGTGTATGTAAACTTCCGACCCACCGGAATTGTGATACAGTGAATTATAAGTGAAATAATCTGTCTGTAAACAATTGTTGGAAAAATGACTTGTGTCATGTCATGCACAAAGTAGATGTCCTAACCGACTTGACAAAACTATAGTTTGTTAACAAGAAATTTGTGGAGTGGTTGAAAAACAAGTTAATGACTCCAACCTAAGTGCATGTAAACTTCAGACTTCAACTGTGTGTGTGTGTGTGTGTGTGTGTGTGTGTGTGTGTGTGTGTGTGTGTGTGTGTGTGTGTGTGTGTGTGTGTGTGTGTGTGTGTGTGTGTGTGTGTGTGTGTGTGTGTGTGTGTGTGTGTGTGTGTGTGTGTGTGTGTGTGTGTGTGTGTGTGTGTGTGTATGTATATATATACAATTATTTCTCTTCCCCATTGAAAGGTTGTGGCCTGTCAAATATTTAAAAGATTGCTACAGTAAAAGCATAGTGCTATTAACACACAGTGCTATTGTATGTGCTCAGTCCATAACCATCCAGCGAGTTATGTTTTCACAAACATTACGGGCAGACAGGCACGACGACAGTGTGTACTGTACACTCTATATCTGTCAGAGATGAGAAAAATGGGTCAAAAGTAAAAAAAGAAAAGACAAGAATAAAAGGTTGAGCATTGCAATTTTGGGTCAGTGGGGAGATGGTTGCCCCCTGCACAGCCATTTTGTATCAATGCTACTGGGCTTCTCCCTTCAGGAAGAACAACCCAGGACACAGCGAAACATGCAGTCCTGACTGGAAAAAGAGGAACCATAACTTTGAGTGCTTACTTTACTAGGCGGGCCGGCATGCATGTGCGCACACACAAAATAAGACACATTAGAAGTTACTGCCGAACCCTCACCATCCAAACATTGATTTATGATGAAATACAACATTTTGAAATGCTAGGGGTTGAAGTAGAACCTGGCCATAATGTAAAATTCAATAACAGACGCGGATAGTTAGTCGTTTCTTGGTTTCACCACAGGCTGCAACACCATCAGGCTAGCGCGTCATGCCCTGATGGTTGGTGGGTGGGCAAGTGCCTTGCTTTGTTAGAGACCTCACTCTGAAGCTGGTTTACTGGCCTGCAGACAGGACTTCAATGACTCAGCCACATCTCTTTAACGGGCATATAGAGACATCCCTTTAATTATGGATACACTCACATTGGTGTCAGAATAACAGTGTGTAGGGGATAGCAGAGAAGGTGAGAATGTTTGTTGATGAGTGTTGGTTCAGTGCCTCTAGAATTAGTTTTCTTATTGCAAGAAATATTTTTAGATTCATGGCAAGACAAAGAAGCTAGATCTGTGCACATCGTGAGCACTCCCCACGCACACACAGTCCTGACTCAGTGCTGGCGAGTGACAGTTACAGGCTGTGCAGTGTTGGCCCACAGTCTGATGGAGCCGTCCCTTGGGGCAGAGGGGAATATGTGTGTCTGAAACAGACTACCCATCCCCTCGCATAGCCTCCTCCCCACTCCCTCTTTCTCTGTATGTCTGTGTGCGCCTCTCTCTCGATCTAAACTTCTCTCTCGCTCTCCCACAAGCAGAGAAGAGGTACACTATATATGCACAAAAGTACGTGAACACTCCTTCAAAATGAGTGGATTAGTCTATTTCAATTATGAAATCAAGTATGAAATCGAGCACACAGCCATGCAATCTCCATAGACAAACATTGGCAGTAGAATGGCCTTACTGAAGAGCTCAGTGACTTTCAATGTGGCACCGTCATAGGATGCCAACTTTCCAACAAGTCAGGTCGTCAAATTTCTGCCCTGCTAGAGCTGCCCCGGTCAACTGTAAGTGCTGTTACTGTGACGTGGAAACGTCTAGGAGCAACAACGGGTCAGCCACTAAGTGGTAGGCCACACAAGCTCATAGAACGAGTGTTGAAGCGCGTAGCACGTAAAAAACATCTGTCATTGGTTGCAACACTCACTACTGAGTTCCAAACTGCCTCTGGAAGCACAAGAGCTGTTCATCGGGAGCTTTATGAAATGGGTTTTAATGGCCGAGCAGCTGCACAGAAGCCTAAGATCCCCATGCGAAATGCCAAGCATCGGTTGGAGTGGTGTAACAATCACCGCCATTGGTCTCTGGAGCAGTGGAAACGCATTCTCTGGAGTGATGATTTGGTTGATGTCTGGAGAATACCTCCTTCCCCAATGCATAGTGCCAACTGTGCTAGGGGAAGGAAGGGCTAGGGGCTAGGCCCCTTAGTTCCAGTGAAGGGAAATCTTAACGCTACAGCGCCATTCTGGACGATTCTGTGCATCCAACTTTGTGGCAAAAGTTTGGAAAAAGCCCTTTCCGGTTTCAGCATGACAATTCCGCAGAACACAAAGCAAGGTCCATGCATTAATTGGTTTGTTGAGATCAGTGTGGAAGAACTTGAACGGCCTGCACAGAGCCCTGACCTCAACTCCAACAAACACCTTGGGAAGTATTGGAACGCCGACGGCAAGCCAGGGATAATCGCACAACATCGGTGCCTGACCTCACTAATGCTCGTGGCTGAATGGCAGCAAGTCCCACAGCAATTTTCCAACATCTAGGGAAAGCCTTGCGAAAAGCGTAGAGGCTGTTACAGCAACAAAGGGGGGGGGGGGTGGGGGGCAACTCCATACTAATTCCCTGTGTGCTCAACTCCCTATGTCTCTCTCTCTAGTGCACGCTAGAGTTCACAGTTCAGCTAAATGTATATGAGTATATGAAAAAGTATAAAAAAGGGAGAAAGGGAGTAAGGAGATGCGAGAGATAACAGGACAACGTCTCTTCAGTCTCCACCTGCCCAGAGACAGGATCACGTTTCATCATCCATGGATGTTCAGTAAACATCTTGGATAACATTTAATCTACCATAATCCTGTAGAGTGCGGAGCAGTTTTCATGACGTTACACGCATTATCCTGAACCCTTAACTCTAAACTAGGAATCTTTCCAACCGGAAACCTGTGAAGAGGAATGCTGACAAACCTGGGACAGGTGCACGACCTTTACACTCACAAGTCACACGTGAATGAGTGCTTGTATTATTAATGTGAGGATAATCAGACGTCAAACTGTGTCAACTCAGAGAGATGGCCAACTGAACACTGAGAAGACATACAGACACCAAGCTGTGGCAACTCAGAGAGATGGCCAACTGAACACTGAGAAGACATACAGACACCAAGCTGTGGCAACTCAGAGAGATGGCCAACTGAACACTGAGAAGACATACAGACACCAAGCTGTGGCAACTCAGAGAGATGGCCAACTGAACACGGTTCCTGAGATGCTGGTGGATAGTTGCTCTGTAAAGTAAGAGAGGCTCACATCCAGCCCCAGCACCAGAGTGGGACACACACATACAATTCAGGAGAAGGGTTAATAATGACCTCGTCAATTTCTAGCGGTTGTGCTGAGGGGATTGACAAAATATAAGAGGAAGTTAAGGGATAGCCCTCTTTTTTAACGCTGATATACTACCACGCCTGCCGCCGCCAACATAACGATAACCCTGCCGCCGCCAACGATAGCCCTACCGATAACCCGCTGCCCTACCGATAACCCTGCCGCTGCCAACGATAGCCCTACCGATAACCCGCTGCCCTACCGATAACCCTGCCGCCGCCAACGATAGCCCTACCGATAACCCGCTGCCCTACCGATAACCCTGCCGCCGCCGCCGCCGTACCGATAAACCCCCCCGCCGCCGTACCGATAACCCCGCCGCCGCCACACTGACACCAACACACTGAAACTACCACAGACCACCACACCGAAACGACCAACACAATGAAAAACTACCACCGACCAACAACACACTGACAAACTACCACCAACAACACGCTGATAAACTACCACCAACAACACGCCGACAAACTACCACCAACAACACGCTGACAAACTACCACCAACAACACGCTGACAAACTACCACCAACAACACGCCGACAAACTACCACCAACAACACGCCGACAAACTACCACCAACAACACGCCGACAAACTACCACCAACAACACGCCGACAAACTACCACCAACAACACGCCGACAAACTACCACCAACAACACGCCGACAAACTACCACCAACAACACGCCGACAAACTACCACCAACAACACGCCGACAAACTACCACCAACAACACGCCGACAAACTACCACCAACAACACGCCGACAAACTACCACCAACAACACGCCGATAAACTACCACCAACAACACGCTGATAAACTACCACCAACAACACGCTGATAAACTACCACCAACAACACGCTGATAAACTACCACCAACAACACGCTGATAAACTACCACCAACAACACGCTGATAAACTACCACCAACAACACGCTGATAAACTACCACCAACAACATGCTGATAAACTACCACCAACAACATACTGATAAACTACCACCACTGTCACCAACAACATGCTGATAAACTCAGCCCCAACCCTCTTACCCAGTGTGTCTTTGAGGTTCTTGACCAGAGAGGCCTTCTTCACCAGGCTGTTCTTGCGCTCTACATAGTTGGAGGGGACGTAGCCGGTCTGGTTTGAGGCGTTCCTCACCCTCCACCAAGTCTTGCTGTCATCCAGCAGAGTAAGCCGATCATTCTTCCGGATGTCAAGTTCCTGGTCCTGCTGGGCCGTGTAGTCCCACTTGGCTACAACTGTCACCTCCTCTGTCATCTTTCATGGAGTCCCCCTGGAAAGAGAGAGAAGAGTGTAAGTCACACATCAAGCCCAAATTCGACCTAAGACCGAGATACTGATTTTCTGCAGGGAGTATACATGCTCCAGTTCACCATGCAGGACAGGAATCAGGTGAAGTCACACAATACTTTACAGCTGAACATACATGGAAGGGTGAGCATGTATCCGTACATTCAGACATGTATTGTATGCGCGCCTGACTGCCTGCGTGTTGGGGAGTGTTTCTGTATGCGCGCCTGACTGCCTGCGTGTTGGGGAGTGTTTCTGTATGCGCGCCTGATTGCTTGCGTGTTGGGGAGTGTTTCTGTGTGTGTGTGTGTGTGACTGCCTTGCCTGCGTGTTGGGGAGTGTTTCTGTGTGTGTGACTGCCTGTCTGCGTGTTGGGGAGTGTTTCTGTGTGTGACTGACTGCCTGCCTGCCTGCGTGTTGGGGAGTGTTTCTGTGTGTGTGACTGAGGTGAACACTATATTAAATGTCTATATTTATGAGGTGAACACTGTATTAAATGACTATATTTATGAGGTGAACACTATATTAAATGACTATATTTATGAGAGCCGGCCAGGTGTGCTCAGTCCATCAGTGTTCTGTTCCATCAAGTCTTCCCATAACAGCCTAATGAAATTCTCTGGGTCCCACATGCCAGTGGAATGAAACAAATCCTAATTCAGAGTCTGTTTAGAATGTTCCGCCAGAGTTCAACCACTGCTGCTGGGAAACAACCGTCAAATAAACAACTGAAGCGCCGCCTTGTAAACATGAAACGGAGATGATCGCATAGAAGAACAAGAGGGAGAGAAGTAATTCACACAATAACACTAATGTACTACAATAGTCAACCTCGTCTCCAAATGTTATCATTTTTGAAAAGTGAAATACTAAAAACAGTCTACTTTTGATGCATTACATCTTTGGATAAGAGCGTCTGCTAAATGACTTAAATGTAATGTAAATGTTGTGTTGAGACAGCCCAGGTCTACCTCTTTCAACCCAAACCTGGAGGAGCAATAAACAAGGGCCCGAATCAATCACAGCCTCCCTTCTGTTGAAGTCCTGACCTGCAGGTAAATAGTATAGTAACACTATTCTACTGTGAGGAGGTAGTCGCCGTTTAAAAATGCACGTTGCATAGTAATGGCCTGATTACATATTCATGGTGAAAGAGTGCGAGAGCGACAGAGACAGACAACTGCTAAACCCTTGCTGTGTGAAACTTAGCTAACGGCCGATGGTTAAACATAGGACTGGGCTGGCTGGCAGGCAGGCTGGCTGGCTGACTGGCTGGCAGACAGTCAAAACACTAGAGTGTTCTAGAGACAGACCCACAGGGGGAAAGACACTTGGGATCACACATTCCCTTTCTCATATCGTCTTCGACACTATTCTTTAATGAGGGCAATTCACTGATGAAGCTCTGCCACACGGGACCGTATAACTCAAGAGAAGCGGAGCCACACGATTATGCCACATAAAAGATCCCATTACAGCTGGAAAGATTTAGATCTTCGGATATAGCCCACTGTATTTCATAAATGGTGTTTTTTTTAAGACAGATTATTAAACTATCCACGACAGGCTCATTTCTTAATGCACCGTCAAGTATATGGATGTTTTAGCACAGTGCCACTCATTTCTAGTACATCAGACGCTTTACTGTCCCCACTAGTCTCTTCTCACAGTCACTGGAGAGACAAGACAGACTACTGCCACACCAGCATCTGTGTAGCATCAGAACCATTGTAATATAGTGGATGTGCCCCTGCTTGCATGCACTAAAGCTACCTAACAGGATTCTCGAACAGGCCTGGACTGGGTTAGACTTGAAAGAAAGGGAGGAGGTAGAGCAGGTAGAGCAGGTAGGAGGAGGTAGAGCGGGTAGGAGAGGAGCAGGCCAAATCTTGCCTTTGAGCCGGTCCTTGCCTTGGGAACAATGCAGAAGGTTGAGTGAGAGGGGTGAGGTGTTACCAATGTGGCTTACAGAACAGCTGTATACACAGTTACACACACATCTAACCTCGTCCACAGGTGATCATTGGGCAGTAGTGTCTGCTATCAAAATGACACACACAACCAATCCCAAATCAACCCCACACACAAGGATGAGACCAGTAACAAGAGTGTGATAATAACCACCGGTCTCACCCACCCATGCTCTCTTCTCTTATAGTCTCTCACCCACCCTCTCGTCTCTTGTAGCATGTCTCACCTCGGTCTCATCCACCCTCCCTCCCTTCTCTTGTAGTCTCTCATCCACCCTCCCTCCCTCTCTTCTCTTGTAGTCTCCCATCCACCCTCCCTCCCTCTCTTCTCTTGTAGTCTCTCATCCACCCTCCCTCCCTTCTCTTGTAGTCTCTCATCCACCCTCCCTCCCTCTCTTCTCTTGTAGTCTCCCATCCACCCTCCCTCCCTCTCTTCTCTTGTAGTCTCTCATCCACCCTCCCTCCCTTCTCTTGTAGTCTCTCATCCACCCTCCCTCCCTTCTCTTGTAGGCTCTCATCCACCCTCCCTCCCTTCTCTTGTAGTCTCTCATCCACCCTCCCTCCCTTCTCTTGTAGTCTCTCATCCACCCTCCCTCCCTTCTCTTGTAGTCTCTCATCCACCCTCCCTCCCTTCTCTTGTAGTCTCTCATCCACCCTCCCTTCTCTTGTAGTCTCTCATCCACCCTCCCTCCCTTCTCTTGTAGTCTCTTATCCACCCTCCCTTCTCTTATAGTCTCTCATCCACCCTCCCTCACTTCTCTTGTAGTCTCTCACCCACCCACCCTCCCTCCCTCTCTTCTCTTGTAGTCTCTCACCCACCCACCCTCCCTCCCTCTCTTCTCTTGTAGTCTGTCTCACCCACCCACCCTCCCTTCTCTTGTAGTCTGTCTCACCCATCCACCCACCCTCCCTCCCTTCTCTTGTAGCCTGTCTCACCTCGGTCTCACCCACCCTCCCTCCCTTCTCTTGTAGCCTGTCTCACCTCGGTCTCATCCACCCTCCCTCCCTTCTCTTGTAGTCTGTCTCACCCACCCACTCACCCTCCCTCCCTTCCTCTCTTGTAGTCTGTCTCACCTCTGTCTCACCCACCCTCCCTTCTCTTGTAGTCTCTCACCCACACTCCCTCCCTTCTCTTGTAGTCTCTCACCCACACTCCCTCCCTTCTCTTGTAGTCGGTCTCATCCATCCTCCCTCCCCAGTTCATCAGCGTTCTGATAGAGTGTGATGGCCCCGCTACCTCTGTATCCATGGTGATTATTCAGTCTCCCCCGACGACCGTGCTCATTAGGGAGAGTGATGGGGATGCCACTTACAATAAGATCAATCCTCCACTCTGGGCATTCACACACACGCCGCCAGTCTCACTAAACACACACGCCGACAGTCTCACATTTTGACTAAAACGGTATAGATCCCCCCCATCACTACTCTCACTATACACACACACTACTGTGCCCCACACCCTATCAGCTGACCTCAGTTCTATGCGTTACAGTGCCGACGCACCTCAGTTCTATGCGTTACAGTGCCGACGCACCTCAGTTCTATGCGTTACAGTGCCGACGCACCTCAGTTCTATGCGTTACAGTGCCGACGCACCTCAGTTCTATGCGTTACAGTGCCGACGCACCTCAGTTCTATGCGTTACAGTGCCGACGCACATCAGTTCTATGCGTTACAGTGCCGACGCACCTCAGTTCTATGCGTTACAGTGCCGACGCACCTCAGTTCTATGCGTTACAGTGCCGACGCACCTCAGTTCTGGTCTAGATGAGTTAGTGCCGACGCACCTCAGTTCTGGTCTAGATGAGTTAGTGCCGACGCACCTCAGTTCTGGTCTAGATGCGTTAGTGCCGACGCACCTCAGTTCTGTGTTACAGTGCCGACGCACCTCAGTTCTGTGTTACAGTGCCGACGCACCTCAGTTCTGTGTTACAGTGCCGACGCACCTCAGTTCTGTGTTACAGTGCCGACGCACCTCAGTTCTGTGTTACAGTGCCGACGCACCTCAGTTCTGGTCTAGATGTGTTACAGTGCCGACGCACCTCAGTTCTGGTCTAGATGTGTTACAGTGCCGACGCACCTCAGTTCTGGTCTAGATGTGTTACAGTGCCGACGCACCTCAGTTCTGGTCTAGATGTGTTACAGTGCCGACGCACCTCAGTTCTGGTCTAGATGTGTTACAGTGCCGACGCGCCTCAGTTCTGGTCTAGATGTGTTACAGTGCCGACGCACCTCAGTTCTGGTCTAGATGTGTTACAGTGCCGACGCACCTCAGTTCTATGTGTTACAGTGCCGACGCACCTCAGTTCTATGTGTTACAGTGCCGACGCACCTCAGTTCTATGCGTTACAGTGCCGATGCACCTCAGTTCTATGCGTTACAGTGCCGACGCACCTCAGTTCTGGTCTAAGTGGGTTACAGTGCCGACGCACCTCAGTTCTATGTGTTACAGTGCCGACACACCTCAGTTCTATGTGTTACAGTGCCGACACACCTCAGTTCTATGTGTTACAGTGCCGACACACCTCAGTTCTATGTGTTACAGTGCCGACACACCTCAGTTCTGGTCTAGATGTGTTACAGCTGATGTCCGCCCTCCAGGCAAATCTTTAGTATCTAACTAAATGCATTTCATTACGCTTTCCCTACAGCCATCAAGTTTCAGCTGCATTGTCATTTATGCCTGCCTGCTATTGTCAGATTGTCTTTAAAAGGATCAAATTGGGAAGAAACAGGGAAGACACATGGTTAAAAATAAGGGAGAATAGCAGAAAGAGGGAGACTGCTCCCCCCTGACCCTCCATCCCTCTATTGAGAGTGGAAAGAAGTGACAGAGTGCTGAATTGAACTACTTCAGCACTTCACAGTTCTCCACTGACAGGGAGAGAAAAAAACTCAGGCCTTTTCATCACAACACAAAGAGATAGTAAACAAGACTGGCACAGCCCTCCGTGCTTCTACACCTGCATTGCTTGCTGTTTGGGGTTTTAGGCTGGGTTTCTGTACAGCACTTTGAGATATCAGCTGATGTACGAAGGGCTATATAAATAAAATTTGATTGATTTGGCATTCAGGTCAAAACCAGTCGGAGGAAGACCCAGGGGAACAAACTATTCTTCCCTTTTCCCAACACTTTGATTTGATTGGTGGTATTTTCTTTGGGTCATTTCTAAAACTGAGGTAGAGGAAACTGGTTGATCTCCAGCCAGTGACCAGCTCCTAACACTGAGGAATCAGGGTGGCTGGGTGCCTTTGAAGCATCCTGAATGAATACACTGCAGGATAAGGAAACAGCTACTGGTACACCTATAGACCCATCGGTTCACTGTGATCTGGAGGGGCCTACTAGCAGCACCCACAACAGACTGCTTTGGCAGGTTGACAATGGATGCTGAAAGCAGGTCAAAGCCCTCGTCATCGTGGCCAAATTCATTGGGACACTGTCAATGTTAATGATGTGTTTTATAGTGAGCCCACTGCCACAGTCATGCCCTACCACTCTGTTCACGCCTGGCCTGAAACACTAAACGGGACACGTGTGTGTGTGTGTGTGGTATGTAATGCAGTTGGCTAGACCCATCTCTCTCTCTCTCTCTCTCTCTCTGAGGTTGGTACGTGCTCCTCTTCATTTTGAGCGGCAGAAAATGACTACCGTGTTTGATGTCATCAAAGAGGACAGGCTAAAAACTGTCAACAGACCCAAGACTTTGATGGCTCAGGGAGGTCCCAAAAGGAAGACATCATGCCGTCCTTCACAAGTGCCTGCTCAAAATAGACCCAGAGGAGTTAGCTTGAGCTACTGACAGAATTCTCAGACCACAGAACGAGGCCCAGGCCTGCAGTCATTCAGCCGGCTACATCGTGGGGATAAAATACAGCAGGAAGAGGGACTTATCGAATTAAGCTATTGTAAGTCCTGATCAAAGCTACTGTGATTAAACCATATCGCTGACAAAAGCCTGTACAGCAAAATAGACTGAGAGCATAAGTAAGCGCTAAGACTGAAATAACCATAATCTATGCCAGGTGTTTCTTAATTAATCGTGGTCCTGGGGACAAACATCTGATATCACTAATTAAAGGTTTGAGGAGTTGATTAATGGATTCAGGTGGGAAGTGCTATGGAAAAACCGTGCACCCGTTGGGTCCCCAGGACCAGGATTAAGAAACACCTGCTCTACATGTCCTTCTCTTCAGCACCGGAAAATGGCATTTCTACAAATGTTATACACCAAAGCTAAACGACTACATTTGAATGTGCAGTGTAAAAAGTTTCTGAAGTATATATAGTTGACTTTCTGTGACAGCCCTCCACCTCAGTGCTTCAGAAAGCAGGGAGGTCATCATTTTCAGACAGTATCACTGTCCTCTCCATCATCTTCTCCACCCATAGAGAAGAGTAGGCAGCGTCTTGGGTCCACCCAATCCCGGTCAGCTGCCTTGGACAGCGCTGTCACACGTGCAGCTTCACTAAAACAAACTGAATTCCTATATCTTTCTCCATTCAGTCTTTTCAGTCTTTACTCCATTCACTCCCAAATGTTCAAGCAATTTCTCACTTTCACTCTGGTTCTGTCATTTCTTTCCCTTCCCCCGAGTGGGACAGACATCGTTTAGTGAGTTTCCATGGTTACGGTTGGCGTGGTGGTCTCACACACACACACCTACCTTTACTCACTGGTCAGACTGCAACAAAGTGAGGTAAAATTGTGTAGTAGAATAAAATGCCTGGACTTTCACATAGTACAAGATGGAGTTGGCTTGAAATCTGTTGAGATTTAAAATGTTGTCAAGCAATTAGGTACAGGCGTTGGAGTAAGTGTCCTATTTTATTTTAATGTAGTCCGTCCCAGGACCATCTTAACCCCTCCCTCTTTTTGGGCTAACTTACTCAAATCAAATGTATTTATATAGCCCTTCTTACATCAGCTGATATCTCAAAGTGCTGTACAGAAACCCAGCCTAAAAACTTCAAAACAGCAAGCAATGCAGGTGTAGAAGCACGGTGGCTAGGTAAAACTCCCTAGAAAGGCCAAAACCTAGGAAGAAACCTAGAGAGGAACCAGGCTATGAGAAGTGGCCAGTCCTCTTCTGGCTGTGCCGGGTGAAGATTATAACAGAACATGGCCAAGATGTTCAAATGTTCATAAATGACCAGCAGGGTCAAATAATAATAATCACAGTGGTTGTAGAGGATGCAACAGGTCAGCACCTCAGGAGTAAATGTCAGTTGGCTTTTCATAGCCGATCACTAAGAGCATCTCTACTACACCTGCAGTCTCTAGATGTGACCTTTGACTCGCTCAGGTTCCTACTGTACTACCATTGTTTTATATGACTGGCATGTTTTCTCTTCCCTTTGTTTATTTCTCACCACTTCAACGGAAGTGCACCAGACTACAGTGTTAATCATGTATTACCCCAGGAGAGATGGCAGCATGGTCCCTTCCTCCATGTCCCTGGGCACACAATACAAAGCACAGATAAAAGAGCTTTGATGTACAGCTCAGTTTGTTTAGCACCATCTGGAAGAGTAAGGGTAATGCTGAGGTGAACACGTACGTGTGTGTGTGTGTTTTTGTCACAGTGCCAATGTAAAAATCAGCCATATTGTCAACCAAAGGGTGAAATACAACACACATGGCTGTGGGCTAACTTCCGCGACGCATATAAGGCCCTGCCCCGCCCCCCTTTCGGAAAAGCTGACCACGACTCCATTTTGCTGATCCCTGCCTACAGGCAGAAATTAAAACAAGAGGCTCCCACGCTGAGGTCTGTCCAACGCTGGTCAGACCAAGCTGACTCTACACTCCAAGACTGCTTCCATCACGTGGACTGGGACATGTTTCGTATTGCGTCAGATGGGAATATTGACGAATACGCTGATTCGGTGTGCGAGTTCATTAGAACGTGCGTCGAAGATGTCGTTCCCATAGCAACGATAAAAACATTCCCTAACCAGAAACCGTGGATTGATGGCAGCATTCGCGTGAAACTGAAAGCGCGAACCACTGCTTTTAATCAGGGCAAGGTGTCTGGCAACATGACTGAATACAAACAGTGCAGCTATTCCCTCCGTAAGGCTATCAAACAAGCTAAGCGTCAGTACAGAGACAAAGTGGAATCTCAATTCAATGGCTCAGACACAAGAGGCATGTGGCAGGGTCTACAGTCAATCACGGACTACAAGATGAAATCCAGCCCAGTCACGGACCAGGATGTCTTGCTCCCAGGCAGACTAAATAACTTTTTTGCCCGCTTTGAGGACAATACAGTGCCACTGACACGGCCTGCAACGGAAACATGCAGTCTCTCCTTCACTGCAGCCGAGGTGATTAAGACATTTAAACGTGTTAACCCTCGCAAGGCTGCAGGCCCAGACGGCATCCCCAGCCGCGCCCTCCGAGCATGCGCAGACCAGCTGGCCGGTGTGTTTACGGACATATTCAATCAATCCCTATACCAGTCTGCTGTTCCCACATGCTTCAAGAGGGCCACCATTGTTCCTGTTCCCAAGAAAGCTAAGGTAACTGAGCTAAACGACTACCGCCCGTAGCACTCACTTCCGTCATCATGAAGTGCTTTGAGAGACTAGTCAAGGACCATATCACCTCCACCCTACCTGACACCCTAGACCCACTCCAATTTGCTTACCGCCCAAATAGGTCCACAGACGATGCAATCTCAACCACACTGCACACTGCCCTAACCCACCTGGACAAGAGGAATACCTATGTGAGAATGCTGTTCATCGACTACAGCTCGGCATTCAACACCATAGTACCCTCCAAGCTCGTCATCAAGCTCGAGACCCTGGGTCTCGACCCCGCCCTGTGCAACTGGGTACTGGACTTCCTGACGGGCCGCCCCCAGGTGGTGAGGGTAGGCAACAACATCTCCTCCCCGCTGATCCTCAACACGGGGCCCCACAAGGGTGCGTTCTGAGCCCTCTCCTGTACTCCCTGTTCACCCACGACTGCGTGGCCACGCACGCCTCCAACTCAATCATCAAGTTTGCGGACGACACAACAGTGGTAGGCTTGATTACCAACAACGACGAGACGGCCTACAGGGAGGAGGTGAGGGCCCTTGGAGTGTGGTGTCAGGAAAATAACCTCACACTCAACGTCAACAAAACTAAGGAGATGATTGTGGACTTCAGGAAACAGCAGAGGGAACACCCCCTATCCACATCGATGGAACAGTAGTGGAGAGGGTAGCTAGTTTTAAGTTCCTCGGCATACACATCACAGACAAACTGAATTGGTCCACTCACACTGACAGCGTTGTGAAGAAGGCGCAGCAGCGCCTATTCAACCTCAGGAGGCTGAAGAAATTCGGCTTGTCACCAAAAGCACTCACAAACTTCTACAGATGCACAATCGAGAGCATCCTGGCGGGCTGTATCACCGCCTGGTACGGCAACTGCTCCGCCCTCAACCGTAAGGCTCTCCAGAGGGTAGTGAGGACTGCACAACGCATCACCGGGGGCAAACTACCTGCCCTCCAGGACACCTACACCACCCGTTGTTACAGGAAGGCCATAAAGATCATCAAGGACATCAACCACCCGAACCACTGCCTGTTCACCCTGCTATCATCCAGAAGGCGAGGTCAGTACAGGTGCATCAAAGCTGGGACCGAGAGACTGAAAAACAGCTTCTATCTCAAGGCCATCAGACTGTTAAATAGCCACCACTGACATTGAGTGGCTGCTGCCAACACACTGTCATTGACACTGACCCAACTCCAGCCATTTTAATAATGGGAATTGATGGGAAATGATGTAAATATATCACTAGCCACTTTAAACAATGCTACCTTATATAATGTTACTTACCCTACATTATTCATCTCATATGCATATGTATATACTGTACTCTACAACATCGACTGCATCCTTATGTAACACATGTATCACTAGCCACTTTAACTATGCCACTTTGTTTACTTTGTCTACACACTCATCTCATATGTATATACTGTACTCGATACCATCTACTGTATGCTGCTCTGTACCATCACTCATTCATATATCCTTATGTACATGTTCCTTATCCCCTTACACTGTGTATAAGACAGTAGTTTTGGAATTGTTAGTTAGATTACTTGTTGGTTATCACTGCATTGTCGGAACTAGAAGCACAAGCATTTCGCTACACTCGCATTAACATCTGCTAACCATGTGTATGTGACAAATAAAATTTGATTTGATTTGATTTAAAGCAGTGTACTGAACATCATCATTGATTATTGTACTACACTCTCTCCACCCAGGCAAATCCAAGACAATCCTCATTCACAACGACTGTACTTCTGCAAACTGTCCTTTATGTTGGTGTCAGTTACAGTACTGGAGAGGGTTCTGTGGCACAACCAGCTGGCCTAACATGGCTCCTTGAGCATCCGCATTGCCTAGCCGGGTGCTAGCATGTTTCCTTTGACGGGCCGGGTTCATGCACGCTGACACGGTCGCCAGTCCGACACATTATTGAGTCTGGCTTCCAGGTTGTGTCAAGAAGCAGTGCGGCTTGGCAGGGTTGTTTCGGAGGACGCATGGCTCGACCTTTGCCTCTCCCAAGTCCGTATGGGAGTTGCAGCGATGGGACCAATTAGATATCACGAAAAAAGGGGTATCGTAACATATTTTGGTTTCTCCCCAACTCAAATACATCTGCCACTGTCACACCAGATGCCCATTTGCTTAGATTTCTTAAGGTCATGTGTTTAAATGTAACTTAAAGTAATGGACATCTGAAGTGTATCAATGGCACACAGACAAACACACCAACAATCATAGTGCCTCCCACAAGCAGGGATGATAACTAGTGACAGTCCAGAAAGGTAATACAGTTGCATATAACAACAAGTACATAATACATATTTGAATAATCTCAATACTCAGGAAACATGTTTATGGTATGCTGACATGGCTTAATTCTTTACGTGGGTCAAATGTAAATCCAGTGTAGGGTGGTTTCCATGTCAGAAGAGGACCTATAGGCCTATTTGTTTGGAAAGACAGCTGGTCATGGCTGCATCTCACTGTAGCAGGCTGTGTTTTCATGATTTGGATCCCCATTCAACTTTAGTTTACGGTTAATATCACTGGTCTGAATATAGATTGTGTCATGCCTTTATCCATCTGATATTGTGTTTACTGAGCCTACTTGGTACCACTGTTTTGTTCTGTTCACATTCATTTGTTTGCGTTTTGCAGTCGTGTCAGTATTCTAAGCCAAACTGCTATTCAGTGTTTTTGTTAAGAGCGCGTGATGACACAGCCACCAGAGAAGGTAAGGTTAGTGAGCATATAGTGGGAGAATATCAACGGCATACTCCTTTGCACCCGCTCTCCTCAAAACCCATTGGATGAGACAACCAGAGTTCTGTCCCCTCTGACCTTCTCCTCCAATGTGTTTTGAGAAGGTGTGGAGGACACGAGTATTGAGATTGTCCCAGGAAGACAATCCGTTTGCACCTCTTATATAGCTCAATGGGGTGATACACTCTGCGTCTGTTCTTTGTCAGACCCCACACACGTTTTTTAATGGATCTGCACAATTCACATGGATGACCAATTGTGATCAAAACAGGGAATATCACCGAAAGGTTTTCATCCATGCACAAGACACCATGTCACCACAGGATTAGCCTTGATATTATTCTGATTATATACACGGAGTTAAAGACAAACACATCCCCAGAAGAGAATGGTGGAAACATGGGAGGAAATCATGCCCTATGGAAAACCCATCCCTTGAACATCGAGAAGATTACTGGCCATGTTGATCACACACGCTGCACACCCCTCAGGTATATAGGAATGGAAAAGAAACCGTGGAGTAGAACAGAGATCTGCTGGTGTAAGCACCACCGTTAGCTCAGAGGACTAAGCTCAGGGGGGCTGCAGACTGCTCATACTGTACACACTCAGCACACAGAGGAAATGTGATGCCACTGGTCTGCAGTTGCCTGCAGGTTCCCCTCAGCTAACGTTTAACCTCCAATTCCCTACAGGTCAGGATGTGTCCTTTTCACAGTGACTGGCTGCTAAAACACCCGTCAAAACAAACACGTGATGCATGGATCTCTGATTTAGCAGTAGAGCTAATCCCACCAGTGTCCGATTTCAAATAGGCTTTACAGCGAAAGCTGTACGTTAGGTGACCACCAACTCACAGAAAAACCCAGCCATTTTTCCAGCCAAAGAGAGGAGTCACAAAAAGCACAAAGAGATCAAATTAATCCCTAACCTTTGATGATCTTCATCAGATGACACTCATAGGACTTCATGTTACACAATACATGCATGTTTTGTTTGATAAAGTTCATATTTATATTTTTAAAAATCTGAGTTTACATTGGCATGTTACGTTCACTAGTTCCAAAAACATCCAGTGATTTTACATAACCACATCAACTCAACATAAATACTCATCAAAATGTAGATGAAAATACAAGTTATACACATGGAATTATAGATATACCTCTCTTAATGCAACCGCTGCATCAGATTTATTTATTTTTTACTTAGGATCATGCGAATTTTTGCAGCTTTTTGTTAAAATCGCGCAACATGTCAAAGTCCTGCTACTCATGCCAGGAATATAGTATATGCAAATGATGTGTGTATCGAAAACACTCTGAAGTATCTAAAACTGGTTAAATCGTGTCTGTGGCTATAACACAACGTGTTTAGGAGTAAAAATCCCTTGAAAAACTGTTCTCCAAAAACACAAAAAATATATTAATCCGCCAGTCAATGTATTGTTTAAGGCGACTGCAAATACATGAAGATGTTCTGTAAACGCCTACAACTTCCACACGATGTCGCCAGTGCTGGCATTTCTAGCAGACTTAATCCTTGGTTGTATGACGTTTTGCCCTTTCCTGTTTAAGTCTCTCAACAGGATGTTATTAAAATGGAAAAGATGGCCGCTGATTTCAAGACTAGCTGCTATCGAATACAGATCGCCCCGTGATGAATTGTATAGATTATTAACGTTTATTAATACCTAAAGTTGGTTTAGAAAAGTAGTTTGAAGTGTTTTGTAAAAGTTTATAGGCAACTTTTGTCATTTTAAAAAGTGACGTTGCATCTTGTAAAAGGGAATATTCCTGGATCAGACCGGTCTTCAGAAAACGACATTTTGGCTGTACAATGACAGATTTAAATTGGGAAAAAGACCCAATTGTGATGTTTATGGTTAATATAGGAGTGCCAAGAAAGAAGCTCGTCAAAGGTAATGAATGTTGAATATTTTATTTCTGCGTTTTGGGTAGCGCCGGCTACCGCAAAATCTGTCGTTTTAGATGACGTTCCAGTACTTTGGGGGTGCATGCTATCAGATAATAGCTTCTCATGCTTTCGCCGAAAAGCATTTTACAAATCTGCCTCGGTGGCTAGATTCACAACGAGTGTAGCTTTAATTCAGTACCTTGCATGTGTGTATTAATGAAAGTTTGATTTTTATCAAAAACTATACGTGGCGCTCTTGAAATTTCCGCTGATTTGATCCCGACAGGGGAACCAACTCCCAAACAAGTTAACGGAAAATCCAAACTATGCAATAATCTGAGACGGCCCTCAGAAAATAAATACAATTATCCGCCATGTTGGAGTCAACAGAAATCAGAACATTATATATATTCCCTTTGATGATCTTCATCAGAATGCACTCCCAGGAATCCTAGTTCCACAATAAATGCTTGAT
Organism: Oncorhynchus gorbuscha; assembly: GCF_021184085.1. Taxonomy (NCBI): domain Eukaryota; kingdom Metazoa; phylum Chordata; class Actinopteri; order Salmoniformes; family Salmonidae; genus Oncorhynchus; species Oncorhynchus gorbuscha. Next base: position 85,422,854 of record NC_060181.1, on the reverse strand, counting down.
TTGTTTGATAATGTCCATTATTTATGTCCAAGTAGCTACCTTTGTTAGCGTGTCTAGTACACAAATCCAAACGCTCGTGCAGGTCCATCCGAACATCGGACGAAAACTTCAAAAAGTTATATTACAGGTCGAAGAAACTTGTCAAACTAAGTATAGAATCAATCTTTAGGGTGTTGTTATCATAAATCTTCAATAAAGTTCCAACCGGAGAATTCCTTTGTGTGTAGAGAAGCCATGGAACGCAGGTCGCTATCATGTGAATTGCGTGTGACCAGCCTTTGGCTCTCTGCCAGAGACCTGGCTCATTCAGCTCCCATTCAGCCCCACAACACAGTAGAAGCCTCATTCAAGTTTCTAAAGACGGTTGACATCTAGTGGAAGCCATAGGAAGTGCAACTTCATCCATATCCCACGATGAATTCAATAGGGGCTGGGTTGAAAAATCGACAAACCTGATTTCTCACTTCCCGTTTGGATTTCTTCTCAGGTTTTTGCCTGCCGTATGAGTTCTGTTATACTCTCAGACATCATTCAAACTGTTTTAGAAACTGAAGAGTGTTTTCTACACAATACTAATATTAATATGCATACATTAGCAACTGGTACTGAGGAGCAGGCTGTTTACTCTGGGCACCTTTCATCCAAGCGACTCAATACTGCCCCTGCAGCCATAAGAAGTTTTTTAATTCTTTTTTTAAAAAAAGATCACTTTTATTTAAATCTTGTTCCTGTAGTGTTTGTAAACACGCTGGTAAATTGATTAATAACCATATCCAGATTAAAGGCACTGGTTACAGTGAGAAGCTTCCTTTTGAGTGCACAGCTTATTCAGGTCCCCAAGAAAGGAGACCTCGGTTTACGTCACATACACTGTCAAGCATTTCACACATTATTTAGATACAGACTGTTAGCACTTGGTGTCCAATAGCAACATCCAAAAAGAAAAGGCTTTAGATGTGCCAAGTGAACCTGCAACCACAACACTTCAATAACACTCAAAATAAGATATTCTCTAAGCATTACAGGGATATGGCTCTGAATAGACACAGCAACACCTCCCCTATAAGCATCTCTGTCTCTTCTATAGATGTTATATCCTTGTGTTGCTACTTCTGTATCATCAAATTACATGGAATTTTGTTATCAATTTTCATACATTTAAATGATTCTAATCAGTCTGCAACCCAGAGTTGGTAAAGTTCTGGTTTAAATGAAAAAGACAGAATTCCCAGTTTAGAAAAGTAAAATCAATGTTTATTCACGAGAGCGCTTCAGTTCATATACAAAGACATTCATTTTATACCATTCTCCTTACATATACACACACACACACTAACATTAGGAGAGCTATCTTCTCCAGAATTCTCACCACGGTTTGACAGTTCCATTCCCCCCAGATTAGGGAAATCTGGAGGGGTACTCCCTGTCCTATCATACTTTTCTCAGAGTTCTAGCCAAGTCGGTTCAAACACAGTTTAATTGTTCTCTGTGTCTTCTTTAGGCACAAACATACATTTCTCTCTTCCCCAGATATTTTCATTATTCCTTATTAAAGGTTCATAACCTTTAATCCCTAATGGTTACATTTCCGGGTAGAATTATTTAATCATTATCTTTAACCTTATAAAGTCTTTTGCAATGAAATTAATCATTTAAGTGGGTCCCTGGGGCTGGGTACTATGACAGGAGAGGGTTGAAGACGTCTCTGGGGCTGGTACTATGACAGGAGAGGGTTGAAGACGTCTCTGGGGCTGGTACTATGACAGGAGAGGGTTGAAGACGTCTCTGGGGCTGGTACTATGACAGGAGAGGGTTGAAGACGTCTCTAGGGCCTATTCTCTACTACATAAACTATATTGTGAGTAAGTCAGAGTGAGGAGAGAGGAGAGCTTTGCCTACACAGACATGGTGTTGTGCAGTCACCATAGGTGTCAAGAACCAGAGCATATAGCATAACATGAGCATAACATGTGGATGAGATTCTCTTGGCTATGTCTCCCAGGCTGGCTTCAGGAAATTCAGATTAGCATGTGTAACGGAGTCGATTTCTGTACATCTGACAAGCCAAAGCATTCACGAGTCCTGGCACCTGTACTTCAAGGTCTCAGGAAGTAGACATCACTGCTCGATGCTAACTTAACCAAAATCGCTACATATGCAAATGATGGTAAGTAAAAATTGTCTCTTGTTCTCTCTTACTCTGCCCCTCTTCTTTCTCCAGTAATATAAAGTGCTGTTGACTCTTTCACCGTGTGCTTAACCTTCTCTTTGTACCTCCCGCTCTTCTCTCCTCCACAGCTGCTCTGAATAGCTGAATTATTCTCTTTGATGAAGAGCAACCCAATGGCACCAGAGTGACAGTACAGGGAGAATGAGAAAGACAGAATGTGTAGAGAGAACTATTTGGAGTGAAAAAAGTGGGTTTACTTCATTACACTACCATATCCACCTGCTGGTCATTGGCATGCCACAAGACTGCTTATTTTTTTCTCTCTCTCTCCCTCCCCCTCTACACACAGAGACAGTCAATGTGGCTGCCATGGCCTTTGGCCTGGTGTGCTGCAGGTATATGCTGGGGGTGAGTCACTTCTCTCCGTGCATGTGTTATATAAGCCCTGCTCTGACGTCGTGACAATGCTCCAAGCCCCAGGAAGTAAGGTTGACGCACAATCCGAGGAGAGAAACGGAAGCAGCCTGTGTGAATAGGATCATCTCTGGCCCAAGACTAAAAATCACACGGTCACGACCGGCTGACACAGCATTAACCAGTGTGTGCGTGTGTGTGAGCCTGACATTTTCTTGGTCAGGACAAACCTCCTGACACTACCAACTATGACACATTGTCACACACCAACACCAAATAAAAGATATGTTCTTTTAGAAAATGGAAGCCAAAACAACCCATCGCTAGGCAACAGAAGTGTTTCTATTTTCCCAAACAGGCAGAATGATGTCACTCCTTCCACACAAAACACCAACATTCAACAGGCATCTGCTTGTGCGTAGCCATGTATTTGTTTGGCCCTGGTAATCTTGTTAGGACCCCAGCCACCCTTAAGCCATCCATCTCATAAATAAAACAGTTTCATAGTGCACCCTCTGTGTTTGTGCGTGCGTGCATGTGTGAGAGAGAATCAACACTGCGGCATACTGCAGTATTGGTGGGTACTACTAGAGGGGAGAAGGGGTTCTTTGATACTAACCCATTGAGACCAATCCAGAGGAAATGTGATACGTGATAAATCAGTAACTGCTTTAACCAATGGCACACTATGAACTCGGATGATGATCAATTACACACAGAAGGCATATTATATGAATTGATTGACAGGTGGTGTTAAATAGCACATCACAGCTCAAGGTTTCCTCTAGCTAGAGCGATGCCGAGATGGGTGATTGGGTAGTTCAGTCAGAACTTCTCAGTGGCCTAAGAGACACATTCTAAACCGGAGCCTTGCTAGTAACTCATTGTTACGCAGCACGCAACATGTGATCAAGTTATTTATTGAACTAGGTAAGTCTAGTAAGAACAAATTCTTATTTACAATGACGGCCTACCAGGGAACAGTGGGTTAACTGCCTTGTTTAAGGGCAGAATGACAGATTTTTACCTTGTCAGCTGGGGACTTGATCCAGTGAAATATACCGGCTGGAGCGCGTGCTACGGGTGGGTGCTGCTATGGTGACCAGTGAGCTGAGATAAGGCAGGGCTTTACCTAGCAAAGACTTATAGATTACCTGGAGCCAGTGGGTTTGGCGACGAATATGAAGCCAGGGCCAGCCAACGAGAGCATACAGGTCGCAGTGGTGGGTAGTATATGGGGCTTTGTGACAAAATGATGGCACTGTGATAGACTGCATCCAGTTTGCTGAGCAGAGTGTTGGAGGCTATTTTGTAAATGACATCGCCAAAGTCAAGGATCAGCAGGATAGTCAGTTTTACAAGGGTGTGATTGGCAGCATGAGTGAAGGATTCTTTGTTGCGATTGGAGATGTTTAATATGAGTCTGGAAGGAGAGTTTACAGTCTAACCAGACACCTAGGTATTTGTTGTTGTCCACATATTCTAAGTCAGAACCGCCCAGAGTAGTGATGCTGGACGGGCAGGCAGGTGCGGGCAGCGATCGGTTGAAGAGTATGCATTTAGTTTAACTTGCAATTAAGAGCAGTTGGAGGCCACGGAAGGAGAGTTGTCTGCATAGAGGTGGATCAGAGAATCAATAGCAGCAAGAGTGACATCATTGATGTATACAGAGAAAAGAGTCGGCCTGAGAATTGAACACTTTGGCACCCCCACAGAGACTGCCAGAGGTCTGGACAACAGGCCCTCCGATTTGACACACTGAACTCTTTCTGAGAAGTAGTTGGCGAACTAGGCGAGGCAGTCATTTGAGAAACCAAGGCTGTTGAGTCTGCCGATAAGAATGTGGTGATTGACAGAGTCGAAAGCCTTGGCCAGGTCGATGAATACAGCTGCACAATACTGTCTTTTATCGATGGCGGTTATGATATTGTTTAGGACCTTAAGCGTGGCTGAGGTGCATGACCAGCTCGGAAACCAGATTCCATAGTGGAGAAGGTACAAAATGGTTGGTGATCTGTTTGTTAACTTGGCTTTCAAAGACCCTAGGCAGGGCAGGATAGATAGGTCTGTAACAGTTTGACCGCAGCAGCTTTCCAATCTTTGGGAATCTCAGACGATATGAAAGAGGTTCAACAGGCTAGTAATAAGGTTTGCAACAATTGCAGCGGATCATTTTAGAAAGAGGGTCCAGATTGTCTGGCCCGGCTGATTTGTAGAGGTCCAGATTTTGCAGCTCTTTCAGAACATTGGCTATATGGATTTGGGTGAAGGAGAAATGGTTGAGGCAAGTTGCTGTGGGGGGTGCAGGGCTGTTAACCGGGGTAGGGGTAGCCAGGTGGAAAGCATGGCCAGCCGTAGAAAAATGCTTATTGAAATTGTAATAATAATAATAATAATATATGCCATTTAGCAGACGCTTTTATCCAAAGCGACTTACAGTCATGTGTGCATACATTCTACGTATGGGTGAGCGTCTGCTAAATGACTTAAATGTAAATGTAAATGTCAATTATCGTGGATTTATCAGTGGAGACAGTGTTTCCTAGCCTCAGTGCAGTGGGCAGCTGGAAAGGTGCTTTTATTCTCCATGGACTTTACAGTGTCCCAGAACTTTTTGGAGTTTGTGCTACAGAATGTAAATTTCTGTTTGAAAAAGCTAGCCTTACCTTTCCTTAACTGCCTGTGTATATTGGTTCCTAACTTCCCTGAAAAGTTTAATATCGCAGGGGCTATTCAATGCTAATGAAGTACGCCACAGGTTGTGCTTTGCAAGTGTGCATTTGATTAGCTAATTAAGTAACCAGTTAACCACATAGTTATCTAGCTAACTTCTTCCAAAATCAATCATCGCAAGGGAACATCAGAGAATCCCCTCCTGGATCAAGAGCCTTGCTGTCTAATATTTGTTTCGTGTGTACAGAAAACTGTGAGTTGCATTTTTTTTTAAACTTGTATAACTTTGAGATGGGTTGTCTGTCCTGCAAACACTTTAGATCAGAGACTATTAAAATGTCCACAATGCACTCATTAGCATTCTATATGGGGTTTTAAATGTGCTTGTTAGCATTGCTAACTTTCGGATCACATAAACTCACCGGGGTTTGAAAATAATCACCCCTTGTATTCAGAGCCGGTATTACCATATATCCCGGTATGACAATCTAGATACCGCCCAAACTACTTCTCTCTCCCATCACACTCTCTCCACAATGGCAGTCCAGCTCCATGAGGGTTTAACCTCTCCTCAGAACACCCTGGCAATCTGGGTTATCTGAACATGACTGAAGCCAGGAGGCAGAGAGGGAATCACGGCGTCATGCTACTGCTGGCAACATGCCTGCTTTCTGTGACCGGCTGCTTTAGCCTTGCACTAACATATGACTGCTGCGCCTGCCGCCTCTGGGGGCGTAACACTGTTACCCCAAGTTGACAGGGACTTTGACAACTTTCACAGAATGGAAGTGTCAATGAGTTGTCAGCGAGAGTGCACAAGTAGTAGGGAATTAAATGATGCCTTTGTATTTAATTATCAACTCGTACACAGGCTAAAACTAGGACAGCATGCAAACACACACAGAGAATCCCACCACCCACTGTATTTCCAGTGACCAGATAGCAAGCTAAGGGAATCCAAAACTTGATGCAGTGATATTACTGAACTGCTTCGGTCAGATGTGTGTGTTTGTTTCAGACGAGGTCATGAACTGAGGTCTGTACCGCTCTCGTTCTCTCACTCAGAGGGGTGTTGGGTTTCACCCCTCGCCCCAAAGTGCCAATTTTCACCAGGGTAATTTGAAGCCAGCCATGCAGACTGGGAGATGGCGCGGGAGTGCCATCCACCCTTAATTACTCTTTAACGAGAACTTCTCTGAGGGTTCTTTTGTCTGTCTGGGGAGAGAGGGTAAAGTGAGGAAGGGGAGAAAGAGGCAGTGTGGCAGTGGTGTGAACTCCTTGTCCCAAAAGAAATCCTGCCCCCTGGTCCCAGCCCCCTCCTGGTCCCAGCTCCCCCCCACCCCTCCTGGTCCCAGCTCCCTCCTGGTCCCAGCTCCCCCCACCCCACCCCCACCTGGTCCCAGCTCCCAGCCCCCCCCCAGCTCCCCCACCCCACCTGGTCCCAGCTCCCACCCCCTCCTGGTCCCAGCTCCTGGTCCCAGCTCCCTCCTGGTCCCAGCTCCCCCCACCCCACCTCCCAGCTCCCCACCACCCCTCCTGGTCCCACCCCCATTAAAATATGAGTCTTTTAAAAGGGCCTGTTTTAAGGGCCTTACAGAACCATATGGGGCTGGGGTCAGGGCTTGTGGATGGGGAGTGGATGGTCCATGAAAGAGACATACCAATGTACCAGTGCCATCTCCCCTTCCCCTCTATCTGTCTCCCTCTCTGTCCGTATCTGCAGCCCAGAACAGGATTAGGCTGGGTGCCCAGTGGTGACACTAGTCTGTTGGAGCTGACAGACTGTTGGTTCAGTTGTTGGCTGCAAGCGGAGTAAGGACCTGAGAGAGAGGGTGGAGAGAGGGAAGGGAGGATGGGAGCGTTGAGACAGAAGTGAGATAAAAGGCTTAAAATTAGTGAGAAGGAGAACGAGAGTGAGTGATGAAAAATGGGAGAGCTGGTACACCGTGTAATGAAATGGAGAAGGAAAAGGCTGTAGAATCATCTCTGATGAAAGAGGGCAGAAATAGAAGGGTCAGCCAGAGGACAAAGTCTCCTTGGACTGTCTGTACCTGATAACTCTTAAAAAGAGTGCCAAGCTGGAAGGGACGTTTTTGATGATTATGTACCGTGTGCCTAAAATGACATGCATCTCTTCAACATTTGCTCTCACTATAAGTAGGATTGCAATGTGTATGCGGAGACATATGTGGCTCTCCCCCCATAAAGATGGTCTGTTCTCATCAATACGATTTCAATAGGTTTCCTACGGAGGATTGACAGTCTCATTTAAAACAGATTCACATTCAAGTCAACATCCTCTGATGTGTGAACCTCCAACCATCTTTGTGGTACCATTTTAAATGTCCGTTTTATTCCCACTTTAGCACTTATCAGCCAAAACATGACTGTATTCAAGAGGAAGTTGTGTCTCAACCGATGGAGGTCACACCTCATGATGTCAAATAGGGTTTAAGGTACAACATATGCATTGACCTTTAAGATAAAACAATTACATTTTTTTTTCTATTAACATTTTATTTTATTTTTATTTTAACGTTTGACAACCCTGTTTGTCCGCTTTTAAATTATATCTCAACTGTTTATAATTTCCAGGGGTGAAGACATGAAAGTCTCATGGTATGGTGGGTTGTGCTAAATAGGTTCACTTTTATCTATTGAATGTTCTGGTATTCAGGTCCATAAAGTCACTTTCTGAGCACTTCTACAACAGGCAAATACGTATGGAAGGTTTTGTTCAAATCGAAAAGGGGTGCAGTCAAAAAGTGATTGAATTCAAATTGATTTACCCTGTAACTGCTGCCACGATTAACGGCTGTCCGGTTCCTGATTACAACACGATTAGAGGGAGAATAACAATGAGCTAACCTTTGGACCTACCATCCCTCATTACATAATATTATCTCCAACCATCTGGGTCTGTGTCCATCTAGTCCTCTATTGGGCAGATTAACATTTTGCAGTAGGAGAAAGAGCAGAGAGTTTAGGACCAGCTACTGTGCTACCAAATCAGTGGTGTTGTGAATGGGTGGTTTTACAACATGGCTTCTTTTCTCAAACAAGCACAACAGATGAGTAATGATGACGTCTTGGTGATTCTGGGTCAGTTTTACAGGTCACAGTGGAAGTCACTATTTATTGTGTAGCGTAGCTATAAATGTGGATGATTACACATGTTCTAGTTCTACAGGATGGCCAGTCAGAAAATTGTCAAACGTATAACATATGATAAAACAATATGTTTGAGTGGAATGAGAAACCACTAAATATCAAGGGATGGGCTATGGGCTTGCAAGGCTCCACCAAGTCTTCAACACTATAATTATAGCCTTTTTAGGGAGACATTCAAGTCTATTTAGGTCAGTGTTCCAAAGAGAACAAGAAACTGTTATAGATATACAGATCTTAAACACTGACATGGAGAGAGAATCTGTTATAGATATACAGATCTGAAACACAGATCAAGACAGAGAAACGTATATAGAGAGATCTGAAACACAGATATGAAGAGAGAGGAACTGTTAGATATATACAGTGGGGACAACAAGTATTTGATAACCTGCAAAATCGGCAGTGTTTCCTACTTACAACGCATGTAGAGGTCTGTAATTTTTATCATAGGTACACTTCAACTGTGAGAGATGGAATCTAAACAAAAATCCAGAAAATCACATTGTATGATTTTAAGTAATTTAAGTAATTGGTTTGACTGCCCATTACTGCTTATGACTTAATAATCATCAGTTATTCACATTGCTGATGACTATTTCATTCCAAGTCATCACCTCCTCTCTAGAGTCATCACCTCCTCTCTAGTCATCACCTCCTCTCTAGAGTCATCACCTCCTCTCTACAGAGTCATCACCTCCTCTCTACAGAGTCATCACCTCCTCTCTACAGAGTCATCACCTCCTCTCTACAGAGTCATCACCTCCTCTCTACAGAGTCATCACCTCCTCTCTACAGAGTCATCACCTCCTCTCTACAGAGTCATCACCTCCTCTCTACAGAGTCATCACCTCCTCTCTACAGAGTCATCACCTCCTCTCTACAGAGTCATCACCTCCTCTCTACAGAGTCATCACCTCCTCTCTACAGAGTCATCACCTCCTCTCTACAGAGTCATCACCTCCTCTCTACAGAGTCATCACCTCCTCTCTACAGAGTCATCACCTCCTCTCTACAGAGCTGCTGCCTATGCTGTCTGACAATACCACTATTTTAGTAGTTCCTCAAAGTAAATAAGGCATACTTTTGTGACTGCTTAATACCAACTATAAATCACTTAGATCATGTATTATCAGGCTCACAAAGCAACTGCTTCCCATTCCTCTCAATCATGTGTTCTCTTCTCTAGTGTCTGCACAGCACAGACAATCCCTGGTTTTCAGATAACTTGGCAGAATGAATTAGAAATACATCTCTTGGGCTCAAGCTAGACATACAAATGATCCGGTTGACTGGGCCTCCTTCAGAGCGCTAAGAAACAAATGCACAGGATTGATCAGGAAGTCCAAATCAGATTACTATTTAAATGCAGTCACAGAGAACCTAAACAATCCTACCAAGTTCTGGAAGCGAATCAAATCAGTGTCAGGTTCTAATGTATCCTCTGGCCTTCCTGACCATTAACAATGGATTCTAATGTATCCTCTGGCCTTCCTGACCATTAACAATGGATTCTAATGTATCCTCTGGCCTTCCTGACCATTAACAATGGATTCTAATGTATCCTCTGGCCTTCCTGACCATTAACAATGGATTCTAATGTATCCTCTGGCCTTCCTGACCATTAACAATGGATTCTAATGTATCCTCTGGCCTTCCTGACCATTAACAATGGATTCTAATGTATCCTCTGGCCTTCAACGATGGATTCTAATGTATCCTCTGGCCTTCCTGACCATTAACAATGGATTCTAATGTATCCTCTGGCCTTCCTGACCATTAACAATGGATTCTAATGTATCCTCTGGCCTTCAACGATGGATTCTAATGTATCATCTGGCCTTCCTGACCATTAACAATGGATTCTAATGTATCCTCTGGCCTTCCTGACCATTAACAATGGATTCTAATGTATCCTCTGGCCTTCCTGACCATTAACAATGGATTCTAATGTATCCTCTGGCCTTCAACGATGGATTCTAATGTATCCTCTGGCCTTCAACGATGGATTCTAATGTATCCTCTGGCCTTCCTGACCATTAACAATGGATTCTAATGTATCCTCTGGCCTTCCTGACCATTAACAATGGATTCTAATGTATCCTCTGGCCTTCAACGATGGATTCTAATGTATCCTCTGGCCTTCAACAATGGATTCTAATGTATCCTCTGGCCTTCAACAATGGATTCTAATGTATCCTCTGGCCTTCAACAATGGATTCTAATGTATCCTCTGGCCTTCAACAATGGATTCTAATGTATCCTCTGGCCTTCCTGACCATTAACAATGGATTCTAATGTATCCTCTGGCCTTCCTGACCATTAACAATGGATTCTAATGTATCCTCTGGCCTTGAACGATGGATTCTAATGTATCCTCTGGCCTTCAACGATGGATTCTAATGTATCCTCTGGCCTTCAACGATGGATTCTAATGTATCCTCTGGCCTTCAACGATGGATTCTAATGTATCCTCTGGCCTTCAACGATGGATTCTAATGTATCCTCTGGCCTTCAACGATGGATTCTAATGTATCCTCTGGCCTTCAACGATGGATTCTAATGTATCCTCTGGCCTTCAACGATGGATTCTAATGTATCCTCTGGCCTTCTTGGCCATTAACAATGGATTCTAATGTATCCTCTGGCCTTCCTGACCATTAACAATGGATTCTAATGTATCCTCTGGCCTTCCTGACCATTAATGATGGATTCTAATGTCTCCTCTGGCCTTCTTGGCCATTAACAATGGATTCTAATGTATCCTCTGGCCTTCCTGACCATTAACAATGGATTCTAATGTATCCTCTGGCCTTCAACGATGGATTCTAATGTCTCCTCTGACCTTCCTGACCATTAACAATGGAATCTAATGAGGTGAAGGATAAAGCCAATATTGTAGGGTTTTTTAACAAGCACTTCATATCTGCTGGTTCAGTTGTTGATAATGGTGGGGCCCAGGACTCTAAAGTAAGCTCTGTTACAGTCAACTATGATATAGTCCCGCATGTCAACCATTTTAACCTTGAGCCTGTTCTGTTTCTTATACTGAGGTCAATAAAGGCAATAGACACTAAAAAGTCTGCAGGTCCAGACAACCTGGATCCCTACCTCTTAAAGATAGCAGCTGGTATTATTACTGAACCTATGGCTCACATTTTCAACTTGAGTCTCTCAATTCCATACCCAACATTTGGAAATCAGCTTCTCTTCCCACTGCTAAAGGGTGGAGAACCCTCAGATGCTAATAACTAACTATAGTCCTCCCTCTAAACGCTCTATCCTGGCCAAAATCTATTAATCCCTAGTGAACTCACAATTAAAAAACTTAATTGAAAAGAACATACTGAGCACGGTTCAGTCTGGCTTTAGATCGGGGCACAGCACCACAACTGCAGCTATGGCAGTGGCAAATGACATCAATAATGCACTTGATAAAAATCAACATTGTGCTGCTCTGTTTGTGGATTTATCAAAGACCTTTGATTCAGTTGACCATGAATTGTTGCTAGCGACAGACTCTGAAACATTGGTCTCAGTGAAGGGGCAGTAAATTGGTTTAGAAACAATCTTTCTGACAGAGCACAATATGTATATACAGACAATCACAAGTCTAGCTGTCTAGAGATTAATAGAGGTGTGCCTCAGGGTTCCATTTTAGCTCCTGTGTTGTTCTCAATTTGTATTAATGATTTGGGAAATGGGATGCAACCAGCAAAGTTCATATATATGCAGATGATACAGTCATGTATTAATGTGCTCCTTCTCTGGTTCAGGCTGTTGAAGAGCTCCACACTGCTTTTCAGTCACTGCAGGCCTCCCTTTATGGTCTAAATTCATGACCTTTACCAGAGCTAGAACTCTGCCAAAGGTTAGCATTGTCACATATGGTGGCTTATCCATTGAAAAAGTGTTATCCTACAAATACCTAGGTATTTGGTTGGATGACAAGTTGTCATTTAAAGTTCATGTGGATAATCTTGTGACAAAGCTTAAATTGAAATTGTATTTTCGTAATAAGGCTTGCTTCCCGCTTATGACTAGAAAGAAGCTTGTTCAGGCCACTTTTCTCTCTGTAATTGATTATGGTGACTTGTTGTATATGCATGCAGACTCCTCTGTCTTACAGAGACTGAACTCTGTTTATCATGCATCCTAGCGCTTTATTACAAATGCCAAGTCACTCACCCACCATTGCACCTTGTACCGAATGGTAGGTTGGACCTCACTTTATATGCGCAGAAAGATACATTTGTATGCGTTCATCTACAAAGCCCTTTCGGGTAAACTCCCTCTTTACCTCTGTAGTCTGGTCTCCTTCACCACCAGCAGTTACCATACCCGGTGTGCTAGGTGGTTGCTACTTAAAGTCCCCAGGACATTCACAGTATTAGGCAAGACTACCTTCTCTTCTTGTGCATCAAAGGCATGGAGTAGTCTACAATCCATGCTTCATCTAGATATGTTAGTGCCACTGAATTCATTTAAAATATTGATAGAAATCTTACAGAGGAGTGTAAATACTTTTTTTTAGGCTGGATCATGTTGTGTTGTATGTTTTAATGATGTAATGTATTGATTGTTGCTACCTTCTTGGCCAGGTCTCCCTTGAAAAAGAGACTCTGTGTCTCAGTGTGCTTTTCCTGGTTAAATAAAGGTTAAATAAAAATAAAAAGGTTAAATCATTTGGAGGCTGGACACTGATCACCAGTCAGATTTAGTCTATTTGAACAGACATTTGAAGATGTGAAGATCACGTAAGGATATTTATTGAAATCAGTTAATTTTATATACGGATCCATAAATGATCAGATAATGACTACAGATATTATACATTTCCGAAAGTGGATTCATTCATGCCTAAGTATAAAGGCAGCATGTTGAAACATACGTATTTGTAGAATATTTTGATATCGCAATAGGGTAAGTGGGTGCACGCGCGTCAGGCGCTTGTCTTGAAGGGAGCTCATCCCAGATAGCTCCCTGGACTCATAAGGTAGCAGGGAGATTTCTAAGGTCCGGATTGGATGCATGTAGAAACTGTTCCATTATGGAGAATATCCAAGCTCCATATGAAATTAAGAACATGCGTATTCGGATAAATATAGCTATATAGATATTAACCCTTTTCCCCCAGTGCATTTTATGTTAAATCAATGACAGCAAGGTACATTTTATTTATTTTTTTACCTTTATTTTACTAGGCAAGTCAGTTAAGAACAAATTCTTATTTTCAATGACGGCCTAGGAACAGTGGGTTAACTGCCTGTTCAGGGGCAGAACGACAGATTTGTACCTTGTCAGCTCGGGGATTCGAACTTGCAACCTTTCGGTTACTGGTCCAACGCTCTAACCACTAGGCTACTATTGTTACCCAGAAATGATTTGATATCGAGGTAAAAATACAGCTGCATTGGACCTTTAACAACAAGCCTACAGAGAATGCCAAAACCTGCATTTTACATACCTGTCATTGCAACGGCAGCCAACCATGTCCCGTAAAAACTGGGTTGCCATGGTGACCTACCTCTCAGAGGGGTGTGGCCCAAAACTACACCTGACCCACTGTCCCGCTGACTGTCCCAGATACAGAACCTTCATCCGCATCACATAAAACTGATCTGATAAGGACAAAAAAAAGCTGATATGCTAAATTTCCATATGAGTCTGTTAATCAGTGGAACAGTTTCATATTGCTGTCCACAGCACAGAGCTAAGTGTTAGTTCTGCCATTTATGTGACATTTGCAGCACCGGTAAAAAAAAAAAATGGGATTAATTCCTGACTGTAAAGTACAATATCTCTCAATGGTACCACTTCACACCTCTGAAAGCCTGATGGAATAACATACTGTGGAGTAACCACTGCTGTGGAGTGGTGGTGTGAGTGAGTTCATTTGCATAAAGGTCAGCCTTAGGCTGAGTGATGGTTTCTAAACAGTAGCCTAGTAGACAAAAGAGCGGTGGATTATAAATTATATTTCTTTAGTTGTTTCTGTCATTGCTCTTTTGTCTGGACTGTGTTTGAAAGAAGTTCATTAACCATTCTTCCAGACTGCACTACAGGTTACTACTGTATGTAAATCTGTTGGCTATCGTAGCCTACAATGTGAAGCTCCTTTCTTTCTGACAACAAAATATAATTTTCCTTAATGTGTGATAAAGGTTTGCAATGAAGATGGTTTAATTGTCTAAGCAAAATGTTCATACCAACGGATATGAGATGTGTGCGGGAATCTAGGTTTTGATTGGATTGTAAGACCAATTGTGGGAAAAGGTTATTGGCTACGGGATAACATTTAGCAGTTCTCCACTTGATGAAACCTGAAAACCACAAATAGACAAAACTGAAAGTAAGAGGAACCCTTAAAGAAAAACAGCCTACAATGCAAACCAGACAATATTTGGTTTCAAACAGTCCAAGCACAAGAGATTCATTTGTATGAGTCGAATGTGACATTTACACGATATACTCTACTAGCATATTGCAGCCTACTTCTAATAATAAGTGCATTATTTCATGTAAAAAAATACATTCCCGTTAACCATATTTAAACAATCCTGTAAAAACGCACATATAGCCTAACAACTGTACCGCCAGTGTGTGGACACGACGAAACAGTGACTGAAAGAATCAGAAAGTGACGTTTAGTTTAGTGTTCTGACAAAAATATCCATGAATATATTTTCCACGTCTAGGCCTTGTACCAAACGATAAATAGGCTTGTGTATAATGTTTATAACCACTGACTTGTCATGGTTCGCAATGCTACATTTGTGAAAATAAAATGCAGCGACTATAGGCTATAGTTCACGCCACAAACATCACCCGGGGCGACCACACCAACTTTACGCTCAGTTAATTATTTTCTTACCTTTGTGTTCACTCCAACGAGAACCGGGACTGACGAAGCACACACACTCGAACAAGAACGAAAATAAACCGTTTCCACAAACCAGTCGAGTCGTAAGCAAAAGCGCAAAATAATTAATTCACGTACTTTCTTTGATTTCTCAAAACAATTCCTTTCACGTAGCTGCCTCCACCTCAATTCACTCGACCTAGTGACGTCACCGCTGCCAAACCAGGCTTACAGGGGGGGTGTTGCGTTCATGGCTAGATGGGACACTTAAAACTTGTGTCTAAATATATATATATATAAAACAAAATACATTTTTAAATACAGTACCAGTCAAAAGGTTGGACACAACTACTCATTCCAGGGTTTTTCTGTATTTTTATTATTTTCTTCATTGTAGAATAATAGTAAAGACATCAAAACTATGAAATAACACATATTGAATCATGTAGTAACCAAAAAAGTGTTAAACAAATCAAAATATATTTTATTTATTTTATTTCAAATAGCCACCTTTTGCCTTGATGACAGCTTTGCACACTCTTGGCATTCTCTCAACCATCTTCATGAGGTAGTCACCTGGAATGCATTTCAATTAACAGGAATGCATTTCAATTAACAGGTGTTAACTGGCGATGACAGAGAGGGCTGCCGTGCTTTTATCTCTTAGGAAACTTGGCACTATTTAGTTTTTTTTATGTGTTATTTCTTACATTATTAGCCCAGATTTGTTTTTGGTGTTATTACATAGAGCCGAACTATTGCATATCAGAGTGACAGTAACTCACCAGCACTACCAGCATTACGACCAGGAATACGACTTTCCAGAATTGGATCCTTTGTTCGTAGGAGGTGCGCACACCACCCACTGCTTCTGAGTATATTACTCGCTAATGTCCAGTCTCTGGAAAATAAAGTTGACGAGCTCAGGGCAAGGATTTCTTTCCAGAGAGACATCAGGGATTGTAATATACTCTGTTTCACGGAAACATTGCTCTCTCGAGATATACTGTCTGAATAAGTCCAGCCAGCTGGGTTCTCAGTTCATTGCGCAGACAGGAATAAATATCTCTCTGGGAAGAAGAAGGGCAGGGGTGTATGTTTCATGATTAACGACTCGTGGTTTGATAGTGCTAACATACAGGAACTTAATAAGTCCTTTTGTTAACCCGACCTAGAATACCTCACAATCAAATGCTAACCGTATAACCTCCCAAGATAATTATCTTTGGTTATAGTTACAGCCGTATATATCCCCCCTCAAGCCGATACCACGACAGCCCTCAAAGAATTTCACTGGACTTTATGCAAACCACATATCCTGAGGCCGCATTTACTGTAGCTGGGGATTTTAACAAAGTAAATTAGAGGAAAATAATGTCGAAATTCTATCAACATATTGACTGTAGTACTCACTCTGCTAAAACACTCGACCACTGCTACTCCAACTTCCGGGATGCCTACAAGGCCCTCCCCTGCCCTACTTTCGGCAAATCTGTCCACAACTCCATTTTGCTCCTCCCTTCCTATAATCAGAAACTCAAACAGGAAGTACCCGTGCTAAGAACTATTCAACGCTGGTCTGACCAATCGGAATCCACACTTCAAGATTGTTTTGATCATGCAGACTGGGATATGTTCCGGTTAGCCTCCGAGAATAATATCGAAGTATATACTAATACGGTGACTGAGTTTATCAGGAAGTGTATAGGAGATGTTGTACCCACTGTGACTATTTAAACCTACCCTATTCAGAAACTGTGTATAGATGGCAGCATTCGCGCAAAACTGAAAGTGCAAACCATCGCATTTAACCATGGCAAGGTGACTGGGAATATGGCCGAATACAAGCAGTGTAGTTATTCCCTCCATAAGACAATCAAACAGGCAAAACACCAGTATATAGACAAAGTGGAATCGCAATTTAACGGCTCAGACATGAAACGTATGTGGCAGGGTTTACAGATAATCATGGACTACAAAGGGAAAACCAGACAAGTCGCGGACACCGATGTCTTGCTTCCGAACAAGCTAAACACCTTCTTCGCCCCCTTTGAGAATAACACTGTGTCACCAACGCGGCCCGCTATGAAGGACTGTGGGCTCTCATTCTCTGTGGTCAACGTGAGTAAGCGTGTTAACCCTCACAGACAATATCCCTAGCCACGTCCTCGGAGCACGTGCACACCAGCTGGCTGGAGTGTTTACGGACATATTCAATCTCTCCCTATTCCAGTCTGCTGTCCCCACATGCTTCAAGATGTCCACCATTGTTCCTGTACCCAAGAAAGCAAAGGTAACTGAACTAAATAACTTTTGTCCTGTAGCACCTCTGTCATCATGAATTGCTTTGAGAGACTAGTTAAGGATGATATCACCTCTACCTTACCTGACACCCTAGACCCACTTCAATTTGCTTACCGGCCCAATAGATCCACAGACGATACAATCGCCACGGCACTGCACACTGCCCTATCTCATCTGAACCAGAGGAATAGCTACATAAGAATTCTGTTCATTGACTCCAGCTCAGCCTTCAACACCATATTACTCTCCAAGCTCATCATTAAGCTCAGGACCCTGGGTCTAAACCCCACCATGTGCAATGGGGCCTGGACTTCTTGACGGGCCGCCCCCAGGTGGTGAAGGCCCCACAAACTGAAATGGTCCACTCACACATTTAGTGTGGTGAAGAAGGCGCAACAGTGCAAACTTCTACGGATGCACAATTGTGAGTATCCTGTCGGGCTGTGTCACCACCTGGTATGGCAACTGCACCTCCCACAACCGCAGGGCTCTCCAGAGGGTGGTGCGGTCTGCCCAATGCAAACTATCTTCCCTCCAAGACACCTACAGGACCCGATGTCACAGGAAGGCCAAAAAGATAATCTAGGACAACAACTACCTGAGCCACTGCCTTTTCATCTCGCTATCATCCAGAAGGCAAGGCCAGTACAGGTGCATCAAAGCTAGGATGAGAGACTGAAAAACAGCATCTATCTCAAGACCATCAGACTGTTCAATTCTGTTAAATAGACATCACTAGTACATTATACATAGACTTGGAATCACTGGCCACTTAATATGTGGAATTAATGTGTTTAAGCCAATCAGTTGTGTCAGTTATGACAAGGTAGGGGTGGTATGTAGAAGATACCCATATTTGGTAAAAGACCAAGTCCATATTATGGCAAGAACAACTCAAATAAGCAAAGAGAAACGACAGTCCATCATTACTTTAAGGCATGAAGGTCAGTCAATCTGGAAAATGTCAAGAACTTTTAAAGTTTCTTCAAGGACAGTTGCAAAAACCATCAAGCGCAATGATGAAACTGGCTCTCATGAGGACTGCCACAGGAAAGGAAGACCCAGAGTTACTTTTGCAGCAGAGGATAAGTTCATTAGAGTTACCAGCCTCAGGAATTGCAGCCCAAATAAATGTAGACAAAATAAATGCAGAAAAGTAACAGACACAGATCTCAACATCAACTGTTCAGAGGAGACTGCGTGAATCAGGAAAAGCAGCCAACAAGTGCTCAGCATATGTGGGAACTCCTTCAAGACTGTTGGAAAACCATTCCAGGTGAAGCTGGTTGAGAAAATGCCAAGAGTGTGCAAAGCTGTCATCAAGGCATAGAGTGGCTACTTTGAAGAACCTCAAATATAAAATATAAAATATTTATTTGTTTAACACTTTCTTGGAACCTACATGACTCCATATGTGTTATTTCATAGTTTTGATGTCTTCTCTAATATGCTACAATGTAGAAAAAAAGAAAAACCCTTGAATGAGTAGGTGTGTACAAAATGTTGACTGCTACTGCATATATATATATATTTATTTATTTATTATTTATTTTATGTAACCCTAACTCTTTTCCTAGCCTTAACGTAATTCTCCTAAACTGCTACGTTAATTCTCCCATCCTGGTGCCTACTTTCTAGCCTGACTGATGCGACCCACATTACTCACTGGCCACACTGGTCTGGAAAGGAGGCCGTTTGTTAATGCAATATTCACTCAGAAATTGTGAGATGGGTTTGATTGGTTCTCTTAAATGTATTTTTTTGCCCTCAGAGGTTGAGATCTCTCATTGTTTGGATTTCAAAATCCAACCATTGTAATGGACCTGGGTAGTGTGTATGGGTGTTTGAGTGAGAAAGCCAATCAGTAAGAGCACAGCCCCCTTCATTATGGACTATTTTGCTTACAACATCAAAGAGCCATTTCAGACTCTGAGTTAGGTGTTAGCCAGAAAGTTCTCCTACCCTGCTACGAAAAGTAAATCCGAACATTTAGTTAAAACCGGGTGTTGCCGTCTTGGCTTGGCTGTGATGGAGAGTCAAGGGACAATGGGTGGTGTGACACTTCTATTACTCATATACCTTGTTGACTAGTGACTGATTCTTTTTCATTCAGAAGTTTACCTGAGTCAAAGAGAAAACAACCTAGATTTAAATGTATTATCTGGAATGGAAACTATTTACACAGTGATATAACAACTTGCTTTATGCATGACATGTTGTTGAGCTTCCAGGTTGCTGTGTAAATGACATGTTGTTGAGCTTCCAGGTTGCTGTGTAAATTACATGTTGTTGAGCTTCCAGGTTGCTGTGTAAAGGACATGTTGTTGAGCTTCCAGGTTGCTGTGTAAAGGACACGTTGTTGAGCTTCCAGGTTGCTGTGTAAAGGACACGTTGTTGAGCTTCCAGGTTGCTGTGTAAATGACATATTGTTGAGCTTCCAGGTTGCTGTGTAAATGACATGTTGTTGAGCTTCCAGGTTGCTGTGTAAATGACATGTTGTTGAGCTTCCAGGTTGCTGTGAAAATGTCATGTTGTTGAGCTTCCAGGTTGCTGTGTAAATGACACGTTGTTGAGCTTCCAGGTTGCTGTGTAAAGGACATGTTGTTGAGCTTCCAGGTTGCTGTGTAAAGGACACATTGTTGAGCTTCCAGGTTGCTGTGTAAATGACATGTTGTTGAGCTTCCAGGTTGTTGTGTAAAGGACATGTTGTTGAGCTTCCAGGTTGCTGTGTAAAGGACACGTTGCTGCCTTTGAATGGAAGCCAGGACAAACACTCCAATCTGACCTTTGTTCAATATTTATTCTGCAATTTTGTTTCCTTATGAAACCTTTATCAGTCGTTATTTTGAGGAAGTTTGATTTTAATGAATCCGCTAAAGGGAGGTTGTTTCCACTGAATGGAACCCACTGTGGTCTTCAGTACTTGGGTACCTGAGCAAATTGATTTGCAATGTTGAACAAAAACAACAAGTTCAGGTGTTGTATCTCCCTGTTTCAAAATGTTTTACTTTTCTTGCCACTGAATGTGACCCAGGTCTCAGGAAGGTAAAGCGACATCACCTTAGAGGGACAACGTAGCTGCCTGTGACCAGCTTACTTCCAGAAAGTCAACTTTTCTCTGTGTAAATACAAAACAACAAACTACTCTATCTCTCTGTTGCCCTTCCATTTCTCTCTCTGGTTTGACTTTGGTACTTTAGAAGTAAATAATTGCATTACATGCTCCTTTTAACGTCATAGCTTAAACAGACATGACAATGATGCAATGCAAAAGGAAGGAAACAAGTGAATTCCTCGAAGGAAGACAATGTGGATGCAGCCATTCCGAAATGGGAGAACAATTCATTAGACTGAACCAGTTCTTTCCTTAATGAATGCTCCCTATTGTGGCAATATAGGGCCAACAGATAATAAGTGCTTTGAGGAATTGATTGAGGAGACTATTAGATTTGAAGAGTGCTTCTGATCAACTGGTCTCTTTACTACCGTTACTTTCCAGACAGAATAACGATCTGTACTGGTGACTGATCAACTGGTCTCTTTACTACCGTTACAGACAGAATAACGATCTGTACTGGTAACTGATCAACTGGTCTCTTTACTACCGTTACTTTCCAGACAGAATAACGATCTGTACTGGTGACTGATCAACTGGTCTCTTTACTGATCAACTGGTCTACTTTCCAGACAGAATAACGATCTGTACTGGTAACTGATCAACTGGTCTCTTTACTACCGTTACTTTCCAGACAGAATAACGATCTGTACTGGTAACTGATCAACTGGTCTCTTTACAACCGTTACTTTCCAGACAGAATAACGATCTGTACTGGTGACTGATCAACTGGTCTCTTTACTACCGTTACTTTCCAGACAGAATAACGATCTGTACTGGTAACTGATCAACTGGTTTCTTTACTATGGTTACTTTCCAGACAGAATAACGATCTGTACTGGTGACTGATCAACTGGTCTCTTTACTACCGTTACTTTCCAGACAGAATAACGATCTGTACTTGTAACTGATCAACTGGTCTCTTTACTATGGTTACTTTCCAGACAGAATAACGATCTGTACTGGTAACTGATCAACTGGTCTCTTTAACGGATACTTCGGGATTTTAACAATGAGGCCCTTTAACTACTTCCCTGGAGTCGGGTGAACTTGTGGATACCATTTGTATGTCTTGGTGTCCAGTATGTCCAGTAAGTTAGAGGTAGTTTTGCGAACCAATGCTAACTAGCGTTAGCACAATGCCTAGCATGCTAGCAGATACCCATAGACTTCCAGTCATTGCGCTAATGCTAGTTAGCATTGGCTCATGAAACTAGCTCTAACTTATTTCCTTCATACTGGAGAAGTAGATAAAGGTGCCTCATTGCCAAATTCCCGAAGTATCCCTTTAAGGCATAATTTAATACAAAGGAATTTGCTGGATAAAAGCATCTGCTATGACAATGTAATGTATTCTGTGACCGTCATGCGCTGAATCTCAACCGTCTGAGAAAAACAAGTAGCTGTTTCCCTTGTTACTTGGATGAACAGATCCGACCTTCTGTTTTCTTTTTCAGCTGACATCTTCAGTTCATATTTGAAGTTTTCTCGATAATAGCACTGAGCATTTGTCAGAACTATGCATTTTTAGCTTGTTTTCAGTAGTGGTAGTACAGTGTGTAGAAACTTGCCCTCGTCAAGAAAAATCCTACAGGATTTTGACCAAGAACCTGATGTTGTCTCTGACAGAGCTACAGAGTTCCTCTGTGGAGATGGGAGAATGTTCTAGAAGGACAACCATTTCTGCAGCACTCTACCAATCAGGCCTTTATGGTAGAGTGGCCAGACGGAAGTCACTCCTCAGTAAAAGGCACATGACGCTGGGAGTTTGCCAAAGGGCCCCTAAAGACTCTCACACCATGAGAAACAAGATTCTCTTGGCTGATGAATCCAAGATTGAAGTCTTTGGCCTGATTGCCAAGCGTCACGTCTGGAGGAAACCTGGCACCATCCCTACAGTGAAGCATGATGGTGGCAGCATCATTCTGTGGGATGCTTTTCAGCGGCAGGTACTGTGAGACTAGTCAACATCAAGGGAAAGATGAATGGAGCAAAGTACAGAGAGATTCTTGATGAAAACCTGCTCCAGAGTGCTCAGGACCTCAGACTGGGGGTGAGGTCCCAGTACACAGCTAAGACAACGCAGGAGTGGCTTCAGGACAAGTCTCTGAATGTCCTTAAGTGGCCCAGCAGAGCCCGGAGAGACCTGTCTGGAGAGACCTGAAGATAGCTGTGCAGCGACGCTCCCCATCCCCATCCAACCTGACAGAGCTTGAGAGGATCTGCAGAGAATAATGGGAGAAACTCCCCAAATACAGGTGTGCCAAACTTGTAGCGTTATACCCAAGATGACTTGAGGCTGTAATCGCTGCCAAACTTGCTTAAACAAAGTACTAAGTAAAGGGTCTGAAACCTTATGTAAATGTCATATTTCAATCTTATTTCAATGTCCACCTCCATAGGTAATTGTCTAAGAGGTTTGGAGGATGGGTGCTCCATATGTTAAGTAGCCAAGTCAACTACACTCTTAGAAAAAAGGAAAACAGTTTTTGGTTCCATGTAGAATCCTCAGTGGATTCTATCCTATATGATGCTATCCTATATGATTCTATCGTATATGATTCTATCCTATATGATACTATCCTATATGATACTATCCTGTATGGTCCTATGCTATATGATTCTATCCTATTTGATTCTATCCTATATGGTCCTATCCTATATGATTATATCCTATATGATTCTATCCTATATGATGCTATCCTATATGATGCTATCCTATATGATGCTATCCTATATGGTCTTATCCTATATGATGCTATCCTATATGATTCTATCCTATATGGTCTTATCCTATATGATTCTATCCTATATGATTCTATCCTATATGATTCTATCCTATATGATACTATCCTGTATGGTCCTATGCTATATGATTCTATCCTATTTGATTCTATCCTATATGGTCCTATCCTATATGATTATATCCTATATGATTCTATCCTATATGATGCTATCCTATATGATGCTATCCTATATGATGCTATCCTATATGGTCTTATCCTATATGATGCTATCCTATATGATTCTATCCTATATGGTCTTATCCTATATGATTCTATCCTATATGATTCTATCCTATATGGTCCTATCCTATATGATGCTATCCTATATGATGCTATCCTATATGGTCCTATCCTATATGATTCTATTCTTTATGGTCCTATCCTATAAGATTTTATCCTATAGAATACAATCCTAAAGGATAGGCTCCAAAATCTGATAGGATTTTTGGAGGGATTCTAATTAGATGTTTATTTGATCCTATAGGATTTTTGGGGGAATTCTAATTAGATGTTTGTTTGATCCTATAGGATTTTTGGGGGGAATTCTAATTAGATGTTTATTTGATTCTATAGGATTTTGGGGGGATTCTAATTAGATGTTTATTTGATCCTATAGGATTTTTTGACTAGGGTGACATGACACTTTAGTTGTTTTGAGGAGTTATTCAAATTACATCATTATCACCAAATATAACACAATAACACTGCAGTAGCCTACATTGAAAAAGAGGTGTTTTCAACACTTGCTGTTTCTTGTCCAAAAGCGGCCCCATGTGTTTGTAATAAATATTCACACTCATCCCCCCTTCCCCCCTCCCTGCGGTGATGTTCGCTGTCTCTTTCTTTGAGTCCCTTGCCCCTGCTTTTTTTTTTACTTGCCGTTTTCGCAGGTCAGGTCATGTGATCAGGAAAAACTCAGGCCCCTACTTGTAATCCATCTTTACACCAGCAATGGCTGGAGATGTACCAGAACCTGCTATATTCACATAATCAAATGATTCGAAAACATCACAACACTTTTTCTGTTTCTATTGAACCTCAATGCAATTAACTCAGCACCTTTGAAACATACTGATGCCTTTTTTAAATGATTCAGTCTCTGCAGAATACACTAATAATACATACACACACTAGAAAGAGCATTTACAATATTCAGTATAATTTAAACCAATGGCTTCAGAGTGCACTGTACTCTTAACTCTACACAGAGATGTTATTTGTTCAGGGAGGGGTATAAAAAAAGAAAAGAGAAAGAGTAAACGTAATTAAATCATAACAAAGCAAAGTTTGGACCAGCTCACTCTGCACACAATACATCACCGACAGTTATACCAGCTCACTCTGCACACAATACATCACCGACAGGTATACCAGCTCACTCTGCACACAATACATCACCGACAGGTATACCAGCTCACTCTGCACACAATACATCACCGACAGGTATACCAGCTCACTCTGCACACAATACATCACCGACAGGTATACCAGCTCACTCTGCACACAATACATCACCGACAGGTATACCAGCTCACTCTGCACACAATACATCACCGACAGGTATACCAGCTCACTCTGCACACAATACATCACCGACAGGTATACCAGCTCACTCTGCACACAATACATCACCGACAGGTATACCAGCTCACTCTGCACACAATACATCACCGACAGGTATACCAGCTCACTCTGCACACAATACATCACCGACAGGTATACCAGCTCACTCTGCACACAATACATCACCGACAGGTATACCAGCTCACTCTGCACACAATACATCACCGACAGGTATACCAGCTCACTCTGCACACAATACATCACCGACAGGTATACCAGCTCACTCTGCAGACAATACATCACCGACAGGTATACCAGCTCACTCTGCACACAATACATCACCGACAGGTATACCAGCTCACTCTGCACACAATACATCACCGACAGGTATACCAGCTCACTCTGCACACAATACATCACCGACAGGTATACCAGCTCACTCTGCACACAATACATCACCGACAGGTATACCAGCTCACTCTGCACACAATACATCACCGACAGGTATACCAGCTCACTCTGCACACAATACATCACCGACAGGTATACCAGCTCACTCTGCACACAATACATCACCGACAGGTATACCAGCTCACTCTGCACACAATACATCACCGACAGGTATACCAGCTCACTCTGCACACAATACATCACCGACAGGTATACCAGAATCACCGACAGGTATACCAGAATCACCGACAGGTATACCAGCTCACTCTGCACACAATACATCACGGACAGGTATACCAGCTCACTCTGCACACAATACATCACCGACTGGTATACCAGCTCACTCTGCACACAATACATCACGGACAGGTATACCAGCTCACTCTGCACACAATACATCACCGACAGGTATACCAGAATCACCGACAGGTATACCAGAATCACCGACAGGTATACCAGCTCACTCTGCACACAATACATCACCGACAGGTATACCAGAATCACCGACAGGTATACCAGAATCACCGACAGGTATACCAGAATCACCGACAGGTATACCAGAATCACCGACAGTTATACCAGCTCACTCTGCACACAATACATCACCGACGGGTATACCAGCTCACTCTGCACACAATACATCACCGACAGGTATACCAGCTCACTCTGCACACAATACATCACCGACAGGTATACCGGCTCACTCTGCACACAATACATCACGGACAGGTATACCAGCTCACTCTGCACACAATACATCACGGACAGGTATACCAGCTCACTCTGCACACAATACATCACCGACAGGTATATCAGAATCACCGACAGGTATACCAGAATCACCGACAGGTATACCAGAATCACCGACAGGTATACCAGAATCACCGACAGGTATACCAGAATCACCGACAGGTATACCAGAATCACCGACAGGTATACCAGCTCACTCTGCACACAATACATCACGGACAGGTATACCAGCTCACTCTGCACACAATACATCACGGACAGGTATACCAGCTCACTCTGCACACAATACATCACGGACAGGTATACCAGCTCACTCTGCACACAATACATCACGGACAGGTATACCAGCTCACTCTGCACACAATACATCACCGACAGGTATATCAGAATCACCGACAGGTATACCAGAATCACCGACAGGTATACCAGAATCACCGACAGGTATACCAGAATCACCGACAGGTATACCAGAATCACCGACAGGTATACCAGAATCACCGACAGGTATACCAGAATCACCGACAGGTATACCAGGGGTATACCAGAATCACCGACAGGTATACCAGAATCACCAACAGGTATACCAGAATCACCGACAGGTATACCAGAATCACCGACAGGTATATCAGAATCACCGACAGGTATACCAGAATCACCGACAGGTATACCAGAATCACCGACAGGTATACCAGAATCACCGACAGGTATACCAGAATCACCGACAGGTATACCACAATCACCGACAGGTATATCAGAATCACCGACAGGTATAACAGAATCACCGACAGGTATACCAGAATCACTGACAGGTATACCAGAATCACCGACAGGTATACCAGAATCACCGACAGGTATACCACAATCACCGACAGGTATATCAGAATCACCGACAGGTATACCAGAATCACCGACAGGTATACCAGAATCACCGACAGGTATACCAGAATCACCGACAGGTATACCAGAATCACCGACAGGTATACCAGGGGTATACCAGAATCACCGACAGGTATACCAGAATCACCGACAGGTATACCAGAATCACCGACAGGTATACCAGAATCACTGACAGGTATATCAGAATCACCGACAGGTATACCAGAATCACTGACAGGTATACCAGAATCACCGACAGGTATACAAGAATCACTGACAGGTATACCAGAATCACCGACAGGTATACCAGAATCACCGACAGGTATACCAGAATCACCGACAGGTATACCAGGGGTATACCAGAATCACCGACAGGTATACCAGAATCACCGACAGGTATACCAGAATCACCGACAGGTATACCAGAATCACCGACAGGTATATCAGAATCACCGACAGGTATACCAGAATCACCGACAGGTATACCAGAATCACCGACAGGTATACCAGAATCACCGACAGGTATACCACAATCACCGACAGGTATATCAGAATCACCGACAGGTATAACAGAATCACCGACAGGTATACCAGAATCACTGACAGGTATACCAGAATCACCGACAGGTATACCAGAATCACCGACAGGTATACCAGAATCACCGACAGGTATACCAGAATCACCGACAGGTATACCAGAATCACCGACAGGTATACCAGAATCACCGACAGGTATACCAGAATCACCGACAGGTATACCAGGGGTATACCAGAATCACCGACAGGTATACCAGAATCACCGACAGGTATACCAGAATCACCGACAGGTATACCAGAATCACTGACAGGTATATCAGAATCACCGACAGGTATACCAGAATCACTGACAGGTATACCAGAATCACCGACAGGTATACCAGAATCACTGACAGGTATACCAGAATCACCGACAGGTATACCAGAATCACCGACAGGTATACCAGAATCACCGACAGGTATACCAGGGGTATACCAGAATCACTGACAGGTATACCAGAATCACCGATAGGTATACCAGAATCACCGACAGGTATACCAGAATCACCGACAGGTATACCAGAATCACCGACAGGTATACCAGGGGTATACCAGAATCACCGACAGGTATACCAGAATCACCGACAGGTATACCAGATTCACCGACAGGTATACCAGAATCACCGACAGGTATACCAGCTCACTCTGCACACAATACATCACCGACAGGTATACCAGAATCACCGACAGGTATACCAGAATCACCGACAGGTATACCAGAATCACCGACAGGTATACCAGAATCACCGACAGTTATAACAGCTCACTCTGCACACAATACATCACCGACGGGTATACCAGCTCACTCTGCACACAATACATCACCGACAGGTATACCAGCTCACTCTGCACACAATACATCACCGACAGGTATACCAGCTCACTCTGCACACAATACATCACGGACAGGTATACCAGCTCACTCTGCACACAACACATCACGGACAGGTATACCAGCTCACTCTGCACACAATACATCACCGACAGGTATATCAGAATCACCGACAGGTATACCAGAATCACCGACAGGTATACCAGAATCACCGACAGGTATACCAGAATCACCGACAGGTATACCAGAATCACCGACAGGTATACCAGAATCACCGACAGGTATACCAGCTCACTCTGCACACAATACATCACCGACAGGTATATCAGAATCACTGACAGGTATACCAGAATCACCAACAGGTATACCACAATCACCGACAGGTATATCAGAATCACCGACAGGTATACCAGAATCACCGACAGGTATACCAGAATCACCGACAGGTATACCAGAATCACCGACAGGTATACCAGGGGTATACCAGAATCACCGACAGGTATACCAGAATCACCGACAGGTATACCAGAATCACCGACAGGTATACCAGAATCACCGACAGGTATACCAGGGGTATACCAGAATCACCAACAGGTATACCAGAATCACTGACAGGTATACCAGAATCACCGACAGGTATACCAGAATCACTGACAGGTATACCAGAATCACCGACAGGTATACCAGAATCACGGACAGGTATACCAGAATCACCGACAGGTATACCAGAATCACCGACAGGTATACCAGAATCACCGACAGGTATACCAGAATCACTGACAGGTATATCAGAATCACCGACAGGTATACCAGAATCACTGACAGGTATACCAGAATCACCGACAGGTATACCAGAATCACTGACAGGTATACCAGAATCACCGACAGGTATACCAGAATCACCGACAGGTATACCAGAATCACCGACAGGTATACCAGGGGTATACCAGAATCACTGACAGGTATACCAGAATCACCGATAGGTATACCAGAATCACCGACAGGTATACCAGAATCACCGACAGGTATACCAGAATCACCGACAGGTATACCAGAATCACCGACAGGTATACCAGGGGTATACCAGAATCACCGACAGGTATACCAGAATCACCGACAGGTATACCAGAATCACCGACAGGTATACGAGGGGTATACCAGAATCACCGACAGGTATACCAGAATCACCGACAGGTATACCAGATTCACCGACAGGTATACCAGAATCACCGACAGGTATACCAGCTCACTCTGCACACAATACATCACCGACAGGTATACCAGAATCACCGACAGTTATACCAGCTCACTCTGCACACAATACATCACCGACGGGTATACCAGCTCACTCTGCACACAATACATCACCGACAGGTATACCAGCTCACTCTGCACACAATACATCACCGACAGGTATACCAGCTCACTCTGCACACAATACATCACCGGACAGGTATACCAGCTCACTCTGCACACAATACATCACGGACAGGTATACCAGCTCACTCTGCACACAATACATCACCGACAGGTATATCAGAATCACCGACAGGTATACCAGAATCACCGACAGGTATACCAGAATCACCGACAGGTATACCAGAATCACCGACAGGTATACCAGAATCACCGACAGGTATACCAGAATCACCGACAGGTATACCAGAATCACCGACAGGTATACCAGCTCACTCTGCACACAATACATCACCGACAGGTATATCAGAATCACTGACAGGTATACCAGAATCACCGACAGGTATACCACAATCACCGACAGGTATATCAGAATCACCGACAGGTATACCAGAATCACCGACAGGTATACCAGAATCACCGACAGGTATACCAGAATCACCGACAGGTATACCAGGGGTATACCAGAATCACCGACAGGTATACCAGAATGACCGACAGGTATACCAGAATCACCGACAGGTATACCAGAATCACCGACAGGTATATCAGAATCACCGACAGGTATACCAGAATCACTGACAGGTATACCAGAATCACCGACAGGTATACCAGAATCACCGACAGGTATACCACAATCACCGACAGGTATATCAGAATCACCGACAGGTATACCAGAATCACCGACAGGTATACCAGAATCACTGACAGGTATACCAGAATCACCGACAGGTATACCAGAATCACTGACAGGTATACCAGAATCACCGACAGGTATACCAGAATCACCGACAGGTATACCAGAATCACCGACAGGTATACCAGAATCACCGACAGGTATACCAGAATCACCGACAGGTATACCAGAATCACCGACAGGTATACCAGCTCACTCTGCACACAATACATCACCGACAGGTATATCAGAATCACTGACAGGTATACCAGAATCACCAACAGGTATACCACAATCACCGACAGGTATATCAGAATCACCGACAGGTATACCAGAATCACCGACAGGTATACCAGAATCACCGACAGGTATACCAGAATCACCGACAGGTATACCAGGGGTATACCAGAATCACCGACAGGTATACCAGAATCACCGACAGGTATACCAGAATCACCGACAGGTATACCAGAATCACCGACAGGTATACCAGGGGTATACCAGAATCACCAACAGGTATACCAGAATCAATGACAGGTATACCAGAATCACCGACAGGTATACCAGAATCACTGACAGGTATACCAGAATCACCGACAGGTATACCAGAATCACACAACAGGTATACCAGAATCACACCGACAGGTATACCAGAATCACACGACAGGTATACCAGAATCACCGACAGGTATACCAGAATCACTGACAGGTATATCAGAATCACCGACAGGTATACCAGAATCACTGACAGGTATACCAGAATCACTGACAGGTATACCAGAATCACCACAGGTATATCAGAATCACCGACAGGTATACCAGAATCACCCGACAGGTATACCAGAATCACCGACAGGTATACCACAATCACCGGGTATACCAGAATCACCGACAGGTATACCAGAATCACCGACAGGTATACCAGAATCACCGACAGGTATACCAGAATCACCGACAGGTATACCAGAATCACCGACAGGTATACCAGGGGTATACCAGAATCACCGACAGGTATACCAGAATCACCGACAGGTATACCAGAATCACCGACAGGTATACCAGAATCACCGACAGGTATACCAGAATCACCGACAGGTATACCAGAATCACCGACAGGTATACCAGATTCACCGACAGGTATACCAGAATCACCCACAGGTATACCAGCTCACTCTGCACACAATACATCACCGACAGGTATACCAGAATCACAGACAGTTATACCAGCTCACTCTGCACACAATACATCACCGACGGGTATACCAGCTCACTCTGCACACAATACATCACCGACAGGTATACCAGCTCACTCTGCACACAATACATCACCGACAGGTATACCAGCTCACTCTGCACACAATACATCACGGACAGGTATACCAGCTCACTCTGCACACAATACATCACGGACAGGTATACCAGCTCACTCTGCACACAATACATCACCGACAGGTATATCAGAATCACCGACAGGTATACCAGAATCACCGACAGGTATACCAGAATCACCGACAGGTATACCAGAATCACCGACAGGTATACCAGAATCACCGACAGGTATACCAGCTCACTCTGCACACAATACATCACCGACAGGTATATCAGCATCACTGACAGGTATACCAGAATCACCGACAGGTATACCACAATCACCGACAGGTATATCAGAATCACCGATATACAGAATCACCGACAGGTATACCAGAATCACCGACAGGTATACCAGAATCACCGACAGGTATACCAGAATCACCGACAGGTATCACCGAGGGGTATACCAGAATCACCGACAGGTATACCAGAATCACCGACAGGTATACCAGAATCACCGACAGGTATACCAGAATCACCGACAGGTATATCAGAATCACCGACAGGTATACCAGAATCACTGACAGGTATACCAGAATCACCGACAGGTATACCAGAATCACCGACAGGTATACCACAATCACCGACAGGTATATCAGAATCACCGACAGGTATACCAGAATCACCGACAGGTATACCAGAATCACTGACAGGTATACCAGAATCACCGACAGGTATACCAGAATCACTGACAGGTATACTAGAATCACCGACAGGTATACCAGAATCACTGACAGGTATACCAGAATCACCGACAGGTATACCAGAATCACCGACAGGTATACCAGAATCACCGACAGGTATACCAGGGGTATACCAGAATCACTGACAGGTATACCAGAATCACCGACAGGTATACCAGAATCACCGACAGGTATACCAGAATCACCGACAGGTATACCAGAATCAGAATCACCGACAGGTATACCAGAATCACCGACAGGTATACCAGAATCACCGACAGGTATACCAGGGGTATACCAGAATCACTGACAGGTATACCAGAATCACCGACAGGTATACCAGAATCACCGACAGGTATACCAGAATCACCGACAGGTATACCAGCTCACTCTGCACACAATACATCACCGACAGGTATACCAGAATCACCGACAGGTATACCAGAATCACCGACAGGTATACCAGAATCACCGACAGGTATACCAGAATCACCGACAGGTATACCAGAATCACCGACAGGTATACCAGAATACATCACAGACAGGTATACCAGAATCACCGACAGGTATACCAGAATCACCGACAGGTATTCCAGAATCACCGACAGGTATACCAGAATCACCGACAGGTATACCAGAATCACCGACAGTTATACCAGCTCACTCTGCACACAATACATCACCGACAGGTATACCAGCTCACTCTGCACACAATACATCACCGACAGGTATACCAGCTCACTCTGCACACAATACATCACCGACAGGTATACCAGCTCACTCTGCACACAATACATCACGGACAGGTATACCAGCTCACTCTGCACACAATACATCACCGACAGGTATATCAGAATCACCGACAGGTATACCAGAATCACCGACATGTATACCAGAATCACCGACAGGTATACCAGAATCACCGACAGGTATACCAGAATCACCGACAGGTATACCACAATCACCGACAGGTATATCAGAATCACCGACAGGTATACCAGAATCACCGACAGGTATACCAGAATCACCGACAGGTATACTAGAATCACCGACAGGTATACCAGGGGTATACCAGAATCACCGACAGGTATACCAGAATCACCGACAGGTATACCAGAATCACCGACAGGTATACCAGGGTATACCAGGTATCACCAGGGTATACCAGAATCACCGACAGGTATACCAGAATCACCGACAGGTATACCAGAATCACTGACAGGTATACCAGAATCACCGACAGGTATACCAGAATCACTGACAGGTATACCAGAATCACCGACAGGTATACCAGAATCACCGACAGGTACTGACAGGTATACCAGAATCACCGACAGGTATACCAGAATCACCGACAGGTATACCAGAATCACCGACAGGTATACCAGGGGTATACCAGAATCACCGACAGGTATACCAGAATCACCGACAGGTATACCAGGGGTATACCAGAATCACTGACAGGTATACCAGAATCACCGATAGGTATACCAGAATCACCGATAGGTATACCAGAATCACCGACAGGTATACCAGAATCACCGACAGGTATACCAGAATCACCGACAGGTATACCAGGGGTATACCAGAATCACCGACAGGTATACCAGAATCACCGACAGGTATACCAGAATCACCGACAGGTATACCAGAATCATCGACAGGTATACCAGAATCACCGACAGGTATACCAGCTCACTCTGCACACAATACATCACCGACAGGTATACCAGAATCACCGACAGGTATACCAGAATCACCGACAGGTATACCAGAATCACCGACAGGTATACCAGAATCACCGACAGGTATACCAGAATCACCGACAGGTATACCAGAATCACCGACAGGTATACCAGAATCACCGACAGTTATACCAGCTCACTCTGCACACAATACATCACCGACAGGTATACCAGCTCACTCTGCACACAATACATCACCGACAGGTATACCAGCTCACTCTGCACACAATACATCACGGACAGGTATACCAGCTCACTCTGCACACAATACATCACGGACAGGTATACCAGCTCACTCTGCACACAATACATCACCGACAGGTATATCAGAATCACCGACAGGTATACCAGAATCACCGACAGGTATACCAGAATCACCGACAGGTATACCAGAATCACCGACAGGTATACCAGAATCACCGACAGGTATACCAGAATCACCGACAGGTATACCAGCTCACTCTGCACACAATACATCACCGACAGGTATATCAGAATCACCGATAGGTATACCAGAATCACCGACAGGTATACCAGAATCACCGACAGGTATACCAGAATCACCGACAGGTATACCAGGGGTATACCAGAATCACCGACAGGTATACCAGAATCACCGACAGGTATACCAGAATCACTGACAGGTATACCAGAATCACCGACAGGTATACCAGAATCACTGACAGGTATACCAGAATCACCGACAGGTATACCAGAATCACTGACAGGTATACCAGAATCACCGACAGGTATACCAGAATCACCGACAGGTATACCAGAATCACCGACAGGTATACCAGGGGTATACCAGAATCACCGACAGGTATACCAGAATCACCGACAGGTATACCAGGGGTATACCAGAATCACTGACAGGTATACCAGAATCACCGATAGGTATACCAGAATCACCGACAGGTATACCAGAATCACCGACAGGTATACCAGAATCACCGACAGGTATACCAGGGGTATACCAGAATCACCGACAGGTATACCAGAATCACCGACAGGTATACCAGAATCACCGACAGGTATACCAGGGGTATACCAGAATCACCGACAGGTATACCAGAATCACCGACAGGTATACCAGAATCACCGACAGGTATACCAGAATCACCGACAGGTATACCAGCTCACTCTGCACACAATACATCACCGACAGGTATACCAGAATCACCGACAGGTATACCAGAATCACCGACAGGTATACCAGAATCACCGACAGGTATACCAGAATCACCGACAGGTATACCAGAATCACCGACAGGTATACCAGAATCACCGACAGTTATACCAGCTCACTCTGCACACAATACATCACCGACAGGTATACCAGCTCACTCTGCACACAATACATCACCGACAGGTATACCAGCTCACTCTGCACACAATACATCACGGACAGGTATACCAGCTCACTCTGCACACAATACATCACGGACAGGTATACCAGCTCACTCTGCACACAATACATCACGGACAGGTATACCAGCTCACTCTGCACACAATACATCACCGACAGGTATACCAGAATCACCGACAGGTATACCAGAATCACCGACAGGTATACCAGCTCACTCTGCACACAATACATCACCGACAGGTATATCAGAATCACTGACAGGTATACCAGAATCACCGACAGGTATACCACAATCACCGACAGGTATATCAGAATCACGGACAGGTATACCAGAATCACCGACAGGTATACCAGAATCACCGACAGGTATACCAGAATCACCGACAGGTATACCAGGGGTATACCAGAATCACCGACAGGTATACCAGAATCACCGACAGGTATACCAGAATCACCGACAGGTATACCAGGGGTATACCAGAATCACCGACAGGTATACCAGAATCACCGACAGGTATACCAGAATCACCGACAGGTATACCAGAATCACTGACAGGTATACCAGAATCACCGACAGGTATACCAGAATCACCGACAGGTATACCAGAATCACTGACAGGTATACCAGAATCACCGACAGGTATACCAGAATCACCGACAGGTATACCAGAATCACCGACAGGTATACCAGGGGTATACCAGAATCACCGACAGGTATATAACAGAATCACCGACAGGTATACCAGGGGTATACCAGAATCACTGACAGGTATACCAGAATCACCGATAGGTATACCAGAATCACCGACAGGTATACCAGAATCACCGACAGGTATACCAGAATCACCGACAGGTATACCAGGGGTATACCAGAATCACCGACAGGTATACCAGAATCACCGACAGGTATACCAGAATCACTGACAGGTATACCAGAATCACCGACAGGTATACCAGAATCACTGACAGGTATACCAGAATCACCGACAGGTATACCAGAATCACCGACAGGTATACCAGAATCACCGACAGGTATACCAGGGGTATACCAGAATCACCGACAGGTATACCAGAATCACCGATAGGTATACCAGAATCACTGACAGGTATACCAGAATCACCGACAGGTATACCAGAATCACCGACAGGTATACCAGAATCACCGACAGGTATACCAGAATCACCGAATCCAGGGGTATACCAGAATCACCGACAGGGTATACCAGAATCACCGACAGGTATACCAGAATCACCGACAGGTATACCAGAATCACCGACAGGTATACCAGAATCACCGGTATACCAGAATCACCGACAGGTATACCAGAATCACCGACAGGTATACCAGAATCACCGACAGGTATACCAGAATCACCGACAGGTATACCAGAATCACCGACAGGTATACCAGAATCACCGACAGGTATACCAGAATCACCGACAGGTATACCAGAATCACCGACAGGTATACCAGAATCACCGACAGGTATACCAGGGGTATACCAGAATCACCGACAGGTATATACCAGGGGTATACCAGAATCACCGACAGGTATACCAGAATCACCGACAGGTATACCAGAATCACCGATAGGTATACCAGAATCACTGACAGGTATACCAGAATCAACGACAGGGAAGGCTAAGAGGATTAGATCTTGTTGTTATCATTGGGCTGTTTCTATGTTCTTTAATTTCCATGTCCTATTGCATATTTTCTAGAGGTAATGAGGCATAATTACAAAACTTTGTACTACAATAGTTTCATAGAGCGACAACTAAAGGAAATAATTGGTTGATTTATCAAACTAATACTGATGTAGCTGTATAGCCGCGGGAAGTAGGGGTGCAGAGGTTGCTACAGCACCCCCTGAAAAATCAAACAAATCTAAATTGATATTTTTTCCACAAAAGTAGTGCACTGGCCCTTTAATAGTCCTGTATTTGTAGACCGATACAACTGTCTGCAGTGCAGGCAAAACTATTTTTCCAATCGTCCTCTCCCCAGACTAAAATAATCGCAGCACCTCCACCTCCAAACTACTACCCGCGGCTCTGTGTAGTTGGTGTGTGTGCTTACATGATGACTAGACCGGGCACGCGCGTGCGCCATAGCACACCTGTTGATTCTGTCCATCCACACCAGACACGATCAGGACACGCAGGTTGAAATGTCCAAACAAGCTCTGAACCAGCTATGTTCATTTTGGGAAAGGTCGAAACACATGAAACATTCATGAACATAAATTAATATTGATGTAATTGGTGTGTGTGTGTGTGAGTCATAAAGGTGCCCCCCCCCTCACCCCCCTCAGCCCTCTATCTCGAGGAACCTGTCAGGGATCAAACAATTAATCATAGTTAAATAACTAATTTGGCCCATGTCAACACCTGCTTTCCCATGACTGTAGGATGTCTTCCATTTCAGACCAACGATCCATCACTCAGTCAGCAGCTTTTCCAGATCACCTCACTGACTTCTGGGAGTCCAGTGGTTAACTACAGCTAGACATATTGCTTTGGCAGGCTGGGCACCTGTTTCGGCACCAAGGCACCCATATGTCTTTGGGTGGTGACACCCTGTCCCAATGGGAACGACTGACTGAATATGATAGGATTTACTGGACTGGAGGAGGATCGTTCTCCAGTTCCCAGTAATGACAAACGACACATGGCAGAATATTTTATGTAAAACATTTGAGCAATGGACTGACAAAGGCCACAAAGTGTCCAGTAAGAAGTTAAAATACAGAAAAAAAGTTAGATTTCAGTTAATTATAACATCCAGTCATAAAGAGCACATGTTCAACTTCATTTAAAAAAAAGTTTCCCAATCTCAATGGGTTATAATTAAACAGAAAATTAAAGGGGCACTGGGATATATTTTTAGACCAGAGGAAAGAGTGCCTCCTACTGGCCCTCCAACATCCCTTCCAGTAGCATCTGGTCTCCCATCCAGAACCAATCCCGGTAAGCTTCTGAGGCAAGCCAGCAGTGGGATGCAGGGTGGTATGCTGGGTTGTATGCTGGGTGGTATGCTGGGTGGTATGCAGGGTGGTATGCAGGGTGGTATGCTGGGTGGTATGCAGGCTGGTATGCAGGGTGGTATGCAGGCTGGTATGCAGGGTGGTATGCAGGCTGGTATGCAGGGTGGTATGCAGGGTGGTATGCAGGGTGGTATGTGGGGTGGTATGCAGGCTGGTATGCTGGGTGGTATGCAGGCTGGTATGCAGGGTGGTATGCTGGGTGGTATGCAGGGTGGTATGCTGGGTGGTATACAGGGTGGTATGCAGGGTGTTATGCTGGGTGGTATGCAGACTGGTATGCAGGGTGGTATGCAGGCTGGTATGCAGGGTGGTATGCGGGGTGGTATGCGGGGTGGTATGCAGGCTGGTATGCAGGGTGGTATGCTGGGTGGTATGCAGGGTGGTATGATGGGTGGTATGCAGGGTGGTATGCTGGGTGGTATGCAGGGTGGTATGCAGGGTGGTATGCTGGGTGGTATGCAGACTGGTATGCAGGGTGGTATGCAGGCTGGTATGCAGGGTGGTATGCAGGCTGGTATGCAGGGTGGTATGCAGGCTGGTATGCAGGCTGGTATGCAGGGTGGTATGCAGGGTGGTATGCTGGGTGGTATGCAGGGTGGTATGCAGGGTGGTATGCAGGTTGGTATGCTGGGTGGTATGCTGGGTGGTATGCAGGGTGGTATGCAGGGTGGTATGCAGGGTGGTATGCTGGGTGGTATGCAGGTTGGTATGCTGGGTGGTATGCAGGGTGGTATGCAGGGTGGTATGCAGGGTGGTATGCAGGGTGGTATGCAGTGTGGTATGCAGGGTGGTATGCAGGGTGGTATGCTGGGTGGTATGCTGGGTGGTATGCTGGGTGGTATGCTGGGTGGTATGCAGGGTGGTATGCAGGGTGGTATGCTGTGTGGAATGCAGGGTGGTATGCTGGGTGGTATGCTGGGTGGTATGCTGGGTGGTATGCAGGGTGGTATGCAGGGTGGTATGCTGGGTGGTATGCAGGGTGGTATGCTGGGTGGTATGCAGGGTGGTATGCTGTGTGGTATGCAGGGTGGTATGCTGGGTGGTCCAATTTGTAAGTCGCTCTGGATAAGAGCGTCTGCTAAATGACTTAAATGTAAATGTAAATGTATGCAGGGTGGTATGCAGGGTGGTATGCAGGGTGGTATGCAGGGTGGTATGCTGCTGCCTACAACCAAACTAGAGCTTTACAATGATGGTGAGAACTTGGCTGAAGTGGGTTAAAATGTTTCTAAAAGTCACAGAGGGTGCAAGGAGGGACATGTATTTTAGCAAGTCTTTATTCATATTTAACATGTATTTAATTCTCCATGTGGTACTAATTGACACTTCCATTTAATATAACAGGCTTTTATAATGCAGTATTTATTGGTGTACAATTTCTACTTAACGTTTACTGCAGTGGGGTAAATCGGGGTCTCACAGAGTGTTTCTTGGGAGTCTTAAACAAATATACTTTGAAACAAAAGTATACACCTCACACATGGTTATGGGTTTAACAAAAAGTAGAGACCTGTATACCATGTCAGATATAGAGAAGACATGTATTACATTGAGTTTGCATCCCAATATTACACTTTATTTACATAACAGAAAACTGAAATATAACAAAACTGTTTGACATAGAAACACCAGATTTTGGGCATTTATTTGTAAAAAAGAATTGATTCATTATGAAATAATTAATTCTGAATAACGTTACACCCATGAGGCCACTAGAGGGCAATTTGGTCATTTGACTGCAGGAAAGGACTATAATATCGAAGTGATGCAAAAGGCAGGCATTTCCTGGAACAACCCTTCTCACAATTACTTGGTACTGCAGTTCTCTGAATCATTTGTTTGGGAA
Organism: Oncorhynchus gorbuscha; assembly: GCF_021184085.1. NCBI lineage: Eukaryota > Metazoa > Chordata > Actinopteri > Salmoniformes > Salmonidae > Oncorhynchus > Oncorhynchus gorbuscha. Next base: position 85,382,162 of record NC_060181.1, on the reverse strand, counting down.
GGACTGGTTGGAATTAAATTTAGCTCAAGATTTAATTTGGTAATTGAATAGTGTTCCAACTAAAGAATGTCTTGTGGCAGGTCACCAAGTGAATGCTGCTGGATAAGGTATCATACCACATCAACTCAGGAAACAAAACCATAGGACTGATATCTGATAGGTAGTTCCAATTGATGAAAGGGGGTACTTCCAATCCCTCAACAATAAAAACATTACTGGGCAAAGTTTAGACTAGTAACATACTGTACTTGATTGCTCTGATTCAGAGATTTAGAACCATTCCTTTGTTTGTTTTCAACGTTCATCAGTAAAGTTGACTCGTGATCAATGCAACGTCTCGGGACTGTCCGGATATGTGATAGTGTGCACTAAATTGGAGCGTGCCGCTATTAGGAGCAGATAAAGTTTATGTAATTAAAATGGAACTGAAAACCTGCACTTAAACAGAGTTTGCCTAAATACAATCAACAGTTTGTAACTATAAGAGTGTTTCATTCTGTCATGAGATAGGTGAGGATCATTAGTGTGGCCCTATGTGACAGCCTGGACTTTGACTACAATATCCACTATGAGCTACACATCAAAACAGACCAGAATATTCTGTAACTCCATACCTACCCTCAGGCCTGTCATCACTCCACTTATATGTACAGCGAGATGGAGAATGGTGATTAATATGAAGGAGAATAAAATGGTGTGAAATACCTCCTTGAGTAAAACATCAACCACTCTCCCCCTTTCCCTCATCTCAGACTCCTCTTCTCTATCTTACAATACCACCATTGCAAGGGATTTCTGAGGTCAATGTGTCTACCCTGGTCCTATTCCTGTTCTGAGGTCTATGGGTCTACCCCAGTCCTATTCCTGTTCTGAGGTCTATGGGTCTACCCCAGTCCTATTCCTGTTCTGAGATATATGGGTCTACCCCAGTCCTATTCCTGTTCTGAGGTCGATGGGTCTACCCCAGTCCTATTCCGGTTCTGAGGTATATGGGTCTACCCCAGTCCTATTCCTGTTCTGAGGTCTATGGGTCTACCCCAGTCCTATTCATGTTCTGAGGTCTATGGGTCTACCCTGGTCCTATTCCTGTTCTGAGGTCTATGGGTCTACCCCAGTCCTATTCCTGTTCTGAGGTCTATGGGTCTACCCCTGTCTTATTCCTGTTCTGAGGTCTATGGGTCTACCCCTGTCTTATTCCTGTTCTGAGGTCTATGGGTCTACCCCTGTCTTATTCCTGTTCTGAGGTCTATGGGTCTACCCCTGTCTTATTCCTGTTCTGAGGTCTATGGGTCTACCCCTGTCTTATTCTTGTTCTGAGGTCTATGGGTCTATCCCTGTCTTATTCTTGTTCTGAGGTCTATGGGTCTACCCCTGTCTAATTCCTGTTCTCAGGTCTATGGGTCTACCCCTGTCTTATTCCTGTTCTCAGGTCTATGGGTCTACCCCTGTCTTATTCCTGTTCTGAGGTCTATGGGTATACCCCTGTCTTATTCCTGTGCTGAGGTCTATGGGTCTACCCCTGTCTTATTCTTGTTCTGAGGTCTATGGGTCTACCCCAATCCTATTCTTGTTCTGAGGTCTATGGGTCTACCCCTGTCTTATTCATGTTCTGAGGTCTATGGGTCTACCCCTGTCTTATTCTTGTTCTGAGCTCTATGGGTCTACCCCAGTCTTTCTCCTGTTCTGAGGTCTATGGATCTACCCCTGTCTTATTCCTGTTCTGAGGTCTATGGTTCTACCCCAGTCTTTCTCCTGTTCTGAGGTCTATGGTTCTACCCCAGTCTTTCTCCTGTTCTGAGGTCTATGGTTCTACCCCAGTCTTTCTCCTGTTCTGAGGTCTATGGTTCTACCCCAGTCTTATTCCTGTTCTGAGGTCTATGGGTCTACCCCTGTCTTATTCTTGTTCTGAGGTCTATGGTTCTACCCCAGTCTTATTCCTGTTCTGAGGTCTATGGGTCTACCCCAGTCTTTCTCCTGTTCTACGGTCTATGGGTCTACCCTAGTCTTTCTCCTGTTCTGAGGTCTATGGGTCTACCCTAGTCTTTCTCCTGTTCTATGGTCTATGGTTCTACCCCAGTCTTATTCCTGTTCTGAGGTCTATGGGTCTACCCTAGTCTTTCTCCTGTTCTGAGGTCTATGGTTCTACCCCAGTCTTTATCCTGTTCTGAGGTCTATGGTTCTACCCCAGTCTTTATCCTGTTCTAAGGTCTATGGGTCTACCCCTGTCTTATTCCTGTTCTGAGGTCTATGGGTCTACCCCAGTCTTTCTCCTGTTCTGAGGTCTATGGGTCTACCCCTGTCTTATTCTTGTTCTGAGGTCTATGGGTCTACCCTAGTCTTTCTCCTGTTCTGAGGTCTATGGGTCTACCCCAGTCTTTATCCTGTTCTGAGGTCTATGGTTCTACCCCAGTCTTTATCCTGTTCTGAGGTCTATGGTTCTACCCCAGTCTTTATCCTGTTCTGAGGTCTATGGTTCTACCCCAGTCTTTATCCTGTTCTGAGGTCTATGGTCTCTAGTCTTATTTCTGTTCTGAGGTCTAGTCTTTTTATCCTGTTCTGAGGTCTATGGGTCTACCCCAGTCTTATTCCTGTTCTGAGGTCTATGTCTTATTCCTGTGCTGAGGTCTATGGGTCTACCCCTGTCTTATTCTTGTTCTGAGGTCTATGGGTCTACCCCAATCCTATTCTTGTTCTGAGGTCTATGGGTCTACCCCTGTCTTATTCATGTTCTGAGGTCTATGGGTCTACCCCTGTCTTATTCTTGTTCTGAGCTCTATGGGTCTACCCCAGTCTTTCTCCTGTTCTGAGGTCTATGGATCTACCCCTGTCTTATTCCTGTTCTGAGGTCTATGGTTCTACCCCAGTCTTTCTCCTGTTCTGAGGTCTATGGTTCTACCCCAGTCTTTCTCCTGTTCTGAGGTCTATGGTTCTACCCCAGTCTTTCTCCTGTTCTGAGGTCTATGGTTCTACCCCAGTCTTATTCCTGTTCTGAGGTCTATGGGTCTACCCCTGTCTTATTCTTGTTCTGAGGTCTATGGTTCTACCCCAGTCTTATTCCTGTTCTGAGGTCTATGGGTCTACCCCAGTCTTTCTCCTGTTCTACGGTCTATGGGTCTACCCCTGTCTTATTCTTGTTCTGAGGTCTATGGGTCTACCCTAGTCTTTCTCCTGTTCTGAGGTCTATGGGTCTACCCTAGTCTTTCTCCTGTTCTATGGTCTATGGTTCTACCCCAGTCTTATTCCTGTTCTGAGGTCTATGGGTCTACCCTAGTCTTTCTCCTGTTCTGAGGTCTATGGGTCTACCCTAGTCTTTCTCCTGTTCTACGGTCTATGGGTCTACCCTAGTCTTTCTCCTGTTCTACGGTCTATGGGTCTACCCCTGTCTTATTCCTGTTCTGAGGTCTATGGGTCTACCCCAGTCTTTCTCCTGTTCTGAGGTCTATGGTTCTACCCCAGTCTTTATCCTGTTCTGAGGTCTATGGTTCTACCCCAGTCTTTATCCTGTTCTGAGGTCTATGGTTCTACCCCAGTCTTTATCCTGTTCTAAGGTCTATGGGTCTACCCCAGTCTTATTTCTGTTCTGAGGTCTATGGTTCTACCCCAGTCTTTATCCTGTTCTGAGGTCTATGGTTCTACCCCAGTCTTTATCCTGTTCTGAGGTCTATGGGTCTACCCCAGTCTTATTTCTGTTCTGAGGTCTATGGGTCTACCCCAGTCTTTCTCCTGTTCTGAGGTCTATGGGTCTACCCCTGTCTTATTCCTGTTCTGAGGTCTATGGGTATACCCCTGTCTTATTCCTGTGCTGAGGTCTATGGGTCTACCCCTGTCTTATTCTTGTTCTGAGGTCTATGGGTCTACCCCAATCCTATTCTTGTTCTGAGGTCTATGGGTCTACCCCTGTCTTATTCATGTTCTGAGGTCTATGGGTCTACCCCTGTCTTATTCTTGTTCTGAGCTCTATGGGTCTACCCCAGTCTTTCTCCTGTTCTGAGGTCTATGGATCTACCCCTATACCAGAATCACCGACAGGTATACCAGAATCACTGACAGGTATACCAGAATCACCGACAGGTATACCAGGGGTATACCAGAATCACCGACAGGTATACCAGAATCACCGACAGGTATACCAGAATCACGACAGGTATACCAGAATCACTGACAGGTATACCAGAATCACTGACAGGTATACCAGAATCACTGACAGGTATACCAGAATCACCGACAGGTATACCAGAATCACTGACAGGTATACCAGAATCACCGACAGGTATACAAGGGGTATACCAGAATCACCGACAGGTATACCAGAATCACTGACAGGTATACCAGAATCACCGACAGGTATACCAGGGGTATACCAGAATCACCGACAGGTATACCAGAATCACCGACAGGTATACCAGGGGTATACCAGAATCACCGACAGGTATACCAGAATCACCGACAGGTATACCAGAATCACCGATAGGTATACCAGAATCACTGACAGGTATACCAGAATCACCGATAGGTATACCAGAATCACCGACAGGTATACCAGAATCACCGACAGGTATACCAGAATCAACGACAGGGAAGGCTAAGAGGATTAGATCTTGTTGTTATCATTGGGCTGTTTCTATGTTCTTTAATTTCCATGTCCTATTGCATATTTTCTAGAGGTAATGAGGCATAATTACAAAACTTTGTACTACAATAGTTTCATAGAGCGACAACTAAAGGAAATAATTGGTTGATTTATCAAACTAATACTGATGTAGCTGTATAGCCGCGGGAAGTAGGGGAAGTAGGGGTGCAGAGGTTGCTACAACAGTCTTATTCCTGTTCTGAGGTCTATGGCTCTACCCCAGTCCTATTTCTACACTCGCATTAACATCTGCTAACCATGTGTACAGTGCCTTGCGAAAGTATTCGGCCCCCTTGAACTTTGCGACCTTTTGCCACATTTCAGGCTTCAAACATAAAGATATAAAACTGTATTTTTTGTGAAGAATCAACAACAAGTGGGACACAATCATGAAGTGGAACGACATTTATTTGGTATTTTAAACTTTTTTAACAAATCAAAAACTGAAAAATTGGGCGTGCAAAATTATTCAGCCCCTTTACTTTCAGTGCAGCAAACTCTCTCCAGAAGTTCAGTGAGGATCTCTGAATGATCCAATGTTGACCTAAATGACTAATGATGATAAATACAATCCACCTGTGTGTAATCAAGTCTCCGTATAAATGCACCTGCACTGTAATAGTCTCAGAGGTCCGTTAAAAGCGCAGAGAGCATCATGAAGAACAAGGTACACCAGGCAGGTCCGAGATACTGTTGTGAAGAAGTTTAAAGCCGGATTTGGATACAAAACGATTTCCCAAGCTTTAAACATCCCAAGGAGCACTGTGCAAGCAATAATATTGAAATGGAAGGAGTATCAGACCACTGAAAATCTACCAAGACCTGGCCATCCCTCTAAATGTTCAGCTTATACAAGGAGAAGACTGATCAGAGATGCAGCCAAGAGGCCCATGATCACTCTGGATGAACTGCAGAGATCTGCAGCTGAGGTGGGAGACTCTGTCCATAGGACAACAATCAGTCGTATATTGCACAAATCTGGCCTTTATGGAAGAGTGGCAAGAAGAAAGCCATTTCTGTCATGTTTTGTCTTATATTGTCTTGTCATTTTGCTTTTCCTTCTGTTCGTTTTCCCCCTGCTGGTCTTTTTAGGTTCGTTCCCCTTTTTCTCTCTCCCTCCCTCTCTCTCTTCTCTCTGTCGTTCCGTTCCTGCTCCCAGCTGTTCCTATTCCCCTAATCAATCATTTAGTCTTCCCACACCTGTTCCCTATCTTTTCCCCTGATTAGAGTCCCTATTTCTCCCCTTGTTTTCCGTTTCTGCCCTGTCGGATCCTTGTATATTGTTCACCGTGCTGTGTCTTTGTATCGCCCTGTCGTGTCGTGTTTCCCTCAGATGCTGCGTGGTGAGCAGGTGTCTGAGTCTGCTACAGTCAAGTGCCTTCCCGAGGCAACCTGCAGTTTATTATCGAGTCTCCAGTCAGTTCTCGTGATTACGAGTGAAATTGTTTTTATGCTTTATTTACCGCTCCGATTTGTCTAGGAGTATTGCTATTTCCTTATACTGGATTAAAGACTCTGTTTTCGCCAAGTCGCTTTTGGGTCCTCATTCACCTGCATAACAGAAGGATCCGACCAAAGAATGGACCCAGCGACTACAGACGCTCGTAACACTGCCGTCGAAATCCAAGGAGCCATGCTCGGCAGACACGAGCAGGAATTGTCTGCTGCTCGTCATGCCATGGAGAACCTGGCCGCTCAGGTTTCCGACCTCTCTGGACAGTTCCAGAGTCTTCGTCTCGTGCCACCTGTTACTTCCTGGTCTGCCGAGCCTCCGGAACCTAGGGTTAATAACCCACCTTGCTACTCCGGGCAGCCCAAGGAGTGCCGCTCCTTTCTCACCCAGTGTGATATTGTGTTCTCTCTCCAACCCAACACATACTCTAGAGAGAGAGCTCGGGTTGCTTACGTCATTTCACTCCTTACTGGCCGGGCTCGAGAGTGGGGCACAGCTATCTGGGAGGCAAGGGCTGATTGTTCAAACAATTACCAGAACTTTAAAGAGGAGATGATTCGGGTTTTTGACCGTTCAGTTTTTGGTAGGGAGGCTTCTAGGGCCCTGGCTTCCCTATGCCAAGGTGATCGATCCATAACGGACTACTCTATAGAGTTTCGCACTCTTGCTGCCTCTAGTGACTGGAACGAGCCGGCGCTGCTCGCTCGTTTTCTGGAGGGACTCCACGCAGTGGTCAAAGATGAGATTCTCTCCCGGGAGGTTCCTTCCAGTGTGGACTCTTTGATTGCTCTCGCCATCCGCATAGAACGACGGGTAGATCTTCGTCACCAAGCTCGTGGAAGAGAGCTCGCGTCAACGGTGTTTCCCTGCTCTGCATCGCAACCATCTCCCTCCTCTGGCTCAGAGACTGAGCCCATGCAGCTGGGAGGTATTCGCATCTCGACTAAGGAGAGGGAACGGAGGATCACCAACCGCCTGTGCCTCTATTGCGGATTTGATGGACATTTTGTCAATTCATGTCCAGTAAAAGCCAGAGCTCATCAGTAAGCGGAGGGCTACTGGTGAGCGCTACTACTCAGGTCTCTCCATCTAGATCCTTTACTACTATGTCGGTCCATCTACGCTGGACCGGTTCGGGTGCTACATGCAGTGCCTTGATAGACTCTGGGGCTGAGGGTTGTTTCATGGACGAAGCATGGGCTCGGAAACATGACATTCCTTTCAGACAGTTAGACAAGCCTACGCCCATGTTCGCCTTAGATGGTAGTCATCTTCCCAGTATCAGATTTGAGACACTACCTTTAACCCTCACAGTATCTGGTAACCACAGTGAGACTATTTCTTTTTTGATTTTTCGTTCACCTTTTACACCTGTTGTTTTGGGTCATCCCTGGCTAGTATGTCATAATCCTTCTATTAATTGGTCTAGTAATTCTATCCTATCCTGGAACGTTTCTTGTCATGTGAAGTGTTTAATGTCTGCCATCCCTCCCATTTCTTCTGTCCCCACTTCTCAGGAGGAACCTGGCGATTTGACAGGAGTGCCGGAGGAATATCATGATCTGCGCACGGTCTTCAGTCGGTCCCGAGCCAACTCCCTTCCTCCTCACCGGTCGTATGATTGTAGTATTGATCTCCTTCCGGGGACCACTCCTCCTCGGGGTAGACTATACTCTCTGTCGGCTCCCGAACGTAAGGCTCTCGAGGATTATTTGTCTGTGTCTCTTGACGCCGGTACCATAGTGCCTTCTTCCTCTCCGGCCGGGGCGGGGTTCTTTTTTGTAAAGAAAAAGGACGGTACTCTGCGCCCCTGCGTGGATTATCGAGGGCTGAATGACCTAACGGTTAAGAATCGTTATCCGCTTCCCCTTATGTCATCAGCCTTCGAGATTCTGCAGGGAGCCAGGTGCTTTACTAAGTTGGACCTTCGTAACGCTTACCATCTCGTGCGCATCAGAGAGGGGGACGAGTGGAAAACGGCGTTTAACACTCCGTTAGGGCATTTTGAGTACCGGGTTCTGCCGTTTGGTCTCGCCAATGCGCCAGCTGTTTTTCAGGCATTAGTTAATGATGTTCTGAGAGACATGCTGAACATCTTTATTTTTGTCTACCTTGACGATATCCTGATTTTTTCACCGTCACTCGAGATTCATGTTCAGCACGTTCGACGTGTTCTCCAGCGCCTTTTAGAGAATTGTCTCTACGTGAAGGCTGAGAAGTGCTCTTTTCATGTCTCCTCCGTTACTTTTCTCGGTTCCGTTATTTCCGCTGAAGGCATTCAGATGGATTCCGCTAAGGTCCAAGCTGTCAGTGAGTGGCCCGTTCCAAGGTCACGTGTCGAGTTGCAGCGCTTTCTAGGTTTCGCTAATTTCTATCGGCATTTCATTCGTAATTTCGGTCAAGTTGCTGCCCCTCTCACAGCTCTTACTTCTGTCAAGACGTGTTTTAAGTGGTCCGGTTCCGCCCAGGGAGCTTTTGATCTTCTAAAAGAACGTTTTACGTCCGCTCCTATCCTCGTTACTCCTGACGTCACTAGACAATTCATTGTCGAGGTTGACGCTTCAGAGGTAGGCGTGGGAGCCATTCTATCCCAGCGCTTCCAGTCTGACGATAAGGTTCATCCTTGCGCTTATTTTTCTCATCGCCTGTCGCCATCTGAACGCAACTATGATGTGGGTAACCGCACAACTGCTCGCCATCTGCTTAGCCCTAGGCGAATGGCGACAGTGGTTGGAGGGGGCGACCGTTCCTTTGTCGTTTGGACAGACCATAAGAACCTTGAGTACATCCGTTCTGCCAAACGACTTAATGCTCGTCAAGCTCGTTGGGCGTTATTTTTCGCTCGTTTCGAGTTTGTGATTTCTTACCGTCCGGGTAGCAAGAACACCAAGCCTGATGCCTTATCCCGTCTTTTTAGTTCTTCTGTGGCTTCTACTGATCCCGAGGGGATTCTTCCTTATGGGCGTGTTGTCGGGTTGACAGTCTGGGAATTGAAAGACAGGTTAAGCAAGCACTCACGCACACTGCGTCGCCGCGCGCTTGTCCTAGTAACCTTCTTTTCGTTCCTGTTTCCACTCGTCTGGCTGTTCTTCAGTGGGCTCACTCTGCCAAGTTAGCTGGTCATCCCGGTGTTCGAGGCACTCTTGCTTCTATTCGCCAGCGCTTTTGGTGGCCGACTCAGGAGCGTGACACGCGCCGTTTCGTGGCTGCTTGTTCGGACTGCGCGCAGACTAAGTCAGGTAACTCTCCTCCTGCCGGTCGTCTCAGACCGCTCCCCATTCCTTCTCGACCATGGTCTCACATCGCCCTAGACTTCATTACCGGTCTGCCTTTGTCTGCGGGGAAGACTGTGATTCTTACGGTTGTCGATAGGTTCTCTAAGGCGGCACATTTCATTCCTCTCGCTAAACTTCCTTCCGCTAAGGAGACGGCACAAATCATCATCGAGAATGTGTTCAGAATTCATGGCCTCCCGTTAGACGCCGTTTCAGACAGAGGTCCGCAATTCACGTCACAGTTTTGGAGGGAGTTCTGTCGTTTGATTGGTGCGTCCGTCAGTCTCTCTTCCGGGTTTCATCCCCAGTCTAACGGTCAAGCAGAGAGGGCCAATCAGACGATTGGTCGCATACTACGCAGCCTTTCTTTCAGAAACCCTGCGTCTTGGGCAGAACAGCTCCCCTGGGCAGAATACGCTCACAACTCGCTTCCTTCGTCTGCTACCGGGTTATCTCCGTTTCAGAGTAGTCTGGGTTACCAGCCTCCTCTGTTCTCATCCCAGCTTGCCGAGTCCAGCGTTCCCTCCGCTCAAGCGTTTGTCCAACGTTGTGAGCGCACCTGGAGGAGGGTGAGGTCTGCACTTTGCCGTTACAGGGCACAGACTGTGAGAGCCGCCAATAAACGTAGGATTAAGAGTCCAAGGTATTGTTGCGGCCAGAGAGTGTGGCTTTCCACTCGCAACCTTCCTCTTACGACAGCTTCTCGTAAGTTGACTCCACGGTTCATTGGTCCGTTCCGTGTCTCCCAGGTCGTCAATCCTGTCGCTGTGCGACTGCTTCTTCCGCGACATCTTCGTCGCGTCCATCCTGTCTTCCATGTCTCCTGTGTCAAGCCCTTTCTTCGCACCCCGTTCGTCTTCCCTCCCCCTCCCGTCCTTGTCGAGAGCGCACCTATTTACAAGGTACGTAGGATCATGGACATGCGTTCTCGGGGACGGGGTCACCAATACTTAGTGGATTGGGAGGGTTACGGTCCTGAGGAGAGGAGTTGGGTTCCGTCTCGGGACGTGCTGGACCGTTCACTTATTGATGATTTCCTCCGTTGCCGCCAGGATTCCTCCTCGAGTGCGCCAGGAGGCGCTCGGTGAGTGGGGGGGTACTGTCATGTTTTGTCTTATATTGTCTTGTCATTTTGCTTTTCCTTCTGTTCGTTTTCCCCCTGCTGGTCTTTTTAGGTTCGTTCCCCTTTTTCTCTCCCTCCCTCTCTCTCTTCTCTCTGTCGTTCCGTTCCTGCTCCCAGCTGTTCCTATTCCCCTAATCAATCATTTAGTCTTCCCACACCTGTTCCCTATCTTTTCCCCTGATTAGAGTCCCTATTTCTCCCCTTGTTTTCCGTTTCTGCCCTGTCGGATCCTTGTATATTGTTCACCGTGCTGTGTCTTTGAATCGCCCTGTCGTGTCGTGTTTCCCTCAGATGCTGCGTGGTGAGCAGGTGTCTGAGTCTGCTACGGTCAAGTGCCTTCCCGAGGCAACCTGCAGTTTATTATCGAGTCTCCAGTCAGTTCTCGTGATTACGAGTGAAATTGTTTTTATGCTTTATTTACCGCTCCGATTTGTCTAGGAGTATTGCTATTTCCTTATACTGGATTAAAGACTCTGTTTTCGCCAAGTCGCTTTTGGGTCCTCATTCACCTGCATAACAATTTCTTAAAGATATCCATAAAAAGTGTCATTTAAAGTTTGCCACAAGCCACCTGGGAGACACACCAAACATGTGGAAGAAGGTGCTCTGGTCAGATGAAACCAAAATTGAACTTTTTGGCAACAATGCAAAACGTTATGTTTGGCGTAAAAGCAACACAGATCATCACCCTGAACACACCATCCCCACTGTCAAACATGATGGTGGCAGCATCATGGTTTGGGCCTGCTTTTCTTCAGCAGGGACGGGGAAGATGGTTAAAATTGATGGGAAGATGGATGGAGCCAAATTCAGGACCATTCTGGAAGAAAACCTGATGGAGTCTGCAAAAGACCTGAGACTGGGACGGAGATTTGTCTTCCAACAAGACAATGATCCAAAACATAAAGCAGAATCTACAATGGAATGGTTCAAAAATAAACATATCCAGGTGTTAGAATGGCCAAGTCAAAGTCCAGACCTGAATCCAATCGAGAATCTGTGGAAAGAACTGAAAACTGCTGTTCACAAATGCTCTCCATCCAACCTCACTGAGCTCGAGCTGTTTTGCAAGGAGGAATGGGAAAAAAAATTGGTCTCTCAATGTGCAAAACTGATAGAGATATACCCCAAGCGACTTACAGCTGTAATCGCAGCAAAAGGTGGCGCTACAAAGTATTAACTTAAGGGGGCTGAATAATTGTGCACGCCCAATTTTTCAGTTTTTGATTTGTTAAAAAAGTTTGAAATATCCAATAAATGTCGTTCCACTTCATGATTGTGTCCCACTTGTTGTTGATTCTTCACAAAAAAATAAAGTTTTATATCTTTATGTTTGAAGCCTGAAATGTGGCAAAAGGTCGCAAAGTTCAAGGGGGCCGAATACTTTCGCAAGGCACTGTATCTGACAAATAAAATTGGATTTGATTTGCTCTGGGGAACTCTTAATAAGATCTCCTTAGAAATGTACTCCAATATGAAACCACAACCCTCCAAATCCCATCCATCAGCACCCCACTCACCCCATTCTGTAACCCCCATCTCCAGGGACGGCCTCAAATGATCACCTCCTGTCTCCATCACCTCTGTGGGTTATCAGGAGGGGATCCCACGGCTGTCCTTGCGCAGATGGAAAATACCAGTTCATTTTGAGCTCTAATGTCAGTGAGCTCCTCTGGTTGCAGAGGCTCTACGCCAATATAGTGTGGCTGTGCACACATATGAAGCAACCAATAGGATCATGTGAATGTCCGTTTCAGGACATCATTGTAAATAAGAATTTGTTCTTAATTGACTCGCCTGGACAAATAAAATGTAAATAAAAGTATGTAGGAATTTGGAATCTAGAGTGCACTGTAAAAGGCTCTGTTGAAAGTCTAGTTGCTCACACAAAACAGTCATTCATGGAAGTCTTTATGTAAAATTGGTCCTCGAGGATGGATAATATTGCATATCTGACTACACCAAGTCCAATATTATCAAATACAGTAATTGAAAAATTTCTGCAAAGAACATTAATAAATCGAGATGGGACTGACTGGAGTCAATCAATGGAAAAGAAGGGAAATTGATATACTTCACTGGCTGTGCATGTGTCTGTGTTGATTCTGGCCCACTTACATGATGTTAAGGTGGTTGTCTTTTCTATGTCCAAACCGTATCTGTCCATCACACATGACGATATGCCTAGTTAAACAAAATAAAAAATTAATGTTATTGCAAGAACAGGTCAAATAAGCCAAGAGGAATGACAGTACATCATTACTTTAACACATGGAGGTCAGTCAAGAACTTTGAAAGTTTCTTCAAGTGCAGTCGCAAAATTCAAGCACTATGTTTGGATATTTTTAACACTTTTTTGGTTACTACATGATTCCATATGTGTTATTTCATAGTTTTGATGTCTTCACTATTATTCTGCAATGTATAAAATAGTATAAAGAAAGAACAACCCTTGAATGAGTAGGTGTGTCCAAAAGTTTGACTGCTACTGTATATGAGAAGCACATGAGAAGCACATGAGAAGCACATGAGAAGCATATGAGAAGCACATGAGAAGCACATGAGAAGCACATGAGAAGCACATGAGAAGCACATGAGACCTGTAATATAATTATCAAGACCAGGCCTTTCTTGAAGACTCTGAAAAGCATGAAATCAAAGTGAGTGGAACTCAGTAGGAAAGTTACTTAGTTAGGAAAAGCATTGTCAGTCAACTGTATAACTATAAGACAGCCGCTGTTATGTTCCTGGGGGCTGATTCGGACTTTCTTGGAAATCATTCATCAACATCTATGGGAGACTGAAGAAAATTGGAGTCAGAATACTGCCCCTAGTCAGTGAGTGAGTGCTTCCCATCAAAACAAGTAAACAAACAACTAGATCGCACAAAGAGACCATCAAATAGACAATCATCTAAATAGGCCACCAATAGGGCATTGAACAAACTAGGCATCACGCAAACAAAGACACATGACTTCAAAACATAAATTGTCCTACGCTTGAGGCCACCTTTTCTTCAAAAGTGATAAGGCATTGGTAAAAATGTGATGATGTTTTAGCTTCAAGAAAACAAGACTAATTTAGCTGATGAGAGTTAGGTGGTAGGGTTATTTTTCAGCAAACCTGTCTCGACCTTGAATTAGTTTGGGCCCCTGAAGGAACTGAATTCAGATGCACTTGCTCAGTAAATGTGGTGTTCTGAGGAGGGGAACAATAGTAACATCCTACTGGGCACAGACGTCAGTTCAGCGTCGAGTTTAGATTTACATTTGGTTTGAGTTTTCAACTATTGTGAATTCAACAAAGAATGTCACCATGTCACAGGATTTAGGTTGAAAGTTGGGTGAAAAAAAAGGTGATATCACAGATTGTTTTGGGTTGAAATGACCTGTTTGTGGTCAAGGGGATAGTCAGCAGGTTCAGTCTGAAATGTTTTCTCCTGAACGTGCTCAAATCTATTTTCTTGGAACAAAAAAAGCTCTCGAAGCCAAGGATTGACCATACACAAATACTGTCATGAATACACCATACACAAATACTGTCATGAACACTATGTATTGGAACCCCTGCTACAACTATTCAATCATGTTGGACCAGTAACAACCAGGAGGGGAGCAAGAAAAATGACTTCTGAAAGTACTGAAACAGGGCTGAAGACTGTCGATGGTCCAACATGAACACACCACAACAGACCCTACACTGGATCAGTCAGTCACGCACCAAGACGTGAAGTCCACACAATGTTTTGAAGCGTGGTGTCTGTTTGGTGAGAGGGGGATGGGGATAGGGTAAGGACTTGAGAAAAGGGAAATGCTATGCTACTGTATGTGACTTTTCCATTTGAGCTCTCCCCCACGACTGACCAATAATTAGGGTGGTGATCCTAATCAATGGTGACCTTCATGGCTGTGTTTTTACCTCCAATGCAGAGGAAGACTTAATGTGATCAGCAGCAGACCTCCCGGACCACAGTATCTCATCTGTCATTGATTTTCTGTTGGGTAAGACTCTCAAGCAACAACAATAAAGTGTTTCAGTCTCCAATGACGTGCTGATATCACACCACAAGAACACAAAGAAACATTATAATAATGAGGGGTGGTCTGAGGCCAAAACTGTCCCCCCAGACTATCTTCCACACCCTCCACTAAAATAGCAGGGGAGTTGAGAGGGGTAGTCGTTCGATGACAGGCAAAATAAATGCCACCCCTCACCCCCTGTCCAGTTCCCTGCCCCTCTCTCTCATCCACCCCTCCTCCTCCTTCTCTAATCACTGCCATAGCTTTGGGGGATCCATATCCTCCGCGTTGGACCCCGTTCCCCACGTGTCACCGCACCAGCTGTCCTCGCCCTCCAGCAGACAGAATTAGTTAGATAAACGCAGGCCTAAGTGAAGGGGCCTGGTTACCCTCTGGACCAGACAGATGGGTCAGATGGGTCCTGCTGGCCCAGACAGAGGGTTGGGACAGGGGAAGGACAGATGGACTGGGGCAGGGGTGAGAGAGAGAAGGACTGGGGGAGAGAGAGGAGGACTGGAGGAGAGAGAGGAGGACTGGGGGAGAGAGATGAGGACTGGGGGAGAGAGAGGAGGACTGTGGGAGAGAGAGAAGGACTGTGGGAGAGAGAGAAGGACTGTGGGAGAGAGAGAAGGACTTTGGGAGAGAGAGGAGGACTGGGGGAGAGAGAGGAGGACTGTGGGAGAGAGAGGAGGACTGGGGCAGGGCAAAGGGGAGAGAGAGGAGGACTGGGGCAGGGGAAAGAGAGGAGGACTGGGGCAGGGGAAAGGGGAGAGAGAGGAGGACTTGGGGAAAGGGGAGAGAGAGGAGGACTTGGGGAAAGGGGAGAGAGAGGAGGACTTGGGGAAAGGGGAGAGAGAAGAGGACTTGGGGAAAGGGGGAGAGAGGAGGACTGGGGCAGGGGAAAGGGGAGAGAGAGGGGGACTGGGGCAGGGGAAAGGGGAGAGCGAGGAGGACTGGGGCAGTGGAAAGGGGAGAGAGAGGAGGACTGGGGCAGTGGAAAGGGGAGAGAGAGGAGGACTGGGGCAGTGGAAAGGGGAGAGAGAGGAGGACTCGGGCAGTGGAAAGGGGAGAGAGAGGAGGACTGGGGCAGGGGAAAGGGGAGAGAGAGGAGGACTGGGGCAGGGGAAAGGGGAGAGAGAGGAGGACTGGGGAAGTGGAAAGGGGAGAGAAAGGAGGATTGGGGCAGGGGAAAGGGGAGAGAGAGGAGGACTGGGGCAGGGGAAAGGGGAAATGGAGAGAGAGCAGGACTTGGGGAAAGGGGAGAGAGAGGAGGACTGGGGAAGTGGAAAGGGGAGAGAGAGGAGGACTGGGGTAGGGAAAAGGGAAGAGAGAGGAGGACTTGGGCAGGGGAAAGGGAAGAGAGAGGAGGACTGGGGCAGGGGAAAGGGAAGAGAGAGGAGGACTGGGGCAGGGGAAAGGGAAGAGAGACGAGGACTGGGGCAGGGGAAAGGGAAGAGAGAGGAGGACTGGGGCAGGGGCAAGGGAAGAGAGAGGAGGACTTGGGCAGGGGAAAGGGGAGAGAGAGGAGGACTGGGGCAGGGAAAAGGGGAGAGAGAGGAGGACTGGGGCAGGGGAAAAGGGAGAGAGAGGAGGACTGAGGGAGAGAGAGGAGGACTGAGGGAGAGAGAGGAGGACTGAGGGAGAGAGAGGAGGACTTGGGCAGGGGAAAGGGGAGAGAGAGGAGGACTTGGGCAGGGGAAAGGGGAGAGAGAGGAGGACTGGGGCAGGGAAAAGGGGAGAGAGAGGAGGACTGGGGCAGGGGCAAGGGAAGAGAGAGGAGGACTTGGGCAGGGGAAAGGGGAGAGAGAGGAGGACTGGGGCAGGGAAAAGGGGAGAGAGAGGAGGACTGGGGCAGGGGAAAAGGGAGAGAGAGGAGGACTGAGGGAGAGAGAGGAGGACTGAGGGAGAGAGAGGAGGACTTGGGCAGGGGAAAGGGAAGAGAGAGGAGGACTGGGGCAGGGGAAAGGGGAGAGAGAGGAGGACTGGGGCAGGGGAAAGGGGAGAGAGAGGAGGACTGGGGCAGGGGCAAGGGAAGAGAGAGGAGGACTTGGGCAGGGGAAAGGGGAGAGAGAGGAGGACTGGGGCAGGGAAAAGGGGAGAGAGAGGAGGACTGGGGCAGGGAAAAGGGGAGAGAGAGGACTGGGGCAGGGAAAAGGGGAGAGAGAGGAGGACTGGGGCAGGGGAAAAGGGAGAGAGAGGAGGACTGAGGGAGAGAGAGGAGGACTGAGGGAGAGAGAGGAGGACTTGGGCAGGGGAAAGGGAAGAGAGAGGAGGACTGGGGCAGGGGAAAGGGGAGAGAGAGGAGGACTGGGGCAGGGGAAAAGGGAGAGAGAGGAGGACTGGGGAAGGGGAGAGAGAGGAGGACTGAGGGAGAGAGAGGAGGACTGGGGCAGGGAAAGGGAAGAGAGAGGAGGACTGGGGCAGGGGAAAATACCAGTCTGTATCTGGTGTGACGACCATTTGCCTCATTCGGGGCGATCTCTCCTTCAGCGCGATCTCTCCTTCGCATAGAGTTGATCAGGCTGTTGATTGTGGCCTGTGGAATGTTGTCCCACTCCTCTTCAATGAAAGTGTGAAGTTTCTGGATATTTGGTGGGAACACACTGTCGTACACGTCATTCCAGAGCATCCCAAACATGCTTATTAATGGGTGACATGTCTGGTGAGTATACAGGCCATGGAAGAACTGGGAGACATAGAGCAGTGATTTATCATGTTGAAACATGAGGTGATGGCGGTGGATGAATGGCACAACAGTCAGCATGCCAATTGCACACTCCCTCAAAACTTAAGACATCTGTGACATTGTGTTGTGTTAAAAAAACTGCACATTTAACAGTGTAATGATCATGCTGTTCAAACAACTTCTTGATATGCCACACCTGTCAGGTGGATGGATAACCTTGGCAAAGGAGAAATGCTCACTAACAGGGATGTAAACACATTTTTTAACTAAATTGGAGAGAAATAAGCTTTTTGTGCACATGGAAAACTTCCGGGATCTTTTATTTTAGCTCTCGAAACATGGTACAAACACTTTATATGTTGCGTTTATATTTTTGTTCAGTATAATATCATATCTAATATAACTAGCCTGATGTAGATTGAATTTAATCCCAGTGTTTTTAAGAGACACATTTGTACAGAGAGAACAACCGCTATGGCATGAAGCGAGAGGTGGATAACATGCTCAGTATGCATTGACACCAGAGGAGGCTGGTGGGAGGAGATGTGTGTATATGATATACAAGTGTCCTCTTGGGTATACCCATTTCAGTATGGATGTCCTCTCTGTTGTGGTCAACCCTGGAGAGGAGATGTGTGTATATGATATACGAGTGTCCTCTTGGGTATACCCATTTCAGTATGGATGTCCTCTCTGTTGTGGTCAACCCTGGAGAGGAGATGTGTGTATATGATATACGAGCGTCCTCTTGGGTATACCCATTTCAGTATGGATGTCCTCTCTGTTGTGGTCAACCATGGAGAGGAGATATGGAACATGTAGAAAACAGTAGAAATAAAGAAAAACCCTTGAATGAGAAGGTGTGTCCAATGCTTTGACTGCAACTGTACATATGTTAATGCTTGGCTAGAACAAAAGCCTGCATCCATAACAGCTCACTCAATGTTCTCCAAAATGACTCCCTCAATTTCCGTTACCTCTGATTGCTAATTTGAATCCCTCCTCCTTGTGACCTTGTGTCACGGCCGGTCCATCAAAGCAATTTCTATCAAGGGATCCATGTCAGTGTACTGGAGCTCTGGTCGGTTCAAAGGTTGAAAAGGTTCCCCTTCCAGGGGATCAGCTGGGCTCTGGTGTAACCCAGGGATGGGCCTGTTTGGGGGGGAAATGATTAATGGTGGTCTGGTGATGACGGAGGCTGGGCGCCCTGACCTTTCCGTCCTGGCTGTATTTGCGGCATCGGTAAGCACCAGGCTTTAACAGCACCATGGATCCTGGTAGTGCCCAGACAGCTGCAGCGTTATCCCCTCGGCTGGGCTTATCGACTGGGCTGGTAGCCCAGGGATGAGGATACATGGGGGCCAGTGATGGAATGGGGGGGTTGAGGGGGTGTAGAGTGGCATGGGGAAAGGGGGTGGTGTGGGGAGGGAATTAAGGGCTGGGACGAGGACGCATTGAGCTGGGCGAAGAGATGGGGTGGGGACGGGGAATTGAGGGGTTGGGAAGGGGGTCAAGGGCTGGGGCGAGGAGTGACAGCGATATGAATTGTGTCAATATAATGTCAACATAAGCATCCTGGCATTGGCAGCAATAAAACATGACAGAACATCTATTAGTGAGTGTGGTAGTTGGGTTGACTTTAATTCCACACAGTGATTATCAGCATTACAGTCTAATTCACAGCTGAATCTCAGCACACACACACACACACCAAGTTATCTCTCCGACTCTCCATCACACACACACACCACGTTACCTCACCAATACGCTCCATCACACACCACGTTACCTCACCAATACGCTCCATCACACACCACGTTACCTCACCGATACACTCCATCACACACCACGTTACCTCACCGATACATCACACACCACGTTACCTCACCGATACGCTCCATCACACACCACGTTACCTCTCCGATACGCTCCATCACACACCACGTTACCTCACCGATACGCTCCATCACACACCACGTTACCTCACCGATACGCTCCATCACCCACACCACGTTACCTCACCGATACGCTCCATCACCCACACCACGTTACCTCACCGATACGCTCCATCACCCACACCACGTTACCTCACCGATACGCTCCATCACCCACACCACGTTACCTCACCGATACGCTCCATCACCCACACCACGTTACATCACCGATACGCTCCATCACCCACACCACGTTACCTCACCGATACGCTCCATCACACATCACGTTACCTCACCTCTCCGCTCCATCACACACCACGTTACCTCACCAATACGCTCCTATCTCATGATAAGCTGTAAACCACACTATTTACCAAGAGTTTTCATCTATATTCTTCGTAGCTGTGTATTTATCACCACAAACCGATGCACTAAGACGACACTCAATGATCTGTAGAAGGCCATAAGAAAACAAGAAAATGCTCATCAAGAGGCGGCGCTCATAGTGGCCAGGGACTTTAATGCAGGGAAACTTAAATCAGTTTTACCTCATTTCTATCAGCATGTTAAATGTGTAACCAAAGGGAAAAAACTTGACCGCCTTTACTCCACACACAGAGACATATACAAAGCTCTCCCTCGCCCTCCATTTGGCAAATTTGACCATAAATCTACCCTCCTGATTTCTGCTTACAAGCAAAAACTAAAGCAGGAAGCACCAGTGACTTGGTCAATAAAAAAGTGGTCAGATGAAGCAGATGCTAAACTACAGGACTGTTTTGTTAGCATAGACTGGAATATGTTCTGGGATTCTTCCGATGGCATTGAGGAGTACACCACATCAGTCACTGGCTTCATCAATAAGTGCATTGATGACGTTGTCCCCACAGAGACCGTACGTACATACCCCAACCAGAAGCCATGGATTACAGGCAACATCCACACTGAGCTAAAGGGTAGAGGTGACGCTTTCAAGGAGCGGGATTCTAACCTGGAAGTTTATAAGAAATCCCGCTATGCCCTCTGACGAACCATAAAACAGGCAAAGCTTCAATACAGGACTAAGATTGAATCGTACTACACCGGCTCCAACGCTCGTCGGATGTGGCAGGGCTTGCAAACTATTACAGACTACAAAGGGAAGCACAGCCACGAACTGCCCAGTGACACGAGCCTAGCAGACATGCTAAATGACTTCTATGCAAGTAACAATGAAACATGCATGAGAGCATCAGCTGTTCCAGACGACTGTGTGATCATGTTCTCCATAGCCATTGTGAATAAGACCTTTAAACAGGTCAACATTCACAAGGCCGCAGGGCCAGATGGATTACCAGGACTATTACTCTGAGCATGAGCTGACCAACTGGCAAGTGTCTTCCAATTTGCATACCGCCCCAACAGATCCACAGAAGATGCAATCTCTACTGCACTCCACACTGTCCTTTCCCACCTGGACAAAAGGAACACCTATGTGTGAATGCTGTTCATTGACTACAGCTCAGCGTTCAATACCATAGTGCCCTCAAAGCTCATCACTAAGCTGACCAGGCAGTGTCAGAGGAAGGCCCTAAAAATTGTCAAAGACTCCAGCCACCCCAGTCATAGACTGTTTTCTCTGCTACCGCACGGCAAGCAGTATCGGACCACCAAGTCTAGGTCCAAGAGGCTTCTCAACAGCTTCTACCCCCAAGCCATAAGACTCCTGAACAGCTAATCAAATAGCTACCCGGACTATTTGCATTGCCTGCCCCCCCTTTTATACTGCTGCTATTCTTTGTTTATTATCTATGCATGGCCACTCTAATTCTACGTACATGTACATATTACCTCGACACCGGTGCCCCGCACATTCACTCTGTACCGGTACCCCCTGTATATAGCCTCGCTATTGTTATTTTACTGCTGCTCTTTAATTATTTGTTACTTTTATTTCTTATTTTTTACTTATCACATATTTGTCTTAAAACTGCATTGTTGGTTAAGGTCTTGTAAGTAATCATTTCACTGTAAGGTCTACCTACACATGTTGTATTCAGCACGTGACAAATCAAATTTGATCACACACCACATTACCTCCCCGATACGTTCCCACAGTCAATCAGGGATACTGTTGGCCATAATTAACACACACACACACACCTCATGTTGATTAACATCTATAAGCACCACATGTAGTTTACAAATATAGCACTTGAGTCACACAAGGGGATCCCATTCCTTCCCTTCTGGACAGTGACCAGGAAAACCTGCTATCATCATCATCATCATCATCATCATCATCATCATCTGAGAGAGAGAGAGAGAGAGAGAGAGAGAGAGAGAGAGAGAGAGAGAGAGAGAGAGAGAGAGAGAGAGAGAGAGAGAGAGAGGCAGGGAATGTGAGGGAGGATGATCGAGATGGATGGATAGGGAGAGACAGGGAAGGACATAGAGAGATTCTCTGAAAGCTATCTCAGAGGAGGACAGTGCTCTATAACATTTAACTCACGGCATACTTTCCACCTTAGCCTCACGTCAAAGAGCCATAATGTCATGAGGTACACAACAGTACAAGTGTGTGTGTAGGTGGTATATCATACAACATTAGACGCAAGACTAAACTGTTTAAATGATTCAACTGTTTAAATGACTGTACTGTTGCAATCTGGGCTCAAAACGAATAAAAAATGTCTCATGACAGGATTGTTCTTTGTGAAGACAACACAAACTAACACAAATGGAGGAAGGTCTGTGAACTGGGATTCTGGAACAATCCTGGGAGATGTGTTGTTCCTGGCTTTCCTCTCTGTGAAAAATGGGACACAGAGTTAGTGGAGGGATGAAAGGATGTTGGGATTAGATTGAGGCAGGGAAAAGGGATGGATTGAGGGAGGGATGGAGAGGGTTACTCAATCAGAATATTAAAAAGGAGGGAATGGTAGGGCTGGATCTGATATATACAGAGAGAGAGAGCGAGAGAGAGCGAGAGAAAGAGGGGTCTACAGGGAGAGAGAGGGGTCTACAGGGAGAGAGAGTGGTCTACAGGGAGGGAGAGGGGTCTACAGGGAGGGAGAGGGGTCTACAGGGAGGGAGAGGAGTCTACAGGGAGAGAGAGGAAACTATAAACACAGAAATTAGTAGTTGATCTCCTCATCCGCGTAGTTAGTAGTTGTGTGTGGTTAGTGAACTACAATGCAATGCCTTACAAGGCCAAAGGGCAGTTGGTGTGGCAGAGTGACAGTGTGTGTGTGTGTGTGTGTGTGTGTGTGTGTGTGTGTGTGTGTGTGTGTGTGTGTGTGTGTGTGTGTGTGTGTGTGTGTGTGTGTGTGTGTGTGTGTGTGTGTGTGTGTGTGTGTGTGTGTGTGTGTGTGTGTGTGTGTGTGTGTGTGTGTGTGTGTGTGTGTGTGTGTGTGTGTATGTTGAGAGAGAGAGAGTGGGAGAGAGAGAGAGTTCTCTGTAGGGCCATTGTATTTATATCCCATTTCAAACCCCCCCTCCTCACCCCCCAACCCCCTCCTCACCCGCTCCACAATTAGTTGTCTATGGGTGGGGTAATCCAATCAGGAGTGACTACAGCTCGCCCTCTGTTCACCGGTCTCAGTCTGAGCAGACTCCTCACAGACACACACCCTCCACAGACGGAAAGGTAGGACTCAGCACTGTCCACTCCTCTACCCATCCATCCCTTCTTCACTCCTCTTATTTCTCCTTTTCTGGGACATAAAACATTTCATTCCACTCATCCTCTCACAAGCCCATTCCCTCTCTCCACCTGAGCTCTTATCCCTCTACTTAACCATGTTCTCTTTTTTCCCTCTCTCCACCTGAGCTCTTATCCCTCTACTTAACCATGTTCTCTTTTTTCCCTCTCTCCACCTGAGCTCTTATCCCTCTACTTAACCATGTTCTCTTTTTTCCCTCTCTCCACCTGAGCTCTTATCCCTCTACTTAACCATGTTCTCTTTTTTCCCTCTCTCCACCTGAGCTCTTATCCCTCTACTTAACCATGTTCTCTTTTTTCCATCTTTCCACCTGAGCTCTTATCCCTCTACTTAACCATGTTCTCTTTTTTCCCTCTCTCCACCTGAGCTCTTATCCCTCTACTTAACCATGTTCTCTTTTTTCCATCTTTCCACCTGAGCTCTTATCCCTCTACTTAACCATGTTCTCTTTTTTCCATCTCTCCATCTGAGCTCTTATCCCTCTACTTAACCATGTTCTCTTTTTTCCATCTCTCCATCTGAGCTCTTATCCCTCTACTTAACCATGTTCTCTTTTTTCCATCTTTCCACCATTCATCCATCTGATTACCTCTTCTTCTCTACCACCTGAAACAATCACCCTCCACTCAGCTCAAACAATAACTCCCAACCTTCTCCTAAATCTCCACAACTCTCTCTCTCTCTGATTACGGTTATTCAGGCCTTGAACACTATGACTGAACTTCGGCTTTGATGCGTGACATTTGACCTAATTTCTCTAACTAATTTGACTAACTCAACTTTAGCTTGATAGACTTATTTTGTTAAATAAATGTGCCACTGTCACTTTGAATTAGAGGTAATTCAGTCAGTGTCAACTACTTCTCTATGATACAGATTACAAGCATGATCAAACTAGGTAGCTTAAAGATGTGTTTCTGTGTCCTCGAAAAGCCTGACCCTACTGTCCTGCATTCACTGTGCCTTGGAGAGGAAATTATTTTGGATGTAGAGGACTTCGTTTTAAATGCTATTATTTAGCAAGGCAAGGTAAGGTAATAATTTCAGCAGATTTACATTGTCACAATGCAGATACAAGATCCATCAGTCAATGCATGTGTGTGTGAATGTGTGCGTGTGTGCGTGTGTGCGTGTGGCAGAGCCTGTCTTTGCTATGCTGTAATATCTAATGCAAGAGGATAAGTGTAGGTGTTATCAGTGTGCCTGGATACTGGGCTGACAGACATGGCTGACAGACAAGGCAGACAGACAGGGCAGACAAACAGGGCAGACAGACAGGGTCTAATATGCTCTGTGCCTATCTGCCAGTTATCTATACCCTATAGTTATGGTTAGGAGTGGGTAGTGGTATGGGCGAAGGGGGGTACATTTGGGGAAACAGAGTTCCACCCCTTTAGACTGAGGGATAGCGTCCAGTGCTGTCCTGGCTGGATGGATCCAATGGAATAGTCACAAAAGTGCTCACTCAGCTCATTGGGTATGCTAAATATGAAGCCTGTATGTTTGAGGGATGGTGCATTTCTGTAGTAGTTTGTCGTTGAAACATTGAGCTTTTTTGAGCACCTGTCTAGCCCCTCTATCGTGGCTCTTAAAAGCATTCCAGTTTCCTCTGAGGGTACTGGCTATCATTAGAGACTTGTGTCACTGTGGGCCACTCCCACCATTGTGGCTCAAGCCTCCAACTGAGTGAGATGCTGAGAGAGAGAGCAGGGTTCAGATGTGGGTACTCCAGGGGTAAATTGGGAGGTGGCTGATTTGTAGTGGAAAAGAAGGGAGGAGAGAGGATGGATGGATGAGGGTTGTGGTGTTGTGGTGTTGAGGGGACGGGAAGGGAGAGGAGATGACAGGTGAGGAAGCAGGGTTGTGGTGTTGAGGGGACGGGAGAGGAGATGACAGGTGAGGAAGCAGGGTTGTGGTGTTGAGGGGACGGGAGAGGAGATGACAGGTGAGGAAGCAGGGTTGTGGTGTTGAGGGAAGGGAGAGGAGATGACAGGTGAGGAGGGAGGGTTGTGGTGTTGAGAGGATGGATGGGTGAGGAGGGAGGGTTATGATGTTGAGGGGACGGGAAGGGAGATGACAGGTGAGGAGGGAGGGTTGTGGTGTTGAGAGGATGGATGGGTGAGGAGGGAGGGTTATGGTGTTGAGGGGAGGAGAGAGGATGGATGGGTGAGGAGAGAGGGTGGATGGGTGAGGAGAGAGGGTGGATGAGTGAGGAGAGAGGGTGGATGGGTGAGGAGAGAGGGTGGATGGGTGAGGAGAGAGGGTGGATGGGTGAGGAGAGAGGGTGGATGGGTGAGGAGGGAGGGTTGTGGTGTTGAGAGGATGGATGGGTGAGGAGGGAGGGTTATGGCGTTGAGGGGAGGAGAGAGGGTGGATGGGTGAGGAGGGAGGGTTATGGTGTTGAGGGGAGGGGAGGGGAGGAGAGAGGGTGGATGGGTGAGGAGGGAGGGTTGTGGTGTTGAGAGGATGGATGGGTGAGGAGGGAGGGTTATGGCATTGAGGGGAGGAGAGAGGGTGGATGGGTGAGGAGGGAGGGTTATGGTGTTGAGGGGAGGGGAGGGGAGGAGAGAGGGTGGATGGGTGAGGAGGGAGGGTTATGGTGTTGAGGGGAGGAGAGAGGGTGGATGGGTGAGGAGGGAGGGTTATGGTGTTGAGAGGATGGATGGGTGAGGAGGGAGGGTTATGGTGTTGAGGGGAGGAGAGAGGGTGGATGTGTGAGGAGGGAGGGTTATGGTGTTGAGGGGAGGAGAGAGGGTGGATGTGTGAGGAGGGAGGGTTATGGTGTTGAGAGGATGGATGTGGGATCTTTGTCTTGCTCAGTAAATATATTAAACTTATCTCAAGTCAATTGAATTACAGGTTTAATTATGATAGTGAAAAACAAAAGACATTTTAACTTAAGGTTATAGCGTAATGAGAGTTTAACTGCTCAGGTTTGTGAAAGTCAGAAGAAATCTTCATAATTTAGTGTGTTTGTGTGCGAGATTCAGATGGGTTCTCCAGCATTGCATAACACAATTAGGGCAAACGCACACATGTGACAACAGCACAGACAGCACTCAATCCCATCCCAGACATATGATCCAATCATTGACAGAAAAATACTCGATTCAATCATTTACTCAGAAAATCAGTGCCTCACCAGACAAAACCTGCATTCCATCATACCTCAGAGCCAAGGGTCGAACCATGACACAGCATGTACCTTCCCAGGGTCGAACCATGACACAGCATGTACCTTCCCAGGGTCGAACCATGACACAGCATGTACCTTCCCAGGGTCGAACCATGACACAGCATGTACCTTCCCAGGGTCGAACCATGACACAGCATGTACCTTCCCAGGGTCGAACCATGACACAGCATGTACCTTCCCAGGGTCGAACCATGACACAGCATGTACCTTCCCAGGGTCGAACCATGACACAGCATGTACCTTCCCAGGGTCGAACCATGACACAGCATGTACCTTCCCAGGGTCGAACCATGACACAGCATGTACCTTCCCAGGGTCGAACCATGACACAGCATGTACCTTCCCAGGAGTTCAGCACACTTGTACTTACATTGTATGACACTTGTATTACAAGTAGAAGCAAAGTACTGTACATGTCTGACAAAAGTTAAGAAATACCCTCTATTCCTCCACATTGAGGTGTTCATTCTGTGCACGTGTGTGTGTGTGTGTGTGTGTGTGTGTGTGTGTGTGTGTGTGTGTGTGTGTGTGTGTGTGTGTGTGTGTGTGTGTGTGTGTGTGTGTGTGTGTGTGTGTGTGTGTGTGTGTGTGTGTGTGTGTGTGTGTGTGTGTGTGTGTGTGTGTGTGTGTGTGTATATTAGTCAGGTGGTTGGTGTCTGTCGTTAGCGTCGCTGGTATAGGTGACATCGAAGAGAACACAGAGCCCCGTCTCCAACAGCTGTCCACCGTTTAAATAGCTGGAGATTTTATTAGGGCTCAGTTTCTCTTTTATTTTAGGACCAAGTTGAATCCTGATTTAAGTGAGTTAGAGAGAGAGAGACAGCCAGACAGCGAGAGAGAACGAGAAAACGAGAGAGCGAGAGATGATGGATGGATGGATGGATGGATGAGGGGAAGTAGAGTAGAGGAAGAGCGACAGCGATGGAGAGACTGGGAAAGGGATTAGAGAGAGGGAGAATCATTATTACCGGTAGATAGGATAGTAAATCTATTGAAGACAGAGAACAGAAAATTCCTCTGACTTCCTGTTTCAATCTAATTTGGACCAGTACCAAGACCCTTCTCTAGCACTTTAACATATGCAGTCTTAGTTTCAATTCTTGTTTGGACCCCTATTCTTGAGTAAGAATTGGTATATCTGAGGATCTCATACACAAAGGCTGTAATACATGAAGAACATACCATGATATTACAGGGGATTTAGTCCAGTGAAAGGGGGAACGAATGAGGTAATGAGGAAATGCAAACAGAAAAATAGACAGTATCGGGTTGGAAAAACAAGGGAAAGCAAATACAGAGAGAGAGGGGGTTGGGGACAGGGGGAGAGGGGGTTGGGGACAGGGAGAGAGGGGGTTGGGGACAGGGAGAGAGGGGGTTGGGGACAGAGAGAGAGGGGGTTGGGGACAGGGAGAGAGGGGGTTGGGGACAGGGAGAGAGGGGGTTGGGGACAGGGAGAGAGGGGTTGGGGACAGGGAGAGAGGGGGTTGGGGACAGAGAGAGAGGGGGTTGGGGACAGGGAGAGAGGGGTTTGGGGACAGGGAGAGAGGGGGTTGGGGAAAGGGAGAGAGGGGGTTGGGGAAAGGGAGAGAGGGGGTTGGGGACAGGGAGAGAGGGGGTTGGGGACAGGGAGAGAGGAGGTTGGGGACAGGGAGAGAGGGGGTTGGGGACAGGGAGAGAGGGGGTTGGGGACAGGGAGAGAGGGGTTGGGGACATGGAGAGAGGGGGTTGGGGACAGGGAGAGAGGGGGTTGGGGACATGGAGAGAGGGGGTTGGGGACATGGAGAGAGGGGGTTGGGGACAGGGAGAGAGATCTAGCGAGAGATGAGAGGGTGAATAAGAATAAGAGGGAAAGAGAGAAGGAATTTATTAAGAAAGTGAGGGGGGACATTCTCAAGTTCTCCTGTTTTTCTTTGCCTCCTTATATGGTCAAACCATGACGGTGGAATCAGTGTGCAAGAGGGGAGTAGGTCAGAACTCAGAAAGAAAGAGAGAAGGAAGAATGAGAGCGAGAGGAAAGTGAGAGAGGTATGCAGCGTCGTGTGATTGGGACACTGGGGACTTCCAGAGGCAGCCGGCCACACACGCGTACAAACAAACACACACACACACACATACACAGGTCAGCAGAGTGACAGGCCAAACACAGAGGGATAACCAGAGGTTTATCAGGGGCTGGACTGCTGACAGCTGCAAAGCGTGAGTAGACATTTTTCCAGTGTGCCGTGTCACACACACTGTGGGCATCTGAGCTGTGTTGTGGTGCGTTGTGATGCTGACAGCCGGAGGTGAGGTGATGGATGACTGACTGCATGGTGACATAGTGAGTGTTGGTATGCGCAGGGGCGAAGGTCCCCTGTCTCTCTCTAAGTACGATTGATAGATAGAGCTATTAATAGTGTTCCTCTCATCTGTCACCCAGCAGCTGTCACACCAACAGACAAAAGACTGACACACAG
Source organism: Oncorhynchus gorbuscha (assembly GCF_021184085.1). NCBI lineage: Eukaryota > Metazoa > Chordata > Actinopteri > Salmoniformes > Salmonidae > Oncorhynchus > Oncorhynchus gorbuscha. The sequence goes on along the minus strand of NC_060181.1, from coordinate 85,353,686 downwards.
AGGTCAAAGACTAAACCCTCTAGAGAGACATACTGTACACAAAAGTACAACATGATACTACAACTGTCGGCAATATAACACTGGCTAAAAGATGACAGGCAGATGTGTATTGTGATTTCCTCAATGTCTTGTCAATGATCTCTATTGTGCTATATTGCATTGCCTCCACTTTGCTTGAATTTGAAATGCACTTTGTGGATATTATATTCATTGCAGTGACAGGCAAGTGAATTGAGATCCAGTTCTCATGTACTATAACAGACTGATTGTGAGAAGGATGTATCCTCTCTGTTCCTACTCAATGTCAGGAAGCGGATATCTCTGTATAAACACTGACACAGAGAAGGCCAACAGACACACTTGACTTTTACAAGCTGGCTTCTGTTCATCTCATTGGACTCTTAAAAACATACTTACAAAAGTATGCAGGTAATGGATCAAGGTTCTTGACCATAACTTGAATGAGCCATTTATCCCCCTTAGAGTCGATGCCCGCGGAAATTCAATTAGCATAATTAAAATATCCCATAAAACCCCATAAAAATCTGAGTTTAAACTAGAGATATCTGTTAAACCTGAGATATCTGTTAAACCTGATATATCTGTTAAACCTGATATATCTGTTAAACCTGAGATATCTGTTAAACCTGAGATATCTGTTAAACCTGAGATATCTGTTAAACTAGAGATATCTGTTAAACCAGAGATATCTGTTAAACCAGAGATATCTGTTAAACCAGAGATATCTGTTAAACCAGAGATATCTGTTAAACCAGAGATATCTGTTAAACCAGAGATATCTGTTAAACCAGAGATATCTGTTAAACCAGAGATATCTGTTAAACCTGAGATATCTGTTAAACCTGAGATATCTGTTAAACCTGAGATATCTGTTAAACCTGAGATATCTGTTAAACCAGAGATATCTGTTAAACCAGAGATATCTGTTAAACCTGAGATATCTGTTAAACCAGAGATATCTGTTAAACCAGAGATATCTGTTAAACCAGAGATATCTGTTAAACCAGAGATATCTGTTAAACCAGAGATATCTGTTAAACTAGAGATATCTGTTAAACCAGAGATATCTGTTAAACCAGAGATATCTGTTAAACCAGAGATATCTGTTAAACTAGAGATATTTTCTTTGCATTGGATGCATCTCAATTCAGCTCATCCTCTGATGTTGCACTTCCGCATCTAAAGCGGTGTTCATCAGACCATGAGACATCCCGAAAATCAGTCTTCTTACAAAATTGTCCGTAGTGTCCTAACGTCCCCTCTATGGAAAGATGAGACTCTCACAACATAAGAGTCCTGGAATAAATCATGATATGTTTGATCTATTGTCAAGATTTTAACCACAGAGATCTGCCAACTTCTGTCGGTAGCGTCCCAACAGTTTGGGCTACACACGAATATAGAACACATTTATTTATTTTATTTTATTTTTATTTCACCTTTATTTAACCAGGTAGGCCAGTTGAGAACAAGTTCTCATTTGCAACTGCGACCTGACCAAGATAAAGCATAGCAGTGTGAACAGACAACACAGAGTTACACATGGAGTAAACAATTAACAAGTCAATAACACAGTAGAAAAAAAGTCTTTATACATTGTGTGCAAAAGGCATGAGGAGGTAGGCGAATAATTACAATTTAGCAGATTAACACTGGAGTGATAAATGATCAGATGGTCATGTACAGATAGAGATATTGGTGTGCAAAAGAGCAGAAAAGCAAATAAATATAAACAGTATGGGGATGAGGTAGGTAAAATTGAGTGGGCTATTTACCGATAGACTATGTACAGCTGCAGCGATCGGTTAGCTGCTCAGATTGCAGATGTTTGAAGTTGGTGAGGGAGATAAAAGTCTCCAACTTCGGCGATTTTTGCAATTCGTTCCAGTCACAGGCAGCAGAGACCTGGAACGAAAGGCGGCCAAATGAGGTGTTGGCTTTAGGGTTGATAAGTGAGATACACCTGCTGGAGCCATCGTGACCAGTGAACTGAGATAAGGTGGAGCTTTACCTAGCATGGACTTGTAGATGACCTGGAGCCAGTGGGTCTGGCGACGAATATGTAGCGAGGGCCAGCCGACTAGAGCATACAGGTCGCAGTGGTGTGTGGTATAAGGTGCTTTAGTAACAAAACGGATGGCACTGTGATAAACTGCATTCAGTTTGCTGAGTAGAGTATTGGAAGCTATTTTGTAGATGACATCGCCGAAAGTCGAGGATCGGTAGGATAGTCAGTTTTACTAGGGTAAGTTTGGTGGCGTGAGTGAAGGAGGCTTTGTTGCGGAATAGAAAGCAGACTCTAGATTTGATTTTAGATGTTTGATATGAGTCTGGAAGGAGAGTTTACAGTCTAGCCAGACACCTAGGTACTTATAGAAGTCCACATATTCTAGGTCGGAACCATCCAGGGTGGTGATGCTAGTCGGACGTGCGGATGCAGGCAGCGAACGGTTGAAATGCAGTACCAGTCAAAAGTTTGGACAGTATTTTCTATATTATAGAATAATAGTGAAGACATCACAACTATGAAATATTACATATGGAATCACGTAGTAACCAAAAAAGTGTTAAACAAAATCCAAATATAATTTACATTTGAGATTTTTCAAAGTAACCACCCTTTGCCTTGATGACGGTTTGGCACACTCTTGGCTTTCTCTCAACCAGCTTCACTTGGAATGGTTTTCCAACAGGCTTGAAGGAGTTCCCACAAATACTGAGCACTTGTTGGCTGCTTTTCCTTCACTCTGCGGTCAAACTCAATTGGGTTGAGGTTGGCTGATTGTCGAGGCCATGTCATCTGATGCAGCACTCCATTAATCTCCTTCTTGGTCAAATAGCCCTTACACAGCCTGGAGGTGTGTTGGGTCCTTGTCCTGAGAACAACAAATGATAGTCCCACTAAGCGCAAACCAGATGGGATGGTGTATCGCTGCAGACTGCCATGGTAGCCATGCTGGTTACGTGTGCCTTGAATTGTAAATAAATCACAGACAGTGTCACCAGCAAAGTACCCTCACACCATCACACCTCCTCCTTCATGCTTCACGATGGGAACCACACATGCAGAGATCATCTGTTCACCCACACCGCGTCTCACAAAGACACAACGGTTGGAACCAAAAATCTCAAATTTGGACTCATCAGACCAAAGGAATGATTTCCAACAGTCTAATGTCCATCGCTCGTGTTTCTTGGCCCAAGCAAGTCTCTTCTTCTTATTGGTGTCCTTTAGTAGTGGTTTCTTTGCAGCAATTCGACCATGAATGCCTGATTCACACAGTCTCCTCTGAAGAGGTGATGTTGAGATGTGTCTGTTACTGTTTTGCTCTAGGTTTCCCACAGGCCTCACAATACTTGTATGAAGGTCCCCCCAGTACCAGTTGAAAATAATTATGGAAGTATATATGGAGATGGTTTAGTGCCAAAAATAAGGAGAAAATTATATATATATATATCCTGATCTTTATTCTCTCTCTCAGATATAGGACAGACACTTCAGAACAAACCCTCTTTAGATGTTTTGGGGGACTGTCTGTTGTTCCATGTAGTGAATATGTTATTCAATATGTTCGTGTGGGTAGTAAGGCCCTCCTGGCTTAGACATAGCTTAGACTGTTATGGGTTATACAGTAGAAGGACAAATAATATTTTCAAACTCTCTCTCTCCCCTTGCCTCAGTTGGGATTCCCGGTGCAAAGATGACGGAGCGCTATGACTGCCACTACTGTAAGGAATCCCTGTTCGGGAAGAAATACGTCCTGAGAGAGGAAAACCCATACTGTGTCAAATGCTACGAGAGCCTGTACTCAAACACCTGTGAGGACTGCAAGAAACCCATCGGCTGCAACACCAGGGTAGGAACACACACACACGTACACCAGGGTAGGAACACACACGCACACATACACCAGGGTAGGAGCACACACACACACATACACCAGGGTAGGAACACACACACACACCAGGGTAGGAACACACACACACACGTACACCAGGGTAGGAACACACACACACGTACACCAGGGTAGGAACACACACACACGTACACCAGGGTAGGAACACACACACACGTACACCAGGGTAGGAACACACACACACACGTACACCAGGGTAGGAACACACACACACACATACACCAGGGTAGGAACACACACACACACGTACACCAGGGTAGGAACACACACACACACCAGGGTAGGAACACACACACACACCAGGGTAGGAACACACACACACACCAGGGTAGGAGCACACACACACACACACCAGGGTAGGAACACACACACACGTACACCAGGGTAGGAACACACACACACGTACACCAGGGTAGGAACACACACACACCAGGGTAGGAACACACACACACACCAGGGTAGGAACACACACACACACCAGGGTAGGAACACACACACACACGTACACCAGGGTAGGAACACACACACACACGTACACCAGGGTAGGAACACACACGTACACCAGGGTAGGAACACACACGTACACCAGGGTAGGAACACACACACACACGTACACCAGGGTAGGAACACACACACACACGTACACCAGGGTAGGAACACACACACACACGTACACCAGGGTAGGAACACACACACACACGTACACCAGGGTAGGAACACACACACACACGTACACCAGGGTAGGAACACACACACACACGTACACCAGGGTAGGAACACACACACACACGTACACCAGGGTAGGAACACACACACGTATGCATTGCATGACACATACAAATAGGGATGAACCACTAGCACTGTCTCTCATTTAGTTTACCTTCCATCCAAGAACATGGTCGAAGCATGCTGTCTGATATAAAGACTGAAATTGTCCCTCTGATGCCTCCGTAGGACCTGTCCTATAAGGACCGCCACTGGCACGAGGAGTGTTTCCAGTGCTTCCAGTGTAAACGCTCTCTGGTGGACAAGCCCTTCTCCACCAAGGATGACCAGCTGCTCTGCACTGAGTGCTACTCCAATGAGTACTCCTCCAAGTGCCACGAGTGCAAGAAGACCATCATGCCTGGTGAGAACCAACATTCATCTAATCTACATATAGTAAACACACACACACACACAGGCATTTGCATGCGCATGGGCATGCACACACGGACATGCACACAGGCATGTACACAGACTAATCTTGGACTATCACAACGTACACAAACCTTCATAATGGTTGCAAACACAATTTAGATCTGCCCTTATCAAAACAAATGAAATAGAAACAAACACAGCTTCCCATGAATCTTCAGGAAGTTACGTTATTTTACCGACCTGACATTTTGAGTTGATTTGTTTGAGCAGTAGTAGTAGTAGTAGTAGTAGTAGTAGTAGTACCAGTAAAAATAGAAGTAGTATTACCAGTAGTAGTAGTACCAGTACCAGCAGTGGTAGTAATACCAGTAGTAGTAGTAGTAGTAGTAGTAGTAGTAGTAGTACCAGTAAAAATAGAAGTAGTAGTACCAGTAGTAGTAGTACCAGTACCAGTAGTAGTAGTAGTACCAGTAAAAATATAAGTAGTAGTACCAGTAGTAGTAGTACCAGTACCAGCAGTGGTAGTAATACCAGTAGTAGTAGTATCCATAGTAGTAGTAGTAGTAGTACCAGTACCAGCAGTAGTAGCAGTGTCAGTAGTAGTAGTAGTAGTACCAGTAGTAGTAGTGCTAGTAGTAGTAGTAGTAGTACCAGTAAAAATAGAAGTAGTAGTACCAGTAGTAGTAGTACCAGTTCCAGCAGTGGTAGTAATACCAGTAGTAGTACCAGTACCAGTAGTAGTAGTAGTAGTAGTGCCAATAGTAGTAGTGCCAGTAGTAGTAGCAGTAGTACCAATACAAGTAGTAGTCGTAGTAGTACCAGTACCAGTAGTAGTCGTAGTACCAGTAGTAATAGTGCCAGTAGTAGTAGTAGTAGTACCAGTAGTAGTAATACCAATACCAGTAGTAGTCGTAGTAGTACCAGTAGTAGTAGTGCCAGTACCAGTAGTAGTAGTAGTAGTAGTACCAGTAAAAATAGAAGTAGTAGTACCAGTAGTAGTAGTACCAGTACCAGCAGTGGTAGTAATACCAGTAGTAGTAGTACCCATAGTAGTAGTAGTAGTAGTACCAGCAGTAGTAGCAGTGTCAGTAGTAGTAGTAGTAGTAGCAGTAGTACCAGTAGTAGTAGTGCCAGTAGTAGTAGTAGTAGTAGTAGTAGTAGTGGTGCCAGTAGCAGTAGTACCAGCAGTACCAGTAGTAGTACCAGTAGTAGTAGTAGTAGTAGTGCCAGTAGTAGTAGTAGTAATAGTAATAGTACCAGAATTAGTAGTACCAGTACTAGTATTAGTAGTAGTAGTGCCAGTAGGCGTAGTAGTACCAGTAGTAGTAGTACCAGTACAAGTAGTAGTAGTATTACTAGTACCAGTAGTAGTCGTAGTACCAGTAGTAATAGTGCCAGTAGTAGTAGTAGTAGTGCCAGTAGTACCAATAGGCGTAGTAGTACCAGTACCAGTAGTAGTAGTAGTAGTACCAGTAGCAGTAGTAGTACCAGGATTAGTAGTACCAGTACCAACATTAGTAGTAGTAGTGCCAGCAGTAGTAGTAGTAGTAGTAGTAGTAGTAGTAGTGCCAGTAGTAGTAGTACCAGAAGTACCAGTAGTAGTTCCAGTAGTAGTAGTAATAATAGTAGTAGTACCAGAATTAGTAGTATCAGTACCAGTATTAGTAGTGCCAGTAGGCGTAGTAGTACCAGTAGTAGTAGTAGTGCCAGTAGTACCAGTAGGCGTAGTTGTACCAGTACCAGTAGTAGTAGTCGTACCAGTAGCAGTACCAGGATTAGTAGTACCAGTACAAGTATTAGTAGTAGTAGTGCCAGCAGTAGTAGTAGTAGTAGTACCAGTAGTAGTAATAGTAGTAGTAGTATTCGTTGTACCAGTACCAGCAGTAGTAGTGCCAGTTGTACCAGGCGTAGTAGTACCAGTAGTAGTAGTACCAGTACCAGTAGTGCCAGTAGTAGTAGTGCCAGTAGTAGTAGCAGTAGTACCAATACCAGTAGTAGTCGTAGTAGTACCAGTACCAGTAGTAGTCGTAGTACCAGTAGTAATAGTGCCAGTAGTAGTAGTAGTAGTAATACCAATACCAGTAGTAGTCGTAGTAGTACCAGTATTAGTAGTGCCAGTACCAGTACCAGTAGTAGTAGCAGAAATCATAGTACCAGTAGTCGTAGTAGTAGTACCAGTGGTAGTAGTAGTAGTACCAATATCAGTAATAGTAGTAGTAGTACCAATACCAGTAGTAGTACCAGTAGTAGTAGTAGTAGTGTCAGTAGTAGTACTACCAGTAGTAGTCGTACCAGTAGTAGTACCAGTAGTAGTACTAGTAGTAGTAGTAGTAGTACCAATGGTAGTAGTAGTGGTGGTAGTAGAACGTTTTGGATGATTCTAACTAATCTACGTCTTTAAATATCATAATATCCATAATTCCTTGGGATGGTGCTTCTCTCAGACAAACAGACAGACAGTCAGTGTAACTCTACTCTAGTGAGGTCTGGGGTGCAGCAGAGCAAAAACACTGAATGTACTGTAGATACTGAATACATTAGCTCCAGACTTCCTTGAACACAACAATGCCCCTCTGTATACAAACACAGTGGGTACAAAGACAGAGAGATTGAAAAACAGATTGTATCTCAAGGCCATCAGACTGCTAAACAGCAATCACTAACTCAGAGAAGCTGCTACCTACATTGAGACCCAATCACTGGACACTTTAATAAATGGATCACTAGTCACTTTAATGAATACAGCTGCACAGTATTGTCTCTTATCGATGGTGATTCTAATGTTGTTTAGGGCCTTTAGGACTTGTTAGATATTACAGTATTGTTGGAACTAGAAGCATAAGCATTTTGCTATTCTCGCATTAACATCTGTAAACCATGTGTATGTGACCAATAAAATTCTAATTTAATTAATTTTTTAAAACCCAAGAAGTATTTTAGAGAGCAGCTCTGAGGGGGCAGACAGTGAGGGACTGTGTGTAACCCAAGGACTGAGTAGCATGTGTGTCCTCTTTCGCACTCTCCATTCTCTATACTTCTTAATTCCTTTACCCACCCATCCATCCCTCCTTCCTCCACTTTCCCCTCCCTCCCTCCCTCCCTCCCTCCCTCCCTCCCTCCCTCCCTCCCTCCCTCCCTCCCTCCCTCCCTCCCTCCCTCCCTCCCTCCCTCCATTCAGGCTCCAGGAAGATGGAGCATAAGGGTAACAGCTGGCATGAGACCTGCTTCACCTGCCAGCGTTGCCAGCAGCCCATCGGCACCAAGAGCTTCATCCCCAAGGAGAACCACAACTTCTGTGTGCCCTGCTACGAGAAACAGTTTGCCATGCAGTGTGTGCACTGCAAGAAGGTAGGTCTAAGGTCATAATATTAAGAGTAAATACTGTAGTATCTCTTCCTCACCTTTTCTGTCCTCTAAAGTGGCGTATACATCAGAGAGATAGAAAACAGGGCTCTTTCTACAACTACTGAAAGACCGGCTGTGAATCTGGCAAGCTAGACTAGAGCAAGAACGATTAGTACTTTACATGTCCACAAATGTCCTCAGTATCCACTCACGTGGCAATTTATTGAATGCATTGCTTAACCACTAAAATCTGGTATCTGTTGGTGCCTGGTGTGTAGCACTTGGTTGGTGTGTATGTGCTTATTTGTGTGCAGTCACATTTGACCTAACTCTCTCTCCATAATAGCCCATCATTACTGGCGGTGTGACCTATCGCGACCAGCCCTGGCATAAGGACTGCTTCCTGTGCACCGGCTGCAAGCAGCAGCTGTCTGGCCAACGCTTCACCTCCCGTGACGACTTTGCCTACTGCCTCAACTGTTTCTGCAACCTGTATGCCAAGAAGTGTGCTTCCTGCACCACCCCAATCAGCGGTAAACTATCTATCCATCTGGGTGTGTTGCGGATACACATTTTCTGCTCAGGTCACGCACTGATTATCAGATCTTTACGACACGTGGAACAGTGCTTCGTGTATCAGGAACTAAAGGAAACATGACAGAACGATCCGATCATCTGTGCAGACCTGCGAGGAAATTGTATACCCGTCTCTAACAGAATGAGTCAGTCAGCCAGTTAGATAGCCACTTTTAAATCAGTTCTAACTTGTAAATCAGGAAGTCAGTCACTTACTCACCCCATCACGCTGTACACTGTGGCCCTGTTTGAATCCTTATTAAAGTTCTCCACCTTTCTTCCTTCCCCAATCACTGATCTGTGGAAATGGATAAGAGAAAGCAAGATACAGTATAACTGCTCTATGGTTTCCTTCATTTATGTTTTTGGATGCAGAGACATCCTTCACCTTTTGATAACAGCATGTGTTCATCTCTCCCCGTTCTCTCAGGTCTGGGTGGCAGTAAGTACATCTCGTTTGAAGAGCGCCAGTGGCACAACGACTGCTTCAACTGTAAGAAGTGCTCCGTCTCCCTGGTGGGCCGGGGTTTCCTCACCGAGCGTGACGACATCCTGTGCCCCGAGTGTGGCAAAGACATCTGACATCTGGCAGGCAGCGAGTGGCCGACACGTCTGATTGGAAATTAACGAAACAACCAGGAAGTAACAACGACCTATCAGAGCACAACTGAGTATCACTGTACTGAGTTGAGGTCGGAAGTTTACATACATCTTAGCCAAATACATTTAAACTCCGTTTTTTACAATTCCTGACATTTAAATCCTAGTAAAGATTCCCTGTCTTAGGTCAGTTAGGTTCACCACTTTATTTTAAGAATGTGAAATGTCAGACTAATGGTAGAGAGAATTATTTATTTCAGCTTTTATTTCTTTCATCACATTCCCAGTGGTTCAGAAGTTTACATACACTCAATTAGTATTTGGTAGCATTGCCTTTAAATTGTTTCACTTGGGTCAAACGTTTCGGGTAGCCTTCCACAAGCTTCCCACAGTAAGTTGGGTGAATTTTGGCCCTGACAGAGCTGGTGTAACTGAGTCACGTTTGTAGGCCTCCTTGCTCTCACACGCTTTTTCAGTTCTGCCCACAAATTCAGTTCTGCCACTCCAATACCTTGACTTTGTTGTCCTTAAGCCATTTTACCACAATTTTGGAAGTATTATTGGGAACATTGTACATTTGGAAGACCCATTTGCGACCAAGCTTTAACTTCTGATGTCTGATGTCTTGAGATATATATATCAATATATCCACATAATTTCCCTACCTCATGATGCCATCTATTTTGGGAAGAACACCAGTCTTCTGCAGCAAAGCTGCCACCCCCATGCTTCACGGTTGGGATGGTGTCCTTCGGTTTGCAAGCCTCCCCCTTATCCTCGAAAACATAACAATGGTCATTATGGCCAAACAGTTCTATTTTTGTTTCATCAGACCATTGGACATTTCTCCAAAAATTACGATCTTTGTCCCCATGTGCAGTTGCAAACCGTAGTCTGGCATTTTTATGGCAGTTTTGGAGCAGTTGCTTCTTCCTTGCTGAGCGGCCTTTCAGGTTATGTCGATATAGGACTTGTTTTACTGTGGATATAGATACTTTTGTACCTGTTTCCTCCAGCATCTTCACAAGGTCCTTTGCTGTTGTTCTGGGATTGATTTGCACTTTTCACACCAAAGTACGTTCATCTCTAGGAGACAGAATGCATCTCGTTCCTGAGTGGTATGACGACTGCGTGGTCCCATGGTGTTTATACTTGCGTACTATTGTTTGTACAGATGAACGTGGTACCTTCAGGCGTTTGGAAATGTCTCCCAAGGATGAACCAGACTTGTGGAGGTCTACAAAGATTCTGAGGTCTTGGCTGATTTCTTTTGATTTTCCTATGATGTCAAGCAAAGAGGCACTGAGTTTGAAGGTAGGCCTTGAAATACATCCACAGGTACACCTCCAATTGACTCAAATGATGTAAATTAGCCTATCAGAAGCTTCTAAAGCCATGACATCATTTTCTGGAATTTTCCAAGCTGTTTAAGGCACAGTCAACTTAGTGTATGTAAACTTCTGACCCACTGGAATTGTAATACAGTGAATTGTAAGTGAAATAATCTGTCAACAACTGTTGGAAAAATGTAATGTGTCATGCACAAAGTAGATGTCCTAAACGACTTGCCAAAACTATAGTTTGTTGTCAAGAAATTTGTGGTTGAAAAATGAGTTTTAATGACTCCAACCTAAGTGTATGTAAACTTCCGACTTCAACTGTGTGTATATATCCCCTTCTCAGACGTCGCATGCATCAACCAATGATTGGGTGCCACGTCATCGACTGGGCAGTCCGGCATCAGATTGCCTTAACATTATGTGGTTTGCTAATACGTAAAATACCTATCCGGGCGTTGCAAGATCTTGCATGCATCAGCAACACACTCGTTATTAGGCTACTAACCCCATATACACTATATGAATTCAAAAATATACATTACAATGTTTTGGAGTGCAACAGCAAATGTTGCTTTCTGCATGCCCTGGCTTGATACATCACATAGTTTGAGGTTTTACGCATGAATGTCTGTCATAATTATAAAGAGTCATATATTCAGAGTTTATGTATTGAACGGAATATTTCCCCTGAACTACACAATTATTGCAGTCATTGTGTGATTTGGGTGCCAAATACCTTTAAGATTTTAAAGGCTATCTACAGGTGTGTATGAGCATAAGTCCCAAAGTTGCGAAAATGTGAACTAACTCAGATTTACCGGGCATTTACACTGGTGCAAAGTTTGTAATGTTATTCAGATGGGAATAAAACAAAAGCTACAACAAAAAGAAGAAAAAAACATTAACCAAAATGTAAATAATGACAGTTTGGTTTTTAAGCTGTTTATTTATCACCCCCAACACGTATACATTTGACTGACACTGGTGCAAATGCTTGGTAACGATGAGCCATGCCTATTAAGGTGAGAGCCAACAGACATGTCTCTTATCAGTCACAAGGGCTGACAGGAAGTCAGTGTCTGAAGTCCAAATAAAGACCTATAAAAATGCAAACTGCTGTACACCTTGTATGACTAAGGAAGTGACATGAAGTTTTTCCTCTGGGGTTTTCTTTAGCTGCGGTGGCAGAGTTAGAGGATGGAGTCCAACAATGGGCACTTCCCTTTATACATCTACATTTTGGAACGTAGAGGCGGCTAAATACATTTGGGGAAAATCTTCTACAATGCCTTTGAGTTGGTACAAGTTGCCCCTAACTGCTGGCCCTGGGTCAGGTATGCTTTGATGCCTTAATGGTAAAGAGTAGGATTCAAGGTTGACTAATCTGATCCTAGACCAGGAGCAAAGTCTTTCTCAGGCGCTTGCAAGTAATGCAGGACTGAGTCTCTGGCACCATCTGGTGGTTCACTTCCATTTCATTCAAATGCACCTCCACTCAAGTCAAGGCACACTAGCTAAACATCCCATTACAAATGCAAGTGTCACAGTACCAGTACAATAAAGCTGGAATCCTTCAATTGTAAAACAGCAACAAAGTTCCTTCCAACAACAAAACAGTGCCCCCCCCCCCCCGCCCGACATCATTGCACGCGCTATATGTAAATTGTAAATGAGAACTTGTTCTCAACTTGCCTAACTGGTTAAATAAAGGTGAAATAAAAAAATAAAAATGTACTGCAATGAGTTTTACAATTACGATGCACCTCGGCAACAGTAACGGTGGTGGGGCGGCCAGTGGCAATGTTCCTCCTACTGAGGATCAGTAAGAGGAATCATTATCAAAACCCAGAGAAATCCCTTACCCATCATGCCCCACTGTGGATATGGTACGGCCACACAGACGTATGAAGATGCATAACAACTTAGCATTGTAGACCCAATGTTTTCCTATCAAGTTAAACACCATCAACCTCCTCAACTCAAGCTCTAACAGCACTGGAAGGATGAACTCTAACTGTTCTAAGAGGATGTCAGGTAGGTCACATCACAGAATTATAATGCATAGAGCAGAATTTAGGGATAATCTGCTTATTCCACAAAATACTTATGAACGTAGAAATATTGTGGTGCCATGTCTGCATTAAGAGTCAGTAAAGTCCCAGGAGCAGAATACTCATTGTAAGGACACTTGAGGGTCAGGTAAAGGGTCAGAGAGTAGTTCTGGGGTCAGTTAGGTAAATGAGGACGGATGTCACCACCCGTTCTGTGATTGTCCCGACTCTGGCAGAGAATGCCCCAGTGTGAGGTGGCTCATGACTGCTCTACAGTGGAGTGGTGAGTCTCTGGGTACGGTCCAGGGTCAAGGCCATGTCACTTTCTGGATCTTTTTCTTTTCTTTGAGCTCACCCTGAGGAGACAGAGACGATTACTGACAACATTCACAGATCTGTTTCGCTAATAACATCAACATTCCCAAACCTTTCCAAGTCAGTCAAATAGCCCATGAAAGCAGTCACCAACCCTGGTTCTGGAGAGCTTCTGAACGTAAAAACATTTGGTCCAGTGCAACTATAAAAAACCTGTTTCATCTACATCAGATTTATTGGATTATAATATATTATTTATAAACCGGGTGGTTTGAACACTAAATGCTGATTGGATGAAAGCAGTGGTAAAACAGATTGTATACCACGGGTATACAAAAATGCATTTGTACTGTTCTAATTACATTGGTAACCAGTTTATTATAGCAATAAGGCACCTCGGGGGTTTGTGGTATTTGGCCAATATCCAGACACTCCACATTGCATCATGCATAAGAACAGCCCTTAGCCAAGGTATATTGGCCATATACCACACCTCCTCGGGCCTTATTGCTTAAGTATACCATTTGCTGAATCCATTGTTTTGGTTGGAATTAAATCCTGCAGCTATCCAGGACTACGGTTGGTGACCAGAAAATCATCTTTAGAAAAATATTTTGCATAGACCAGTAGATACTGAGGTTCCATACCGAGCTGTCTGCATCCCGTTTGAGATTAACTGACTTGGGGGAGGAGGGAGGGCTCCCCAGACCCTTATTCCCAGTGGGACTCCTATGGGGGCCTCCTGGGCTGTGGGAGGACGAGGGGGTAGGGGTGGTGCTGGACAGCTTGCGTATGGGGCTGAAGAGGTTCATGGAGGGAGGGTGCTTGAATCTGTCGGTAACGCCAGACCCCGAGGTCTGACCCTCTGGCTTTTTCAGTCTGACGGGGCCACTTTTAGAGGAGCTGCCATCGAACACGATCAGAGGCCTCTTCCTGTTGTGGTCGTCACTGAAGCTGTAAGACAAAACAGGACACTGACTGAGGCTACAGTAGGATTAAGGCAATTCCACAGTGACTCAGATTTTTCAATTCAAAATGTATGCCCATCAAAAAAACAAACATTGATTTCAAAGTTAAACAAATCATGCAACTGTGTGCACAAGACTACTTTAAACAATGTACACAGTAAAAAAAAAAAAAAAAATATCACCACCATTAGATTTACTCTGTTAAACTTTATCTGCACAGTTCCACCTGTAAATGGGGTTTTGCGAAGAGTTGTATGGTTTGTTATCCTTGGAAATCAAAGTTTTTTTGTTTGGTATCTGTGGCCATCAAACTGCAGAGAGACATTCTTTAATATCAGGCTGATTTCCTCAACAACTAAGAGTTGGTCCAGTAGCTACCACGTTGTACCCAGCGTGAAGGACACCCACGTTGTACCCAGCGTGAAGGACACCCACGTTGTAACCAGCGTGAAGGACACCCACGTTGTACCCAGCGTGAAGGACACCCACGTTGTACCCAGCGTGAAGGACACCCACGTTGTAACCAGCGTGAAGGACACCCACGTTGTAACCAGCGTGAAGGACACCCACGTTGTAACCAGCGTGAAGGACACCCACGTTGTAACAGCGTGAAGAACACCCACGTTGTAACAGCGTGAAGAACACCCACGTAACAGCGTGAAGAACACCCACGTTGTAACAACGTGAAGAACACCCACGTTGTAACAGCGCGAAGAACACCCACGTTGTAACAGCGTGAAGAACACCCATGTTGTAACAGCGTGAAGAACACCCATGTTGTAACAGCGTGAAGAACACCCATGCACAAATACTCAGAGCAAAGTCTTGCATCACGCTCATTTCAATATGTATGGTTCTCAAATCTCCTTGTTCGAATGCCGAGTTTACCTTTGAATAAAGTCTGACTCAGTGGTATTTTTGTATTGTCAATGTAACAGAGTTAAAAGGAGTATTGTTTTTTTTAAATCAACCAAATCTCTATTTGTTATGTAAATGGCATGTTTTAGATAGGTCCAGACACCTTGGTGATTTCACGTTTTAGAGAAACATATCCGCTCCCCACCTACGAGACTGTCCGCTGGCTGTGCTCTGTCGCGCTCGAGTCTGCTCCATCCTCTTTCCCCAGCGGTTGTTTGGCAGCGCTCTCTGCGGGAGGGGGATGACGTGCCGGAGGTAGAGAGCCGTGAGCTGGTCGCGGCTCCCATCGTCTCCACTGGTTATCTTTTTCTATCCAGGACAGGGGCCAAAACAAGTGTTAGCTAGAGCCTCATTAAAACCACCAGTTGACACTCATGAACTAGACAAACGTTTTGCTACAGCGTGCTCTGGAGCAATAAGGCACCTCAGGGGTTTGTGGCATATGGTCAATATACCACAGCTAAGGGCTGTTCTTATACACAACACAGAGTGCCTGGATAAAGCCCTTAGCCGTGGTATATTGGCCATACACCACAAACCCTTATTACTATTATAAACTGGTTACCAACATAATTAGAGCAGTAAAAATAAAATGTGTCATACCTATGGTATACGTCTGATATACCACAGCTGCCAGCAGTCAGGGCTCGAAACACCCAGTTAATAATAATAAATACACCCCAGGTAATCCCTTATTTCACCTGACGCATGCGCAAAAAAATAAATAAATAAAGCCCTTAGCCGATTCACACATTTTTATAAGCTGGTTTAATAATATTTTCCTGACGATATTTCCAACATGCTGGGTTTGCATGGCCTCTTTAGTGTTCGGACGCTGGTATAAATAACTAGCTAAATCAGCGGACCATTTTGGCTACAATACAAGCTGGCTGACGTTAACTACCGGTGGCTAGCTAGCTGACAGGCTAGCTAGCTGGGACCTAGCTGACTAGCGCAAAATCAACCCTCTCCTTGTTGAAATTCAACCCTGATTCGTCTCTTACCTCATTCAGAACCAACTGGATAAACTCATGAGACAGGAGCTCGGGGTGTAGTAAGAGATCTGCGTTAGAAGCGCCTCTATCCTGAGATGTGTCTTTCCCTTCACGCCCCATGCTAGTGGAGCGCGCCATCTTTGCCCTCTCGCCCCAGCATCCTCTACGACTGGTTGTGACGTATTTCATCTGTCCCATCAATCAGATACATCATCAAAGTAGGGCTCAAATGGGCTACGTCTCAATCAATTATAATGGCTTCCTCTCCTTATGTCTATGTATCATTCATTTTAAGTAAGCCAGTGATACACTTAATGCAGAGACTTTATTTTCATGTTGCATAAAAAGGATCTGTAGGGATGTTTTCGCTGTCAGTTCTTGCAGCTCAGTGTGCTGAGAAAACGAAGCAACCTTTGCCTGTCCCTTAAATCTAAAGCCTGTTTTGTGATATATTTAGGTCTTGCCTAAGGTTATTAGGAGATAGGGTAAGGCAAACTTATGCTAGATCTGTGTCTAAAGGTCACTTCTACCTGGGCATCGATGTGTACATAGTACACATCTTTCCTTGTTCATTCAAGCAGTAGAATTGAGATAATCACACCGTACGCAAAGTGTATGAGTTGACATGGTGTGCCCTAGATTTGAACTTCTCTCAGTAAACTGTTTAACCACGGTACATATGGAGATGCATTACCTACAACACAGACTGTGTGTTCTGCTGTGGAAGATATGGGTCTTCCACACATAAATGCACTCCGCATCCGACAACCAATAGAGGTCTTTAGTATCCCAGCAACACAACCATTGTATTGACATTGTAGAGGCAGGGGATGGCTGTACGTGGTTTGTGTTCGACAACATGTTCTACCTTTGTCAACCAGCATGGCCCAACATATATTTTAGTTCCAGTTTAAGGTACAATGCTAGCCTATTACAGTTTATGTAGACAACTTATAACTGTGTTTAACATGATTTGTTATCTTTAATTTCTACTCAGTCTATAGGCTACATATGCATAGTTGATGATGTCAACACACCTGTTAATTGGATTGTTAGTTCATTCAGTTAATCAATTATTCATTCACAGAAACACTTTTATACTGATCAACATTCCTTTACAATTTTATCCAACGTTTTCATTTACATTCAGTATAATTAGACATATACAACAACCATCTGGGTAAACGATCACCAACAGTACTCAGCCAATTATACAAACACCATGGAAATGGTTCATTAGAAAACACTGTTCCCAGTTGTACATCATTTCTCTTCAGGTCTTTTTTTAGGAGAAGGGAAATAAAGACTTTTGAGTGGCTCTGTTCATGGCTGTTCAGTGTCCACAGCACTTTAGACAAAACACAAGAATGTACTGTCCTCGCCACTATTGCGCCAATGCAAATAATTAGTTAAAAGACAGCAATGTTTTAGCAGCAAGCCGTCTATACTGTTGAAATGTTGATGTCTTAACAAATCGTATAGAGTATAGCATGTCCTTTACACCAGTGGAGCGCCCTGTAGCTTCAAGATCAGAGTTGGTGACCACTGCTTTCCACGGTTACCATGGCATGTCCTCAGAGTGACCGTTAGTTCCACACAGCTGACTGGGTCTCACTGCACACGTAGATGTTACTGTCACACAGCCGACTGGGTCTCACTGCACACGTAGATGTTACTGTCACACAGCCGACTGGGTCTCACTGCACACGTAGATGTTACTGTCACACAGCCGACTGGGTCTCACTGCACACGTAGATGTTACTGTCACACAGCCGACTGGGTCTCACTGCACACGTAGATGTTACTGTCACACAGCCGACTGGGTCTCACTGCACACGTAGATGTTACTGTCACACAGCCGACTGGGTCTCACTGCACACGTAGATGTTACTGTCACACAGCCGACTGGGTCTCACTGCACACGTAGATGTTACTGTCACACAGCCGACTGGGTCTCACTGCACACGTAGATGTTACTGTCACACAGCCGACTGGGTCTCACTGCACACGTAGATGTTACTGGGTCTCACCCTCCTGTGGCTCCGGCCCGGCACCCTGGGACACAGCCTGCAGCTCTTGGGCATGAACTCCAGACACGCCTCCCGGAACTTCCTGATCCTCCAGCAGTAGATGACTGGGTTAAACACAGTCTTCAGATAGCTGAGCCACAGAGCCCCCACACTGACCGGATAGAAGGCAGGGCTGAAGTAGAACCTCCGGCTGAACACGGCCAGCAAACTGACAACTGTGTGGGGCAGCCAGCACACAGAGAAGCCGATGAAGAGGATGAGGATGGTGGTGAAGGCCCGCGTCTTGAAGCTCATGTCCACATTGACCTGCGGGGGACGTTGCAGGCCAGTCAGGCCCAGCTTGCTGACCTGGTTGAGGACTGGGAGGCTGGCCTGGTCGGAGGTGTGGTTGTGGATGCGCAGGGCGTTGCGTCGGACCGTGTTAAGGATGCACAGGTAGGAGTAGAGCATGATGCCGAACGGCACAAAGAATACAGCCACTGCCAGCAGCACCGTGTAGCAGCGGTCGGCCAGCGACTCACTGTAGCCCAGCACGCACTGTGGTGCCCAGGCCCCCCCAATTCCCGTCACACCCGCCGCACCCGCCCGCCAGCCGATCACGGACGGGAGCGCCACGCAGAGGGACAGCGCCCAGGAAGCGCCGATGAGCAGCTTGGCACGGTGTGGCGTCAGCTTGTCCTGCCGCTGAACGATAATGAGGAAACGGTCTACGCTGATGATGAGGAGGATGGACACACCCTCCAGGACAAAGAGCCAATAGAGCATGACGGAAGCACGGCAGAACCCTCCCCCGAAGCGCCAGTCGGCGGTAGCCACGGTGACGGCGGTGAAGGGCATGCAGAGCAGCGAGAGCATGATGTCAGAGAATGCCAGCGTAGCGAGGAGCAGGTTGATGGCAGAACGCATAGCGGGCTTCTGGTAGACGATCAGACACACGATGGCGTTGCCTAGGAAACCGATGGCGATCATGAAGATCATGATAGCGGCCAGCGTCACACGCAGGGTGACAGGCATGAGGGGACTAGTAGTCCCAACCCCTGGCGGCGGAGGTGGCGGCGGTGAAATCACCACCCCTTCCTCTTCTTCCAGCTCCATCAGGGGGGCACACCTAGCCAGCAGGCTGCCGTTGCAAAACGCCATAGCGATGGTTATCAGGCTAACAGTCAGTTCCACCCAGGATACACATCATTTTTCTTTAGTCTAAAGTTGTGTTGTCAAAGCTTCCTTGGTCAGTCACACGTCCTGTCATTCATGGCCAGGTCTGAAACAGAAGCAACATTTTACATGTCAAATACATGCTGGAACAAAACGTGCATCCTAGAAACATTTGAGTGCAACATAGTTCCTTAAGAACAAAACAGACGGGACAGAAGGATTAGTGGTAGTGGGTTCGATCCCCGGGACCACCCATACGTAGAATGTATGCACACATGACTGTAAGTCGCTTTGGATAAAAGCGTCTGCTAAATGGCAAATATATATATATATATAAATATATATCGACATCCAAAAGGTAATCTACTGCAGAAAACGTTCGTTATGGTGTTTTGTCCACGTGAATTACTAGTAGTACTACGGGCTGTGGACAAGTAACTGAAGCCCATACTTGTAGCGTTAGAGTTGTTGTTGTTTTCTATACCGGGGAAGCCCACACAAACAGGAGGGAAGCTAGTGTTTGGCTGGGAGCGAGGCTCATCAGCTTGTCACAGACACTGGGGCCTATGCTCTGGTTATTATCTGTTCAAAGTGTGAATTAGAATCAGAGGAGAGATGGATCACATTTAGTGGAGGCGTGGAGGGGGAATGACTTGCCTGTGCCTCTGACGCTTATAGACTGTTATATAACCCAGATAGGTTGGGCGGCGCACTTCCACACCCAGGCAGTCACCCGTTTTATGAACGAGGGGGGCAGGACCGAGTTTGGGAAGGCCTGCATCACATACACACAGACCTTGTTGGCGAGGCAAAATCTCATCTGCTGGGGCAGCTCCACTACAGAATGTAATCCAGATGAAAGTGAATAGCTCACTCACAGGACACAGCTGTTGCCATGGTTGCAACCCCTTCTCTCGCTCGGGGGGTGGGGTGGAGGGATGGGGAATACTGTGGCTTTAAGCACCATCATGATGCACCTAGTGGTTCCTTTAACCCTGTAAGTCGCTCTGGATAAGAGCGTCTGCTAAATGACTTAAATGTAAATGTAAATGTAAACAAGCCCTTCTCAACACAGTGCTTCCTCCATCTACACAGCTGTGAAAGGCAGGTGACGACCTGGAAGAGGACCACTGTCTCAACATTATGGATCTCATCAACCAATCAATATGGAGGTTGTATGTGTGGGTGCTTTTCTGCTTTAAGCTTTTGAAAATGGATATTTTTGCCTCAACCTTTACAAAGGAAAATTCTAGATGAATGATCCCTGTTGTGGATTCATATACAAGACCTTGCGTCAAAAGTGTTACTGATCGTTGCTGAGGCAACCAGGTCATCACATCCATGGTAACAAGGCAACCTCCCCTTCACCCCCATCCCCATCTCTCTGCTCCCTGCAAATGTCTGTGACATTACATTGTCTGTCTGTGAGTGGGGCTGTTGCGACCCACATATCAAACCGGCACTTCCACACTCACTAACTAGTCCATTTCCTCCAGTGTTGGAGTAAAATGACTCTGGTATAAATACATGAGATAGAAACGAGAAGAGCCTGTTCTGAAGAAACATAGCTATGCTGCTACCAGGCTGCCTCCCCCATTTCCCCATCCCTCCATCTCTCATTGAATGAAATTCACCCACTTCTGTGCACGCGCATAGTCCCGATGGAGAGAATAATGAAGCAATGTTACAGACAGATGAAAGAGAGAGGGAAAGATGGCGAGAGAGAGCGAGAGAGGGAGGGGGTGAGAGAGACAGAGAGAGGGGGTGAGAGAGAGACAGCAGTGCATTCTCACAGTTGATTACGCTCCTCCTCCTTTATCTGTTCAGAGATGGAAAGGTGGTATTTTAGATTTGATATTCATTTATTTTTATTTAACCTTTATTTATACAGGGAATCCAAATTGATACCAGGGTCTCTTTTTCAATAGTACCCTGTGTTACAACAATCAACAATCGCATCAGCTTAAATGGATAAGTTGCATACAGAGCAGAAATTCTATATAGAGTAAAATGAATTAGATTTTACATGTTCACTCCACAATGAACAGGTCTTGAATAAAGTCTTAAAGTGACATAAACCAGGACGTCGAGCTCTAATGCATCCCACTGGGCACACACTGGTTGAATCAACGTTGTTTCCACATCATTTCAATGACATTACGTTGAACCAATGTGGAATAGATATTGAATTGATGTGCCCAGAGAGATACTTCCTTCCTTCCTTCCTTTGAGTAATCACTGATATAAAGTGCATGGATAGGTGTAAAGTTTCTAATGGAAACGTTGCTTTTATCAATCCACTTGTGTTAAATCAGTAATTACTTCAAGGCAGGGAGGAAGGAATGATGGATGGATTTAAAGGACAGTTGAACTCTTGATTTGTGCAGTTCATTTGTACAAGTGTACTCAACACAAGGCCTGGATTGGCACAGAGTAGGCTTATGACCAGGAGGATGTCACACAGAGATGACAAGGCCACTGGCTGACTGTCTGGCTGATTGACTGTCTGGCTGACTAACTGGCTTTCTGACTGTCTGGCTGACAGATGGACACGCTGGCTGGCTGACTGACTGGCTGACTGTCTTGCCAGGTCACAGTTGTAAATGAGAACTTGTCCTCAACTGGCCAACCTGGTCCAATAAAGGTGAAATAAAAAATCAAATAAAAATATGATACAGATCAGGATTTTGCTCTATATGCTGCTAGCCTGCACTCCTTCCAGGACCCCAGGAAGAAAAGATATGGCTTTATGCAACAGCTAATGGGGATCCAAATCAACTACATCAACAGTCTGAATCTGAGCATCTCAGTACTAGCTACACAATCAATGTGTAGTAAATCTATGGCTGTGTTTTTAGACATCCACTGATTGGCGGAGGATACTCACATTGATTCACTCTATCCAATGAGATAACAGAATACTGTTTGGTGTACTTAGACCACTTCAATGCACTCTATCCAATGAGAATGCAGATTACAATTCAGGCAATAGAGAGAGAATAGCCCTCTTCTTCATCAGGTCAATATATGGTTGTTGGGATACACAGACCTGCAATGATTTGAGAGTAGCAGTGTATGTGCTTATGGAGAATTAGTATGTGTTTGAGTCACCAGAAATCTCATTATTGATACATGGAACCGTTTGTTGCATCCTTTGTGCTGTGAAAACGTCTCACTGATAGGGTCAACAGAGAACATGTCCATTAGAAGACAGTATATCCAGTCAGACATTGTCTGTTCACCTCCCCATAACCATATTAATTAATTCAGGCCTGGTCAAATGCATTCTGATCGACATTTCATTTTTAAACACCACGCTATCATATTCCCACCGATTTTTTTAAATCCCTCATTAATTCTGAATACCCTTATAGCTGATTAAGGATTGTGTTTTGTCAATTGTCTAATTCGACTGAATTGTGTAATGTAACGAGACTGTTTTGTCATACATTTAGCAAAAATATAGTCTACACAGTGATCAAATTGTTCTCCATTCTCGTCAAGTAGAGTAGCACAATGCGCATTGTTTCGAGCGCCATAATTATAATCGAGAAATGGTGCAAAATGACGGATCAAACAGCCTACCTTTGATCACTGCGACTCACAATGACGTTGATGTTGAGTTTCGGGTGGCTTGTCCTGTTATCATTACAAGACGTATAGGAAGACGCACTGTCCACGGCAAACACACATTCCATCGCCTCCTTCCATCCAGGATCCACCCAAACCAAACCACTTTGCTTTTCTCAATCGGCAATCAAGACATGTGCTGTGCAGTCGCCTGCTGACGCGCAAGGCGCGGACCGGTCCGCTGGTTTAAACGTGTTGATTTGAAGAGGAAACTCGATTTGTCGATTAGAATTCTTAATTTAGTTAGCAAGCACACCTTATATTGAAAAAACATATCGAAGACGAAATCGATACATGCCGACAATAAAGCAAGTAATTCCAAATGATATAGCCTGTGTCATTAAATAACCCTCATTTGCTAACCATCTGAAACGGAATAAAGTGGGAATGAAACTGATCTCCCCACAATGTTGTAGCTCTACCTAGGCAAAAGTCTAAAGATATAGGCCTCAGTCTGTATGGATAAGCAACTAGATTGGGCCTAAACACATCTTAACAATCACCTCTATAATATATTCAATGTATTCAGTAGCACTATAGCCTAGCCTACATGACGTCAATAATAGCCCGTTCTTTAGACATGCTTACCTACTTAGGCTACCATGTGTAGAACATGTTCATATGTATTTCAACCATATGTATGGAGATTAGTACCCTGCCTGTGTCACATACACACATTATGTTCTTCTACCTTCATGTGGACCAAAATCCTATTTTCCCTCACCCTAACCTTAACCCTAAACCTAACCACTAACCTCTTACCCTAACCCTAACCCTAATTCTAACCCTCACCTTAACCTAACAACTAACCTCTTACCCTAACCCTAACCTTAACCCTAAACCTAACCACTAACCTCTTACCCTAACCCTAATTCTAACCCTAACCTTAACCTAACAACAACTAACCTCTTACGCTAACCTAAACCCTAAACCTAACCACTAACCTCTTACCCTAACCCTAATTCTAACCCTAACCTTAACCTAACAACTAACCTCTTACCCTAACCTAAACCCTAAACCTAACCACTAACCTCTTACCCTAATTCTAACCCTAACCTTAATTGTAACCTTAAACTTAAAATAGCCTTTGTCCTAATGGGAAAAATCCCCACAAGGGAGAATTTTCCTTTTCTTACAATCCTTTTGGGGATTTTAGGTCCCCACAAGGATAGAAGAACCAACACACACACACACACACACACACACACACACACACACACACACACACACACACACACACACACACACACACACACACACACACACACACACACACACACACACACACACACACACACACACACACACACACACACACACACAGAGAGAGAGAGAGAGAGAGAGAGAGAGACATTCATACTGTGGGATACTCAGACAGACAGAGAAGAGAACTGTAACAATAATAATGTAATGGACATGTAGCAAGACTGTATTACTTCCAGTAGATGGCAGCATTGTCATAGTGTTTACTACATTTGCAGATTCACTCAGGAGCCTCTCACAGTGCAAATGTGCACATGTGAGTGGAAGGACATGTGCAAATACACACACACACACACACACACACACACACACACACACACACACACACACACACACACACACACACACACACACACACACACACACACACACACACACACACACACACACACACACACACACACACACACACACACACACACACACACACACACACACACACACACACACAATCCAAATGTTCATATTGCAACAGCTCCTCAGACAGTCATTTTGTATTGTAGATATGTCATGGCAGAGTAGTCGTGTAACAAGGTGTTGCATGATGCACTGTTTTATTTGTGTGATGTAACTGCCTTCATCTTGTTTGGACCCCAGGAAGAGTAGCTGCTGCCTTGGCAACAGCTAATGGAGATCCTTAATAAATGCAAATACAGTAGGCATCCCATTATGTGTTTTGTATAAAGATTGTTATATCATCTCTCTGTTCATGGAGAAATCTACAGTATGTCGTCTTGAGATGTAGTTGAGAGATGTAGATACTTTGATGACATACATTATTATTATTATATTTATATATATTATTATATATTACATACCACTGATCTATGGTATTTCTGAATGACAATCTAGTGTTACTCTGTTTACATGCTCCTGACCCGACACAGTGATGTCAGCTAGTTGACCATGTCTCTCTCTCTCTCTCTCTCTTCTCTCTCTCTCTCTCTCTCTCTCTCTCTCTCTCTCTCTCTCTCTCTCTCTCTCTCTCTCTCTCTCTCTCTCTCTCTCTCTCTCTCTCTCTCTCTCTCTCTCTCAATTCAATTACAGTTTTTCTCAATTGCTAAAACACAATTTCTGAAACCTTGCTCCATTTCCTGAAAACATTAAACACAAAACCTCATCTTCAAGCACTATTTACATAACCTCTGACTCCTCTTGCAAAATGAAACATTCGCCTCAAAACAGTTTTATCTGTGGTCAAAATCAAAATGATATACACTCTCAAGCAGTCAGTAAACAATACACCGAAAAATAGAAAACACATTGTTCAAAACCTACAATTGTCAGTGAGAAGTACATTTTTAATCTAAAAAAATATTCATATTTTTCCGTCATTGTCTTTTGATGAACGAAAACATGTTCTATCATAGTAGCTCAAAATTGATCAGAAATTACTACTCTGCTTTGCTCTTTGCAATTTAGTTTTTTGTTATTCCTCCTCCTTGTACCCCTACATTTACAGTACTGTACCCTGCATCTCACAAACTTGTCCTTTGTCTCTGTGATACTGTAATTCTTGTTCTTTGTTGATATGAACCTGCAACCAGTCAAAATCTATTGAGCAGTCAGTACTGTTAATAAATGGAAAGCACAATGTTCAGGGCCATACAATTTGTCCATTGTACAGCATACATCCTACAATGCACTGTACTACAGTATCCATTCTCAGACTTCTCCTTCCCACCTTCAACAACCTGTTTGCTATCTGAACGGGCTTATATTGGTTGTCGCATCATTTGAAACAAGTTAAATACATTTTGAGTGGTTGTGTTCAATCAATGACATATGTTCTCTATTTATATTTGATTGTTGCCACTTGTGTTTACCAGTATGGATGACATGTGCATTAGAGTGCAGAATGTGTTTTGAGAATGAGAATGTATTTAGAGTTTTGCTGAAAAGTCTAAGTGAGATCTGCAAATTGTGTTTCATCATGTGAAATGGTTTAAGGTATTGAGAACAGACTGCATAATTAGCTAAATGAGTCCAGGTAACTGAGAACGTTGTTCAGCCAATGGGTTTTAGTGTTTTAGCAATTGAGAAAAACTGTAAATTCAAATAGTTGTATTGGCAAGGGAAACGTGTTTACATTGCCATAGCAAGTGAAATAGATAATAAACAAATGTGAAATAAACAATCAGAAATGAACAGTCAACATTACACTCACAAAGGTTTCAAAAGAACATATACTCTCTCTCTCTCTGACTCTCTCTCATTTAATTCAATTAAAAGAGCTTTATTGGCTTGGGAAACATATGTTTACATGGCCAAAGCAAGTGAAATATACAATGAACAAAATGGAAATAAACAATCTAAAGTTAACAGTAAACATTACAATCACAGAAGTTTGAAATAATATAGACATTTCCGATGTTATATTATTGGCTATGTACAGCATTGTAACAATGTGCAAATAAATAAACAAATAAGGTTGTATTTACAACGGTGTTTGTGCACCACTGGTTGCCTTTTTCTAGTGTCAACAAGTCACAAATATTGCTGCTGTGTTGGTATTTCACCTAATAGATATAGGAGGTTATCAAGATTGGATTTGTTTTCAAATTCTTTGTGGATCTGTGTAATCTGAGGGAAATACCTTGTCTCTAATATGTTCATACATTTGGCAGGAGGCTAGGAAGTGCAGCTCGCTTTCCACCTCATTGTGTGGGCAGTGGGCAATAGCGGCCTCTCTTGATAGCAAGCAGGACATAGTCAAAGCTTTTCTTTATATGGGTTTCGTCACAGTGGTCAGGTATTCTGTTACTGTGTATTCTCTGATTAGAGACAGACATTCCAGTTTGTTCAGTTTTTTCCAATGTGTAAATTAATTATACTTTTGTTTTGTTATGATTTGGTTGGGTCTAATTGTGTTGCGGTCCTGGGGCTCTGTGGGGTCTGTTTGTGAACAGAGTCCCAGTACCAACGGGCTGAGGGGACTATTCTCTGGTTCATCTCTCTGTAGGTGAGGCCTTAGTTATGGAGACTTTGAGAATCGCTTCCTTTTAGGTGGTTGTAGAATGGAATTGCTCATTTCTGAATTTGAATGATTAGTGGGAATCATCCTAATTCTGCTCTGCATTATTTGGTGTTCTACGTTATACATGGATGATGTGTTTGCAGAATTCTGCATGCAGTCTCAATTTGGTTGGTGCCCTAGGCCTCACAACCATAAAGGGCAACATGTTCTATGACTGAAGTATTTTATAGCTAGATCCTAAATGGGATGTCAAATTTGATGTTCCTTTTGATGGCGTAGAAGGTCCTTCTTGCCTTATCTCTCAGATCGTTCACAGCTTTGTGGAAGTTCAAATCAAATCTAACTTTATTTGCCACGTGCCAAATACAGTGTAGACTTGACCGTGAAATGCTGACTTACAAGCCCTTAACCATCAGTGTAGACTTGACCGTGAAATGCTGACTTACAAGCCCTTAACCATCAGTGTAGACTTGACCGTGAAATGCTGACTTACAAGCCCTTAACCATCAGTGTAGACTTGACCGTGAAATGCTGACTTACAAGCCCTTAACCATCAGTGTAGACTTGACCGTGAAATGCTGACTTACAAGCCCTTAACCATCAGTGCAGTTCAAGAAGTAGAAAATATTTACCAAGTAGACTAAAATAAAAGTAATAATAAAAAGTAACACAATAAGAATAACGAGGCTATATACAGGGGGCACCGGTACGGAGTCAGTGTGGAGGATATATACAGGGGGCACCGGTACAGAGTCAGTGTGGAGGATATATACAGGGGGCACCGGTACGGAGTCAGTGTGGAGGATATATACAGGGGGCACCGGTACAGAGTCAGTGTGAAGGATATATACAGGGGGCACCGGTACAGAGTCAGTGTGGAGGATATATACAGGGGGCACCGGTACAGAGTCAGTGTGGAGGATATATACAGGGGGCACCGGTACAGAGTCAGTGTGGAGGATATATACAGGGGGCACCGGTACGGAGTCAGTGTGGAGGATATATACAGGGGGCACCGGTACAGAGTCAGTGTGGAGGTTATATACAGGGGGCACCGGTACAGAGTCAGTGTGGAGGATATATACAGGGGGCACCGGTACGGAGTCAGTGTGGAGGATATATACAGGGGGCACCGGTACAGAGTCAGTGTGGAGGATATATACAGGGGGCACCGGTACAGAGTCAGTGTGGAGGATATATACAGGGGGCACCGGTACGGAGTCAGTGTGGAGGATATATACAGGGGGCACCGGTACAGAGTCAGTGTGGAGGTTATATACAGGGGGCACCGGTACAGAGTCAGTGTGGAGGATATATACAGGGGGCACCGGTACGGAGTCAGTGTGGAGGATATATACAGGGGGCACCGGTACAGAGTCAGTGTGGAGGATATATACAGGGGGCACCGGTACAGAGTCAGTGTGGAGGATATATACAGGGGGCACCGGTACAGAGTCAGTGTGGAGGATATATACAGGGGGCACCGGTACAGAGTCAGTGTGGAGGTTATATACAGGGGGCACCGGTACAGAGTCAGTGTGGAGGATATATACAGGGGGCACCGGTACAGAGTCAGTGTGGAGGATATATACAGGGGGCACCGGTACAGAGTCAGTGTGGAGGCTATATACAGGGGGCAATGGTACGGAGTCAGTGTGGAGGATATATACAGGGGGCACCGGTACAGAGTCAGTGTGGAGGCTATATACAGGGGGCAATGGTACGGAGTCAGTGTGGAGGTTATATACAGGGGGCAATGGTACGGAGTCAGTGTGGAGGCTATATACAGGGGGCAATGGTACAGAGTCAGTGTGGAGGCTATATACAGGGGGCAATGGTACGGAGTCAGTGTGGAGGTTATATACAGGGGGCAATGGTACGGAGTCAGTGTGGAGGCTATATACAGGGGGCAATGGTACGGAGTCAGTGTGGAGGCTATATACAGGGGGCAATGGTACGGAGTCAGTGTGGAGGCTATATACAGGGGGCAATGGTACGGAGTCAGTGTGGAGGCTATATACAGGGGGCAATGGTACGGAGTCAGTGTGGAGGCTATATACAGGGGGCAATGGTACAGAGTCAGTGTGGAGGATATATACAGGGGGTACCGGTACAGAGTCAGTGTGCAGGGGTACAGGCTAGTTGAGGTAATCTGTACATGTAGGTGGGGGCGAAGTGTATATGCATAGGTAACAAACAAACGGTGAGTATCAGCAGTGTACAAGGGGAGGGGTCAATGTTAATTGTCCGGTGGCGATTTGTATGAATTGTTTAGCAGTCTAATGGCTTGGGGGTAGAAGCTGTTGAGGAGCCGCTTGCCATGCGGTAACAGAGAAAACAGTCTATAACTTGGGTGACTGGAGTCTCTGACAATTTTATGGGCTTTCTTCTGACACCACCTATAATATAGGTCCTGGATGGCAGGAAGCTTGGCCCCAGTGATGTACTGGGCCGTTCGCACTACCCTCTATAGCGCCTTATGGTCAAATGCCGAGCAGTTGCCATACCAGGCGGTGATGCAACTGGTCAGGATGCTCTCGATGGTGCAGCTGTAAAACCTTTTGAGCATCTGGGGGCCCATGCCAAATCTTTTCAGTCTCCTTAGGGGGAAAAGGTTTGGTTGTGCCCTCTTCATGACTGTTTTGGTGTGTTTGGACCATGATAGTTCATTAGTGACCAAGGAAACCCTCGACCCGCTTCACTACAGCCCCGTAGATGTTAATGGAGGCCTGTTCAGCCTGCCTTTTCCTGTAGTCCACAATCAGCTCCTTTGTTTTGCTCACATTGGGGGAGAGGTTGTTGTCCTGGCGCCACACTGCCAGTTCTCTAACCTCCTCCCTATAGGCCATCTTATCATTGTCGGTAATCAGGCCTACCGCTGTTGTTTCTTCAGCAAACTTAATGATGGTGTTGGAGTCGTGTTTGGCCACACAGTCGTGGGTGAACAGGGAATGGCCTGGCCTGCTCGCCTCCCTACCACTGAGGAAGTACAGCTCCCGCTCAGCCCAGTCAAAACTGTTCGCTGCTCTGGCCCCCCCAATGGTGGAACAAACTCCCTCACGACGCCAGGACAGCGGAGTCAATCACCACCTTCCGGAGACACCTGAAACCCCACCTCTTTAAGGAATACCTAGGATAGGATAAGTAATCCCTCTCAACCCCCCCCCCCCCCTTTAAGATTTAGATGCACTATTGTAAAGTGACTGTTCCACTGGATGTCATAAGGTGAATGCACCAATTTGTAAGTCGCTCTGGATAAGAGCGTCTGCTAAATGACTTAAATGTAAATGTAAATGTGAATATAGGAGCAGCCTAAGTACACACCCCTGAGGGGCCCCAATGTTAAGGATCAGCGTGCAGATTGTTGTTGCCTACCCTTACCACCTGTGAGCGGCCAGTCAGGAAGTCTAGGATCCAGTTGCAGAGGGAGGTGTATAGTCCCAGAGTCCTTAGCTCAGTGATGAGCTTCGTGGGCACTACAGTGTTGAACCCTGAGCTGTAGTCGATGAACAGCATTCTCACATAGGTGTTCCTTTTGTCCAGGTGAGAAAGGGCGGTGTGGAGTGCAATTGAGATTGTATCATCTGTGGATCTGTTGGGGCGGTATGCGAATTGGCGTTTATCTAGAGTGTCCAGGAGGATGGTGTTGATATGAGCCATGACCAGCCTTTCAAAGCACTTCCTGGCTACCGACGTGAGTGCCACGGGGCGGTAATCATTTAGGCAGGTTACCTTCACTTCCTTGTGCACAGGGACTATGGTGGTCTGCTTGAAACATGTAGGTATTACAGACTCAGTCAGGGAGAGGTTGAAAATGTCAGTGAAGACACTAGACAGTTGGTCATCATGCTTTGAGTACACGTCCTGGTAATCTATCTGGCCCAGCTGCTTTGTGAACATTGAACTGTTTAAAGCTTTTGTTCACATCGGCTAACGAGAGTGTTATCACACAGTCATCCAGAACAACTGGTGCTCTCGTACATGCTTCAGCAGCCCAGCTCGTGTCTGGGCTTCCCTTTGTAGTCCGTAATAGTTTTCAAACTCTGTCACATCCGACGAGTGTCAGAGCCAGTGTAGTAGGATTCAATCTTAGTCCTGCATTTACACTTTGCTTGTTTGATGGTTCTTATAAGTGTTCCTACGTGTTTCTTAGTGTTTCATATAAATGTCCGGATTAGTCTCCCACTTCTTGAAAGCGGCAGCTCTAGCATTTAGCTCGATGCGCATGTTGCCTGTAATCCATGGCTTCTAGTTGGGATATGTACATACAGTCACTGTGGGGATGACGTCATCGATGCACTTATTGATGTAGCCGATGACAGAGGTGGTGTATTCGTCAATGCAACTGGATGAATTCCGGAACATATTCCAGTATGTGCTAGCAAAACAGTCCTGTAATGTAGCATCTGCTTCATCTGACCACTTCCGTATTGAGCGAGTCACTGGTACTTCCTGCTTTAGTTTTTGCTTGTAAGCAGGAATCAGGAGGATAGAATTGTGGTCAGATTTGCCAAATGGAGGGCGGGGGAGAGCTTTGTACGCATCTCTGTGTGTGGAGTACAGGAGGTCTAGGACCCCCCCCCCCCCTGGTTGCATATGTAACATGCTAGTAAACATTTGGTAAAACTGATTTAAGTTTGCCTGCATTAAAGTCCCTGGCCACTAGGAGCGCCACTTCTGGGTGAGCATTTTCTTCTTTGCTTATGGCCTTATAGAGATGGTTGAGAGCGGTCATAGTGCCAGCTTCGCTTTGTGGTGGTAAATAGACGGCTACTAATAATACAGATGAGAACTCTCTTGGTAGATAGTGTGGTCGACACCTTATCATAAGGTAATCTACCTCAAGACTTTGTTAATATTAGACATCACGCACCAGCTGTTATTGACAAAAAGACACACACCCTCACCCCTCGTCTTACCAGAGGTAGCGTATCTGTTCTGCCGGTGCATGGAAAATCCCACCAGCTCTATATTGTCCGTTTCTTCGTTCAGCCACGTCTCGGTGAAATATAAGATGTTACAGTTTTTAATGTCCCATTGGTAGGATAATCTTAATAATAGGTCATCAATTTTATTTTCTAACGATTGCACATTAGCAAGGAGAATGAAAGGCATTGGGAGTTTACTCGCTCACCTCTGGCTTCTCAGAAGGATCCCCGATCTGCATCCCCTTTTCTGGCGACTTTTCTTCATGCAAAGGCGTAGATCGTTCCAGTGAAAGCAGGATATCCTCGTCAGACTCATTAAAGGAAAAAGTTTCTTCCAGTCCGCGGTGAGTAATCGTATTTCTGATGTCCAGAAGTTATTTTTGGTCATAAGAGACGGTAGCAGCAACAAGTTATCTGTGGTGCTGATGTTTAGTTTGAGGTATGTATCATTTTTTTGTGCGCTCTATGGCAACAATGTCTTGGTGGAATTTGTATTTGTGGTCCTGGCAACTGGACCTTTTTTGGAACACCATTATTTCTGTCTTCCTGAAATGAACTGTCAGGGCCCAGATCTGACAGAATCTGTACAGAAGAACTAGGTTCTGCTGTAGAACCTCCTTGGGTGGGAACAGAAGCACCAGATCATCAGAAAACAGTATACATTTGACTTCAGATTCTTGTAGGGTGAGGCCGGGTGCTGCAAACTGTTCTCGCGTGCATCCCTGTCTCACCATCCAGCCATGAGGAATATATATATATATATATATATTCTACTTATATATATTTTGCCAATTTTAACCATCTGCTCACTTGTTGTTTGTGTATATGGGTTTTATAATGTCATATGTTTTACCACAACACCGCTTTCCATCAATTTTAATAGCTAGACCCTCATGGCAAATTGAGTCAAATTTTTGATTTTTGAAATCAACAAAGCATGAGAAGACTTTGCTTTTGGTACATTTGTTTGTCAATTAGGGTGTGCAGGGTGAACACGTGGTCTGTCATTTGGTATTTGGTAAAAAGCTAATTTGGCATTTGCTCAGTACATTGTTTTCACTGAGGTAATGTACGAGTCGGAGGTTAATGATAATGCCGAGGTTGCTGTTGACGCAAATCCCACGGTAGTTATTAAAACTTTTTGGGGATAGGGGGCAGTATTCGGAAGTTTGGATGACTGAGGTGCCCAAAGTAAACTGCCTGTTGCTCAGGCCCAGAAGCTAGGATATGCATATAATTGGATTTGGATAGAAAACACTCTGAAGTGTCCAAAACTGTTAAAATAATGTCTGTGAGTATACAGAACTGATATGGCATGCGAAAACCTGAGGAAAATCCATCCAGGAAGTGGGACATTTTTTATGTGTGTAGTTTTCAATTGCCTGCCTTTACAGTATGTAATGGGTCAAGATTGAAGTTCCTATGGCTTCCACTAGATGTCAACAGTCTTTAGACATTGTATCAGGCTTGTTTTCTGAAAAATTAGGAAGAATGAGACCATTTTGTAAGTGGACTATACAATGAACCAGAGCTGGTTTGAGCGCATGACCGATTGCGCGCTGTTCGTTGTGTTTCCTTTCTATTGAATATGCTATTGTCCGGTTGAAATATGATCGATTATTTAGACAATAGACAACCTGAGGATTAATTATAAACATCGTTTGACATGTTTCGACAAACTTTACCGGTACTATTAGGATGTATTCGTCTGCCTGTTGTGACCGCCTTTGAGCCAGTGGATTACTGAACAAAATGCGCCAATAAAACAGAGTTTTTGGGACATAAAGAGGGACATTATCGAACAAAACAAACATTTATTGTGTAACAGAGTCTCTTGTGAGTACTACCAGATGAAGATCATCAAAGGTAAGTGATTCATTTTATCGCTATTTCTGACTTTTGTGACTCCTCTACTTAGCTTGAAAATATTTGTATGCTTTTGTAAGCTGGGCGCTGTCCTCAGATAATTGCACGGTATGCTTTCGCCGTAAAGTATTTTTGAAATCTTACACAGCGGCTAGATTAACAAGACGTTAAGCTTTATTTTGATGTACGACACTTTGTATTTTCATGCATGTTAAATATTACTATATCTGTCATTTGAATTTGGCTCTCTGCAATTTCACAGGGTGTTCTCAAGGTGTGCCACTAGCGGGACGCCTATCCCTAAATTAACCTCTCTAGGGTACGTGGGACGCTAGCATCCCATCTGGCCAACATCCAGTGAGATTGCAGAGCACCAAATTCAATTACAGAAATGCTCATTATAAAAATTCAGAAAACAAAACATATTTTACATAGGTTTAAAGATGAACTTCTTGTTAAACCAACCACAGTGTCATATTAAATAAAATGCTTTTCGGCGAAAGCATACCTAGCCCAGAACATACCTAGCCCAGAACATACCTAGCCCAGAACATAGCCCAGTTGACAAATTATTACAAACAGTAACCAGCCAAGCAGAAGCGTTACAAAACTCAGAAATAGAGATCAAATTAATCCCTTACCTTTGATGATCTTCATATGGTGGCAATCAGAAGACATTCATTTACTCAATAAATGTTCCTTTTGTTCGATGAAGTCTCTTTATATCCAAAAACCTCCGTTTTGTTAGCGTGTTTTCTTCAGTAATCCACAGGCTCAAACGCAGTCAAAACAATCAGACTAAAAAATCCATATTGTATCCGTAAAGTTCATAGAAACATGTCAAACGATGTTTATATTCAATCCTCAGGTTGTTTTTTTTTTGCCTAAATGATCTATAATATGATCATTTATCACTCCAGTGTTAATCTGCAAAATTGTATTATGCGCCTACCTCATGCCTTTTGCACACATTGTATATAGACTGCCCATTTTTTCCTACTGTG